>NW_028277075.1:84933214-85243571 GCF_059951505.1 Python bivittatus | reverse complement strand
GCACAGCCAGGTCTTCAGTTCTTTCCGGAAAGCTGGGAGGGTGGGGGCCCGCCTCACCTCTGGGGGAGAATATTCTATAGGGAAGGGGCAATGGCAGAGAAGGCTCTCCTCCTGGGCCCCGTCAATCGGCATTCTCTCACCAACAAATCTGCAATATACCCTCTCTGCTTGACCGGGTGGGACAGGTCACTGTGGTGAGGGTGAGACAGTCCCTCAAGTCTCCCACAGATCAAAAAGGTTGAGGCCCAGTGATATGATTGTGGTGTTGCACTAGGACTTTCCTCCTGTCTTCATGGGGTTGTTATGAGGAAAATAAATCAGGAATAAGTGTGTGTAAGCCATTTAGAATTGCTAGAGGAAAGACATGATAAGTCTAATTAATACATTAATTAGCTGTTAAAGATCTGTCGCCTGACATCTGAGTCTGGAGAGAGAAATGTTTTGCTTAGGGGTCATCCTCTGAGGATCATAGGCTGTGTCTGTTGGCTGAGAAAGTCCTAAATGTGAGGATTACTTACTTATATATGGCCTGTATTGCTAGTTATATAAACCAGTACTGAGTTTTTTCTCAGCACAGTGAAAAGTGAGTATCTGTTTTAAAAGCTCAAGAAAAGAAATAGATTTTTGATAGGAAAGTCCATAGATGAAATCTGTAGAGGAGCTATAGTAGTCCATGCATAAGTACATAAATTGAGAGAGAATAATTTGTCTCTTTTCTGAGTCTACATTTCAGTGATTTGATGTTTGCATGTGAAAAGGTTACTCCAAAGATGTTTTTGTATATAAGATATTTATGTAGGCTATGATAATACAAAGTATTTACATGTAATAATGAAGCTTAGCATTTTTAAGGTCCTCATTTTGTATAACCTATCACCATTTTCCAGACCAATTGCAGGATATGCTAACCTGTGTCCAAATATGATTTCAACCCAAGCACAGGAGTTCATTGGCATGTTGTCTACAGTGAAACATGAAATCATTCATGCTTTGGTAAGAGCTGGTATTTGATTCTGCGTTTATAAAATGCTGTAAAGAAAGATTTCTAAGAAATTTCCAAGAATTTGTACTAGGGCTCAAAAAACTCAAAAAGTATACAAGATATCATAATTTCTAGATCTCTAGAGCAGGCACAATATTAAAAGAGGAGGAAAAAGAAAAGGTGGTGGTGGTTCACCAGAGGAAAAGGATGAAAAGCAAGACTGTGGACATTTAAACTTCAATATCAATAGCATTTTTTGGTTCTCTCCAATTTTCCAACCTGTCTTTATGCCTTTTCCCATTCAGTTTTTTTTTTCAATGTCTTGCCTTTGAGGTTGCCTAAAGAAAGCATTGTCCTAATATTTGGTTTGGAATTTAACATATTAGTAATATTTTCTTCATGCTGTATTATGCTAGAATTTTTGTGGTTATGTTTTTGTAATACTTTGTGTTTTTGTGGACATTTCATATACAGGTAGTCCTCGCTTAACGGCTGCCCTGTTTAATGACCGTTCAAAGTTACGACAGTGCTGAAAAAGTAACTTTATGACTGGTCCTCACACTTACGACGGCCGCAGCGTCCTGTGGTCACGTGATCGCCATTTGTGCGCTTCACAACCAGCTTCCAACAAGCAGAGTCGATGGAGAAGCCGGCAGTAAAGTTGCAAGTTGCGGTCACGTGAAGTCCTTGCTTAACGACTGCAGGTGATTCATTTAACGACCATGGCAGAAGTGAGGTCATAAGTCTGTCACAGCCATGTGATGTCTCGTTTAATGACCATGTCGCTTAGCGACAGAGTTGCTGGTCCCAATTGTGGTCGTTAATCGAGGACTACCTCTATGTGGGGGTGGAGGTGTATATCTAGTTAGCTAGCTAGCTAGCTAGCTTTCAGGCAATTTTCAGTCAGAATTTGTTGTGGGTGAAAGATGTTGATAATATGTAATGTAAACTACTTTTGGGGTTCTATTTAAGGGTTTCTCCGCTGGACTTTTTGCATTTTATCGTGATGATGATGGAAATCCTTTGACTGCTAGATACGCAAATGGATTGCCACCATTTAATGAAAGGTATGTACTGACTTTTGTAATCCTTACAAAACTAATTTCACTGAAGGGGTACTTGTGGGTATGATTAAAAATAGTTCTTCTGTAAATAGCTTAATACTGTTTGCTTGCTGAGTTTTCAGTGGTGATTGTGTAGGAAGTCAGTTGTCATGAATTTATAATTGCTACTTTACTTATATATTCAATAGTTGGCAGTCAGCTTATTGATCATATTAAGAACTGATCCTGCTCCCAGTTATATCAACTAAATTGTCTTCCTTTCAGCCTTGGTGTCTATCAGTGGAGTGATAAAGTTATACGTAAAGCAGTAAGATTATGGGATGTGCGGAATAATAAGATTTTGCATCATAATATATTCCTTTTGGTAACTCCGAAGGTAGTTGTAAGTATTATTTTTATTTTCTTTCACAAAAATATGATCTGGTTGTTTAGACACTTAGTTGCAAATACCAATGGAAACTATGTTGTACACGTTAAGATTCAGCCCTGTTACTCAATCTCTGACAAAAATGTTTCCCCGTATTGTAAATGTATTTAACTTGGAAACAAATCCTTGTGAGGTTAATGGATCCTCTGAGTGACAAGAGAAGAGAAACCAGGAAATATACCTATAGATGCCTGTTCTCCAAACCCCAGTGTCCATCAAACACTGCCATACAACATGGAAGTATATTAATGCCTGACCACCACCCCCAATTCTCTATGGCAAGGACAAGCAAATTTCTCAATCTTTTAAGTGTTGCTGAATTAGTTCTGCCAGCATCCCTTATCATACCCTGTGCTTTCTAGGGCTCCTGGAATTAAATTGAGGAATATCCAAATTGCCACATAATGTTAAGTCTGAAAAAGGTTCTGGGAAAATTTTTCCACTTCGGATACTGGGTGCCACGCTGATGGTGTGGAATATTGCTTCTTCTTCCACCTTATGGTGAATTCTTTAAGGCTCCAGTTGTGTTTGGATTATTTAATCTTTATGTTTTTTCCTGCTCTCTGTAATTTATAATAATTCAAAAAATTGAATCACTGCTAAATGCTTCAGAACAATATACTGTGGGGGTTGAGGCTATGTGATCTGTCATAGAAGAAGTACATACCCTTTCACTGGTTTCTGAGTGCAGTTAATTTAAAATAATATTTCTTGGTTTTACTGAAGTATGAGAGCATCACAGGGTTCTCTCATTAAAAATCTTTGCTGGATAACATAACATTTTGTATATGATACAAACTTTATGTGTAAAATGAAATAGGCTTTATGTTGAAATAAATATTTTGCTAAATAATGTTGAGATTTGTCTAATACCTTTCTAAAGGAGGAGGCACAAAAACATTTTGACTGTCCAATTTTAGAAGGAATGGAACTTGAAAATCAAGGTGGCATGGGCACAGAACTTAATCATTGGGAGAAACGGTTATTGGAGGTTAGTATAGTTAATTGTGTGTGTGTGTGTGTGTGTGTGTGGTTGTTACAATATAAAATTTAGACTGTGGAATCTCAACCAGTTTTATTTCTAGTATTAAGTAGTAGTAGAATGACTCAAGGATGTTTATTTGATTTTTTTATTGATCAATAAAGCCAGAATGAATACAGATATACATCATTAGCTAAAAACTAAAAGCCACCAGAGAATATATTCTACTCTTTTCCTCCATACCCAGACTTATTTAATTCCTTTATTTTGAAGGTTGTGGAGAAGAATTCTGTATTACTCTGTAAATAATAGAAAATTGGCTGTTTAGTATGTGAATGAAAGATGCAGGTATCTTTGTCAATATACCAGGTCAGGAATGAAAGCTCATTTATATTTTCTAATTTATATTAACTCAGGAGAAGCATCCACTGTAGTAACTACAGTATCTTAATTTAGATTCTCCATTCTTCCATTTAGCTGCTCTGTGGTTCCATTTCTTACTATAAGAAAATAAGCCTGGATGTAATTTAGAGATAACTCCCTGATATCCCAAGAGCAACTCCTAATTTCTAATCATTTTACTGATTCTGTACATTGAATACATTAATCGCATCTTGGCCCTTTGGCTAAGATGAAGTGGGTAATACATTCCTATGGAATGCTGTGCCAGGTTTTGGATTATATATTACTTAACGTATTATTTATGGCCTGAACCACAGATGATCAGACAAAGTGCTCATGGTAACATATTACCATCCCTTTTCTTTCTCTGGTTGATATCCTAACTAATTTCACTATCTATCTATCTATCTATCTATCTATCTATCTATCTATCTATCTATCTATCGTTTATTTCATTGTTAAAAGAAAGAGTAGTGGATTGATCAGAGTCATAGCCACTACATATTTTTTGCTTTGCCATTTCAAACCACACACTGCAACAGATGCTGTGGCTGTTCCTTTCTCCCAACTCTGAGTTAACAGTCTTACCTTGCCTGTCCAGATTCAGATAATGTAAAGGCTGTGTCTGATTTATTTAAATCTCCTAACAATCATGGATCAAAATTATTATTAAGGCACTCCTTAACCACAGTTTATCCCATGGTCCAGATTCATATGTCACAGTAGGTCTAACTATGATTAACATGTTGTGCAAAGCTAGTTACTCTGTGATTATTAAAGTAATTAAATGGGCTTCCTTATTGGCAAAAAGATTATATTTCTCTCCCACCTCTTTGCTTCCCACAAAATGCAGGCTGTTTCTCTGTTCAGTCACTTTCCTGAGGCTAACTGTTATTGATGTTGGTTAATTCCAGAATGAAGCAATGACTGGATCACAAACACAGAATAGGGTCTTCTCCCGGATTACTCTGGCATTAATGGAAGATACTGGGTAAAAATGATATATTGTAGTTATAGTGGTATCACTTAAACTGGTGTATTTTTTTCTAAATTACTTCCAAAGGGTTGCAAAGCCCTAGTAAGGAAACAATACAAGATATTTCTTAACAAGCCATAATTGTCATAGATTTCCCTGCGCTGTTGGAAATACATAAAAAGACATGGAAGAGAATAGCAGCACCCAGTGGAAGGGAACCTAGTCAGATAGAGTTGAGCTGTCTGTATGGTGGATTTTGTGCTGGCTGTTGCAACACATTACCAATGATTTATAGCCCAAACAACAGACAAATGACATTTTTTGCTTGCCTATTGGAGTATATATTACTGAATAAGCCTGAGTGTTGGGAAGGAGGACCAGGAATCTTGAGCAACGTGACATAGATGTCTTCTTTGCAACCTAATAATTCCTAAGATTATTAACACTTTTGATTCTTTGTTGTTAATGGTTCAGAAAGTTGGAGTCTAAAGTACCATTTCCATTTCAACATATTTTTGCAGCTGGTATAAAGCCAACTATAGCATGGCAGAAAAACTAGAGTGGGGCCGAGGAAAAGGCTGTGACTTTGTGATGAAAAGCTGCAAGTTTTGGATCAATCAGAGACGGAGAAAGTAAGAATCATATACATGGATTGCATGTACATTGATGGCCCTGAAATTGCCTTTACACATAAATGATTCCACATAATGATTAATGTTTATTAATACATTGAGGCATGTGTATAAGATGTTAATGGCTGTTCTGTTTTTAATCTTAAGAAAAGAACCAGTAGCCCCATACTGTGACACTCTGAGGAGTAATCCATTACAGTTAACCTGCAGGCAGGACCAAAGAGCAGTAGCGGTGTGCAATTTACAGAAATTCCCTCAACAGTTGCCTCAGGAATATCAGGTATGTTATATGACACATGAAACAAAAGCATGCCACGTTCTTCTGAATTAATAGCGTTATTCAGAAACAGTGTTAAAACAAAGGCTGTATTCATGCAATGCACTGTGCCATGGTTTATTTATTAAGCCACAGTTACTTTAGTTTTGTAATTGCCTGGTATCCTAAAAAGGCTTAAAGCATTCATAGCACCCTTCCATAGCCTCACAGTTGGGCTGATTTTGTTCAGTGGGGGAGGGGTTTAAGAGGCAAGATGGATGCTTTAAGGCTCTGCAAGGCTCAGGGCACCCATTTTGCCTCTTAAAGCCACCTGAATGCCAAAAATAGGAAATAAAATATCCCAGCCAGATACCTTGTTGTTCCAAACAGCAGGAAGAGAAAATGTAGTAGTAGGTGCCTTCCCCTCTTATAAACTGTACTGATTAAGTTCAAAGAATATGAAAAGCCACAAACCGACATTCTCCATTTTCATGTAGTATACTGTGTGAATCCAGGTTTAATATTATAAGGGCATCCTTTGTCTTCACCATCCCTGCCCTTCGGCTACTCTTCTACCATAGCCAAAAAAGGGCTTAGATGAGTTTTTTAAAAACAAATCCAATTTATTTTTTCTGAACTTAAAGGAACTGAAATCTGTATAACTATACTTGAAGGAAAACAAGTCTTATTCATTGGCAAAGAAGCTAGGTTGCTTTCATTTTTTTAAAAAAATATTGTGTTCTTTTGAAAAAAGGAAAAAAGGCAAAAGAGAAAAAATTACAAAAAATAAATCATGATGTGAATAAAGTGGAAATTTATAAGCATCATAGAATTAGGTTAAAATTTTCAATATCTTTTATTAATTAGCTTTCAATCTTATTAAAGCTGAACTGCACCTAAACAGAAGTTAACCTTGTTTAAAGATCAGCCCAATATGGAAGCATCCCTATAGCTGCAACAGCAGTGGATAGGAATGGTAGGAGCCATCAAGCTATGGTTAGAATTAAATTTGCATACAGCCATTGGCTGAGTTTGCACATTGTGCTAAACCTGATCGTGGTTTGTCAGGCTTGGCTTAACTTGTTATAGGAATTCAGCTGTTAATTCTTGTTCAACAAACCATAACTAAACAAAGTACACTTTAGCACAATATGTGAACATGAGATTAGGGTTGGATAGTGTAGCCCCCCAAACTTTTGGAGGGCTGCGGCAGATCATCGGATGACACAGTGATGTTACCGGAAGGGGCATGGCTGAAATATTTCTTTTTCCCCTCCTTTTTATTATGTCGTTATAAATCTTAGTACATTGTGTTGTTTTAGTACATTGGTGTTTGTATAATATGTTTAAAAGTTATTAACATTCTATTATTTAGATCGCTTTGAAGATTGAGAAAAGAAAAGGGAAAGAAAAAAATATTCTATCAATGTTAATTACAGTTTAAATGTCAATTTTACATGCTTGGTTTGGAGCAATTTTAAGTGTTTAAAAGTAAAAAAATGGGATGAGGAAGCTTCATTTCTGCCCTTATCCCACTTTAGCCCTAGAGAACCACCCCAAAATTGGGCAGCTGAGATTTGGGCATTTTGCATTTCAGCAGTCTAGTCTCAGGGCTCTGGGGCTGTTTGTAATCCATAGACCTCATGCTGTCCACCCCTGCCATAGGTGAACCACAGGCATAATGAGCTTGCTAAAACATTCATTATTGCTGGAAGTAGCATAGTATAGATGTATTTCACAATATGTAGGCATAGAAAAGATAGAGACTGGGCAAACTGAACATGAGCACTGTACAGTATTATAAAACTATACTTTTCATTGTACTACTACATGTAGATTTAATGTTATACTTCTGAAATTTTCTTGAAAACTTTTTAATGAAATGACAGTAACAAATTACATGTCACTTCCTAAGCATAGCACATTGCAACAGCACAAGCTTTTATGTCACAACACAAATACGTAACTCACCCATTTCTAAAAAGTCCATTTTTTCAGCTAATCAAAATATGACACAATATATTTCCCTTTGGCATAGATTACATAATATTTTACAAGAACAGAGAAATCTTTATGTGTAATTTGGTATATTGTTGTTAAATACATTTATCAATTCAACATGTCAGTTAGGGATTTTGTTTGTCCCTTTGTTTCTTTTTCTTTTTCTGTTTTGGTGATATAACAATGTATTTGTTGGATGGGTGTATATTGAATTTTTTAAATCTTTTTGTTCATTTTTTGTGTATTTTTTAAAAACTTGCATTTTTTAAAGTCACAACACAATGTATTTATCACAACTGTTATTACCAAAACGCACATACTGAGACAGATTTCATTCTAGTAATAATTGCGGTTAAGTTATCTAGTTTTCTTTAATTTTAAGCTGTCATATGTGAATATGATTTCTCCATTGGTAATAAAGATACAGTTACTGTCAGAAGCTGTTGTTGTTTATTTAACTCTTCTTTTTACAGTACTTTGATAGTCTGTATGGCGTGTTGCCAGAAGATTTGCCTTATTATGGTGGGTCAGTTGAAATTGCTGACTACTGTCCTTTTAGTCAGGAATTTAGTTGGCATTTAAGCGGTGAATTTCAGCGCAGTTCAGATTGTCGGATACTGGAAAATCAACCAGGTCAGTTGGCTTTGCATTTGATCCCACCTTTGATCATATCCGGCAGTATAAGCTTGGCTCAAATTTAACATGATATGCAAGGTGGTCCCAGGTCACTCTGAAGGAAACCTTAGAGCTAAGAGAGAGCAAGAACCTCAGCTGAATGTGCTATTTGAGTTGTAATAGTCTTGGTATGTGGTCAGTGCATGGTGGCTGTTATATCCTTTATTGTGGAGATAAAGGACAAATCTTTGGGGGACTTGCTATTTTAATTTCTTTCCCTTCCCTGAAACATAAATTGAGATTTCTTTTACCAATACTGTATCTGAAATGTTTAGGATTTGGCAGAAATGTGCTTTTCCCTGTGCTGCTTTGCATGCAACTTCCCCCTGTCCTAACCATTCCACAAGGAGGGAAGTGCAAAATTTTCCATGCATGAAATATTGTGTGGGTAGAACAGCTGGATTTGGGTGACCTGTCCCTGAATCAAATAGCCAATCGGATGTTTTGGTCTGTGCACAGAACCAATCAAGGCTGATTTGCTATGGGAAACAGCCATGCTGAGACCTCAGTAGTGGCTAAAGGGAAGAAGGGTGGGCCAGTGGAATGTGCCTTGCTGGGAGCTGTGGAGGGAGAGAAAGAGCAACAACCACCAGCCTTGGTCTGTATGGCCTTGTCCAGATTTTATTTCATCCAAAACCCAGAACAACCAAAATGTTCCAGTTCTACCAAATTACAGCGGATCCCAAACAGTACAGAATGTGCTGTGATTTGTTACGGGTTTCAAAATGAAACATTTTCCCTGTTTTGTACATACCGCTATTCATATATGTTTCCTGATGGAACAGCTATTCTGTCATTAGATCTAGGGTTATCTCACATTCTGTCATCATAGCTGGGCTTCTGTCAAATCCTTTTGGCACCATAGATAGCATAACTTGAATATAGCATTGCTCTGATATCAGTCTGCTGTTATTTAAATTCTTTTATATAAAGGTGCTACAGAAAACAATATGTCTTCTTGGTGTCTTCTGATTAGAAGTTAAATAAATGCAATTATAATCTCCACTTGGATGCTTATATATTGCTTGCTCATTTGCTAGGACACTTGATTTATCAGTTAGTGCAAGTATTACAAAGAGAACATAACAATGACTGTCGATCATAATTACATAGAAATAAATGCCTGCCCATGCTGAACATATGGTGCATCACAGGTATATAATTGCTTTAATAACAATAATGCCATTAATTTTAAACTTGCCCTTGCTCTGTGTATCAGTGACAAATCATGCAGGCATTCTTCAAAATATCACATTTCACAGTTGCCTGCCTAGCCATACACAGCCATACACACTGAACAAATGACAAATAAATTTGGTGAACAAGTTAGAAAAATAATTTACTGCCAGCTCTGCTTATGATGTAAATATCCTAGTAATATCTGATAATGTTGTTGTCTCTATAATCTGATAGCTTTTAGCAGAAAACTGTATTTGTTTTTTGTAGATCCTTTCAGAAACTATGGTGCAGAGAAATATGGGCCAAATTCCATTTGCCTCATTCAGAAGTCAGCTTTTGTTATGGAACAGTGCAGAAAGAAACTGAGCTATCCTGATTGGGGTAGTGGGTGTTATCAGGTAACTGCAAAACATTTTAATTTTACTTTGCATTTTGTATTACTGTGTTATATTAAAATAATTAGATTATTTATTTTTGAATTATTTGTTGTATGTTTTCTATATTGATGCAAGTGTTACATGACTAGACTTTTCTCTGAATGCTGAAGGAAAAGCTGTACTATTACTATTTAACTAACTTGTAAAAGATTTTTTCTCACACAGATTTACATAGTCATTGAACCTTCAGAGTCATTTTACCAAATGCATGTGGAGATATCATGTGTTTGGATCATCAAACTTTATGTAAGGATCTAAAAGTAATTAGTAGTACAAAGGTGAAAAGACAGAACAGATTTATCATTGTTCTTAGAAGTAATTATTTGGAAAGCACCGATACAGTTTGCATCTTTCTTTTTTTTTTGATACAATGAGATTGGAAACCAAATACATCATGAAAGGTTCAAAAACAGCTGCAGTAATGAAATAGCTTCTCTGTGCAGTCTACTTTGTAAACATAACAAATTTGGTTTTATTCCAAAGGTTTCTTGCTCTCCCCGTGGGCTGACTGTTTGGGTCAAGGACATGGCATATTTGTGTAGTCACTCAGGTCAAATTCTCACAGTGAATATTCAGATGAATGGATGGGTACATATTGGGAATCTAATTTGCCCAGCATGCTTGGATTTCTGTGATTTCTGTCCACCTGAGCAAGATCCCCCTCTGGTTGCTAATTTAACAAGAGTTGCACCTATTGGTAAGTAAAAGCAATATAAAACATGTATAATTGCTCCATTTAATTCTATTTTATTTCTGTTGTGGAATGTATCTATGAAGACGGGGGGTGATGTGGTGGATTGCAGAAAAGAGCAAGGTTCTCAGGAAGGAGGGGGCACATTCCAAGAAGGGCAGAGAGACAAGAGACAACAGAGTTGGGAGCAGGAACAAGGGAAGTATAATAGATTTAGAATAGCCACTCCCTAGAATCTCCCGGGGTATATCCATTAGTTGCAGTAGTACAGATTTAGTCTGGCAAGATTTTGTTTATATGGTGTAAGCAATAAAGGAACTGAACTTGGTTGGATTGTTTCCTTGTTATACTTGGGCAGAGCCCGACAATTTCTGATTTTAAATAGCTTCAACCTTACTATATAAGGTTTCAATCACTTAGGCTGAGGATAAGAACTATACAGGCTATTCTTCATTGCTCTAAACATTTCTGTTTAGATGCATTCACACAAACAATCTATTATGATTTTCTCATTGTCTTTCATTTGGTAAATTAATTCCTAGATTCCTGAAGCATCTCAATTTCTAGCTCTCTTTGAGGGGCGGGAGTTAGCGAGTAAGTATTTTAAGTGCTCTCCAAAGTACATGAAAAGCATCTGTAGAATTACTATTTTTCTTGTGTTTGTATTATTTTTTTTCTATTTTAGATTTGTGTTCTTGTTCTCCCAGCATGGTAATAACCCTATGGCTATTGATGGCGAACCTGCTTCCACTACTAGCTGGATTTCTTCTATGTGCATGGAGTTAAAATGTGCATGTTGTTTGTCAAAGGCCCCCTGCAGCTGAGTACATCTTGAAGGCAGCTATCCAGAAGAGCAGTCACGCCTTCTACCTTTGCAAGGAGTCCAGCTAGGAAATGCTAAAGTTTCTAGATAGATAGAGGCAACATGTACAAGGTTATCGCAATGAAGAGCTAGTGTTGATTGAAATGTATAATTTTCACATTGATAACAAATTTGGAGGAACAAATTTGTCAGTAATTTAATGCCTTCTGTTGCCACTATTCTGGATGGACTTTTTATTATGTGCAATTCTCTATGATATAATTTTGTAGTTGGGTTTTTGTTTTGGCATCTTTAGACAGAGATATACCTCAGTTTCCTTTAGTCAAAAGCCATAAAAATCAATTGCCATTACTGTTAAGAACAACTCTCCATTACGTATAGAATTCAAAAAGAGCTAGCCTCTTGGTTTCTTGGCTTTGGTGTTAAGATGCTTCCAGAGTTAATCTATAGACCCTGGTGATTCCAAGTTGTTTCTTCTATGAAGTTTCTGCTGCTCAAAATATGAAAGAGCTTCTCAACAGCTGCACAATATGCACTTTTGGAATTTCTGAATGAAAATATTTGTAATGCCATCTTCATTTTAACAGTAAGCAAAACTATTATTTAATGGCTTTTTTCTACAAAGGCTAGAATCATGTTTGCTGGGATGCAAGTTCCCTTGAACTCAGTTGAACCTACAGTATTTCTGAGTAACTACATTTGGTTGGGCTACATACTTTATTTCTTACAAGGTAATATGAAGAATTCAGTTGTCTTCATAGATATTTTCCTTGTATTGTGAAGCATGCAAAGATTAGTAACCTGCCCTCCCCTCCAGTTAACCGGAAAAGATTGAAATGATGACAGACTTCACCATTAGGATGTAGGGCATAATGCTTAGGGGAAAAATAGTAGTGATAGCAACTGGAAAATGTAACAGATAACAAATGGATTCCTTTGGGGCAAAAATAGAGAGTTCCATTACCAAGGGACCCCATTTGGCTATTGGATGAAAGAACAGTTAACCTCAATATTTATGCTGGGGATACAAAGACTTAAATATAGGGTAGAGTCCTTGGTGCTCTCTGAGCTTGGTTGTTTGCTTGCAGATGTTTCATTACCCAACTAGGTAACATCATCAGTGCTAGTGAGTGTGGGGTTTGCTCCCTGTTTATATACTGTAGCTTGCCCTGCCAGTGTTGGTGGGGGTGTGGTTTTCTCCTTGGTAGTTCCTTGATTAGGGTATTATTTTCTGCTTGATTGTTTGTCTGATGTTAAACCCTGCTTATCTGGGTGTTGGCTGCTGGAGAGGATGTGTTCTGGTCTTTTTGTTTCCTTTTTACAGTTCCTTAACAAGGACTGTAGCAGCCACTATGTAGGACAAACAGGCAGAAGACTAGCAGTCAGAAGACATGATGAAAACTCCTTAATCTCACAACACATGGACATGCACAACCATAGTTCTAACTAGGAAACTGTGAGCATCCTAGACCAAGCTAAATCCAAAAAAGCTAGGGAATTCCTGGAAGCTTGGCATTCAGACAAATCAGCCATCAATAGACACATAGAGATAAACCACATTTATGCACCATTCAAAAGAGACAATAAAAAAGCTAAGAAGGAAACAAAAAGACCAGAACACATCCTCTCCAGCAGCCAATATCCAGATAAGCAGGGTTTAACACGAGGCAAACAATCAAACAGAAAACAATACCCTAATCAAGGAACTACCAAGGAGAAAACCACACCCCCACCAACACTGGCAGGGCAAGCTACTGTATATAAACAGAGAGTAAATTCCACACTCACTAGCACTGATGATGTTACCTAGTCAGGTAATGAAATGTCTGCAAGCAAACAGCCGATCTCAGAGAGCATCAAGAACCCCACAGTTCAACTCTGAGCTCATATATTCTCTTCTATTGAAACTTAATTTTACTTTTTACAGGGCACAGATTAATAGCTGTGCTACAGAAAACTGCAACATTACATGAATAATTAGTGAACAACTGTTATATTCCAGTTCCCTGGAGAATGAAAAATGTTCAAGGACATAGTTGTGTTACTCTTTCTTTTAATTGGCGGATGTGCATTTTGCTTTCAGATTGGAAAGCAAATCATATCTAGTCTTAATGCATTGAAAGCTGTGATTAGTAGCTTTAGGAGTGCTTCTAAAGCTTATTTTGAAATGTTCTGGTAGAAACAAGCTACACCATATGACTAGATAAGAATTTTGGATGGGACCATCCTAAGAACTCTTCTCTCAAAGCAGAGTATAGTTCCTTCTAAAGGAAAATCTATAATAGTGCCTGTTGGATAACATTTTTTTCTAAAGTAATCCTTATTTTTAGAAAGCAAAATGGTGAAAAATCAGTGGTTTCTCTCCAGAACATGCAAAGGCTGACTGAAGAATGTGTGAGAGAATTTTCTTATATTACACACACTGCATTAGCCTTAAATAAAGGGAAGGGAGGGTGGGATGGAAATCATGAGAAAGCAATAAAATATTAGGATTGAGAAATATGTACACTTTGAATGATGAATAGGAGTTCATTTTCTAATCTAAATGGCTATATAGCTCAAACACTAGTGTGAAACAGGTCTATAAAAATAATAGAAACTATTTTTATATGTGCAATATAAAACTTAAATAGCGTCTTGTAAGGATGCTTTAAATACTTGAACATTTTTTCCTGTCCTTCTTGAAGTAAAACAATTGCACTGCATTAGCTTTTTGGTTTTGTAAGTATTTATATCTATGTTAATGTTACGTTGCTATAAAAGTAATCCCATGGCATTCTTGACTTGGAAATGATTAATTTGTTGCTGGATTTTAGTTGATCCTTTTGAGAAATGGCTAGGAAAAAAGTATGATCTGATAGCACATAATATTTAAACAGCTTTTGTTTGTTTTACTGCTGTATGTAAATGTGGGTATAACAATGCATTTTATGATATAGACATGTGATTGCTTTAATCTGAGAATCTTTGTATGAGCAAGAACAAGGTAGCAGTTAATAATCCAATCCCAAAATTTAAATCACCTTCCTGTATTAGTAGGAAATACTCTACCAAACCAACAAGCCTTCATACAGAGTCTTTAATCAGCACAGAAAGCAAATGTTAATACTATCTCAGATATCCAATCTGCTTTTAAGCAGTTTTTTTAACACATAGTGCAGGGGTTTTCAAACTTTTTCAGGCTGCAGAACCTATTAGTTAAAAAAAAAATATGCTTGAACCCCTGATCAAGAAGCAAAGCTGTGCTGCGTTCAGGTGAACTTTCACACACACACACACCCTTGGTCTCTCACAGAACGCTTGAGTACCACAGAACACAATTCTCAAAATTCTGGCCTAGAGTGTAGCCAGTTATGAGACCATTTGGAAACTAGTGCTGTGTCTAAGACACAAGAGATGCTTTTTTTAAAAAGAGAGAGAGGGAGAAGGAATTGGCTTATATAAATTGAATGTATTGTCAGAGTAATGGCTTCCTGCAGTGAAACCAACATTTTAGTAATAATTGCCTAATTTGGTTTCAAGTACATCAAGTTTTTCAGGCTGTTTGGGATTTTAAAATTAACAACAACACTGAATATTTGATCAAAAACATGTTTTTAGAGCAAAGGTAATACATCAAAAAGCTATACGCAAATTTAAAAAGCAGGGTCTAATAGTTCAGTGGTGATTTCAAAACAGAAATAGTCCATTAGTGGAAGTAAGTGAAAAAGAATTTGGCATACTATGATTATAGAGGATTAGACTAGGACACTGTGAATGGGATTGGGCCATACATCTCTCTTACCTTAACCAATCTCACATGGCTTTTGTGAGAATAAAATGGGAAACAATTAGGTATGCCACATTGAGCTTCTGGAATAAAAATGGGATAGAAATGTAATAAAATGAAGAATTGTGTGTGAATTTCCATCTCTCAATCATTTTAAATGATAGAATTATTTTGGTTAAAATTATACATTATCTCTTCTCTGTTTTACATTGTAACTTCCAGAATGGTGTTTAATTAAGAGTATTCACTATTCTTAATTCCTAAAACTTTGGATCTAGATTCTGTTGAACAAACTTAAGTTTATTTCATGTGCTTATGATTATATGTTTGGGAAAACAAAGAAGTGATTTGCCAATTCAGAAATTTTGCTTTTATATGATGAACACTAGGTCTCTCTGAATGAAGTATAACATTATTGAGGTTCTTTAATTTCCCTAAATTTCTGGAGAATACTGTGTATCAGATCACTGTCTATGTGTGTGTAGTTTGATGCTCTGAAATACAAATGTTAATTTTTGCACACACAATTCTCATTTCTCAAGTTGAAACTTGTATCAGATTATTGAAATCAATATTTGCTACAGTATATACATACAGAATTATTTTCTATTTATTTTGTGAGTGGATTTAAGAGTTGGTTAATTATGTGATGTTAAAAATATTTCCATTGCGTATATTAAATATGTGGAAAATTCTTTTAGTATACATCATGGGAACATTGTGTCAATTAAAGAAACTTGTTTCTAAAAAGTGTTAATCTTTTCTCTTAAAGGAAGCACACATTTGCTTATGCAGTTTTTTATAACAGAAAAATATGGAAGATGCTTACAGCTGCTTTCAAAAAATACTGTAGAATGATGAATGCATTATTTTTAAAAAATAGTGCTTTCAAAATTATATGTTCCAGAATATTTTAAATAACTTCCATTGGAATTTAATCTAATTAAAAATGCTGTAAGCTTTGTTGTCTGGTAGTATGATGTAGCCGTTTTCCTTTGCAGATTTATATTTTTCAACAGAATTTGGCATAGTCCTTGGGGATTATATATTAATGTGGGAAATTCAAAGCAAAGTGTCTGAAAGAAAAAAAATGAGATAAGACAGTGGACAGAGAGATTAGATAGAGGAGAAAATTGAAAATAAAAGGAATAGATTGAAAAAAGACATGAATATTCAAGGTTTAGGCTAGGCAGAGGAAAGGAGATGAGTTTTAATAAGGCTAGCGTAATAAGAGCTAAAGAGAGTAGAACAAGCATGTCAGTGGCTGGAAATTTTGGACAATAAAAGGAATAGGAAGTAGGACATTTTGCGAAAATCTTGCCTTGTCACCTTTGCACCCCTCCTGTCCCCAAGTCCAGTTGAAGTTGCCCAGAGATCTCAAAATTACTGCTCCTTAGGACGTACATAGAAAGGAAATGTATGAGTTGAGGTGACTATAGTAATTTCTACGTTTTGATTTGTTATGTGGCAAGTGAATGGGTGAATTCATAGATTAGGCTGAGCAATTATTTACTTAACCATGGTTTGTCAAGGAAGTTCAAAGAACACAAGCTAGCAGCCAACAAATTCTATTATGGCACTGTGAATTCAGTCAATATCACATATGCAGTTCAACCAACTACAGGTTGTCCTCAGTTAACAACATTGGGACTGGAATTTCTGTTGGTAAGCGATGGAGTCATAAAGCACGATGCCATGAGACCGCATCGCTTAGCGACAGCAATCCCAACAATCCCACTGCCATTGTTAAGTGAGGATTGTGGGTCATTAAGCAAGGACCTCCTTGTAATATCCTGCTGGCTTCCAATAAAGTAAGTGGGGAAGTTGGCAGGAAGTTGTGAGTCCTGGGCAGCTCGCAGGCAGGCTGGAGGGTGGGTAAGTGGCTAATGCGGCACAAGTGTGGCCGGGTGTGGGGTGGCTGTTGCCAGGGGCAGGAGGGCACACAGGAGGCTGCCACAGCCTAGCACAGGCACACACTATGGAGTACAAGATCCTTGGAATCTCATACTCCATAGCCAGCCGCCTCAGGCAAAAAAGCACTGGGATTGGGAGCATCTTACCAGAGCGACTTGCGACCATCCCTACCAGCTTCCCCACTGACTTTGCTTGTGGTAAAGGAAGGTCGCAAATGGCAATCATGTGACTGTGGGACCCTGCAATCATCATAAGCCAGTTGCCAAGTGCCCAAATCGTGTTCGCGTGACCATGGGGGTGCTGGGATGGCCAGAACTACGAGGATCAGTTTTAAGTACCACCCGTTCAGTGCCTGTGCAACTTTGAACAGTCACTGAATGAGTGGTCATTAAGCAACGGCTACCTGTAGTCAGTTCCTTGGTGCAAGCATCTAGTTTTAAATTCACCTTCACTCAATCTGAATTAAGAAATGTAGCTCTTAATACAAGTTTAGGTGTTCAGCACAAAAGTCTGAACAACTCTCAGAAGAGCTATAGTTATGTGATTGATTTTCTGCAATTTCAGCTTTGCATGGAACATGAGTGATTAAAATGGCATTCCCACTTCAGAGTCTTCTATAAATGGCTCCTGAAGTTGATACTGAAATGTGTAATATTGTTTTGTCTTCACACTCAGTGCAGATCGTTACTCAAAACGCTTATATTTTCTGTGAAGACCGCAATGAGGTTAATACCAAAGGCTTTTTTTTTTTTTTTTTTGCATGTTGCTTGTTTGCTTTTATTCTCCATTGTCAAGTTGACAGAAGCCTTGCTTGCTTGCTTTATTCTCCATTGTCAGGCTGACAAATCTTGAGTTGAGAGAGACTATACCGGTAAGTTGCAGCATACCATCTTACATGTGTTCCGGATGATTTTTCAGGCAAGCGATGAACTCTTTGACTGACTTTCCTTCATAACAGATTAGGTAGATATTTGCGAATAGTGGAAACCTAGAGAGAAATGCAACTGCTGAAGTAAATCTTCAATCATTGTGTCAAGAGTTTCCTATCTTATATAATCATTGATGTGGTCACAAGTACTGATTTCAACAAAGTAATTTTTAACTAGCAATCTTCTTTTTAAATGGTTGATGCCTAGCATTTAATTATAGATATTTTTGTAGAATAGCCTCCTCCAACTTTGTGGTCTCTAGATACTCTGGGCTATAATCCTCATAGTCCGATATATCTGGCAGGCACCAGGTAGGGAAAGCTGCACCTGAATTACTTTTCTGTGTCCAGTGCTCTCTTGAATGAGATTAGCTTAAGTACAATAAGCCTCCTGCTTGCTTAACACATAAGTCAGTACTGATGAGGGCCTTTGAACAGAAAATAGGATAAAATTCTTTCCTTATAAGGTATCAAGGGCATAAAAGAGAAGCATAATGCTGAGAACAGTAGGATGTTTTTTGTTAGCCTAAATGTACAAGGCTGAGATAAAATGTTCAGACTAGCCTGATGCCATTCAGCATCCAGACTTCCAGTACTCTGGAAGTGGCTGTAATTGTCACGGTGTTGATGATCTTAAAACTAATCCTAGAACTGATTTCATGATGAAAACACTAGAGAAGATGGAGATTAGGACAGTTGCATAATTGAAACATTATTAAAGAACATCACATTTACCATCCATCACTGAGCAGCTAAGCCAGATAGTTTTTCTCTCAACCTGCTGTTATAAGATATGACAGGTTTAATTACTGGATTTCTGTTGCTACACAGCTCTTAAGCATACAGGAGCATTGCTGTAGATTGCACCCAGGCAGTCCTCCCATTAGACATAATGAAGCTACCACTTCATTCATAATGAATGGGAACCAAGCCCCAATCTTGTGACCTGGACCAGCTGCTTAATTATCCCTAAAGCAGTTTCTCAACCTTAGCGACTTTAAGGTGTCTGGACTTTGACTCCCAGAATTCTAGGAGTTGAAGTCCAGACATCTAGAAGTTGCCAAGGTTGAGAAACACTGCCCTAAAGCATACAGTGTCCCCTGGTTGTCTAAGGAAGTCTTTAGAATAAAAGCATTGGGAGCTACCAGAGGTGGTTGGATAGGTGCTGGTTGCCAGCATAAAAAAAGGCTATAGGAGGGAGTAGTGGGTCCATGTTTCTCAAGCTATCTGTCCATCCATCCGTCCATCCATCCATCCATCCATCCAATCAATCTATCTCACACCAATTTGTCTGATCTTGAGATTCTGACACATGTTAGTTATTTCATGGATAGTGATATCAGTTTGGTTAGAACTGAAAGGCACGCGTATAAATTAGAAGCTGTTTCACAAGTTTTGTTTACAAATTGCTGTAATCAACTAAAAATTTCAATTAACTATCTTTCACAAGGAATTTGCAGACATAAAGCCATCTAAAAAGGCTGAAGCCCTAAGTTCCTTTCTGTGGATGAACGTGAATAATTGGTTTACCCACAGTGGATCATGATATGTTGTAATCATGTGTAAATGAAAGCCAAATTAAAACATTTAGAAATGTTCCATCTTTTTGAGAGCAATTGTTTTACACCATAAGTATGCAGTTACATATCTGAATACAATTCCCTACTACTTAAAAAAAAACTGAATGAAAAATTGGCATGGTGGGGGAAAAACCCTCTTCATGGGTATCTTTGGAAAATCTTTAGCGTAGGTGTGCAAACGGAATCTTCTAGCGTAGGTGTGTAATTGGAAGTTCTACAGTCAAATAGCTATATTAGCAAGGGTTATAGCAAAACTATTATACAGTATGTTGAATTGGTTTGAGTTGGTCTCACTTCACTTGAAATTTTAGATTAATTAATAAATAATATGACAAAAATTAGGACTAGCATAACTGGGCTGCAAAACATCTGACCACTAAAGAGCAGCAAAGAGAGAGAGGTCTAACTCCTCACTGTTGTCTAGTGAAAATATTGCTCTGGAGTTTTGCAGCCAACAAAAATAACAAAACCCCCCAAGATTATCCGCATAGTTGAACTGCTGGGAATGACCTGTGGCTGCTCACAGATATATTTAGTATATATAACAAACTACTTACTTGTCAACCATATTCCTCTGCTTCAGAATCTTATAGACTTCAGCTGATGTTTGAGGTCCTTGTAGCTTCTGTCCATTCAACATTTCTTTTTCTAACTGTTCAATTGTCTGAAATAAGCAAAGTATGAATTGCTTGTTTTCGAATGAAAGGAAATGGCATTACATTCTATAGAAGCTGATGAACAAATCTGAATGAAGCTGTAGCAATGAAACGGCACCTTATCCTGCTTTGATGTTCTCCAATAACAACAAATAAGCAGGAATTTGGGAGCAATTCCTAAACTTAATTGAACTTAACGGTCACTTTTTAAAATTATGACCTGTATTATTATAGTGATATAATTTGGAGCCAAGCTACGTGTGTTGCTAAGCCTGCACTCACACCTCATGCTAAGTCATGATGTTTAACCATGGCTTACTGAATAAACCAGTTGGCTGGGTTCACAAAGCTCATGTCCTCTCAGGGACTTATTGTATCTTCTAACATTATGCAGCCTTTGTTGAAAACAATATAAAGCCCACCCTTGTTCCTGAAACATGGACTCAGTGATAATTGGATGACTCTAGGAGATGCTGTAAGTGACTAGCGGGGATCCTGCCCAAGAGGCGTTGCATTCTGTCTGAGTTTGCAGTGTGGGAAAGCAGTCTAAATGCAAACTGAGAGAATGAGGGTTTTTTCAATTAAAATGGCAGGCACAGGGGCTGACTTTCAAGAAATCCCAGGACTGTGTCAGATGAAAATCCTAATCCTCCCTTTCCTGTGTGCAGTGGTCTGTATGCTATCAGCCCCTTCCCGCTTGGATGCCCGAGTTCTTCAGCAACACATTTGGCATTGAGGTATCAGGTTGGGTGGACACGCTCCAAATCCCTTCCCTGAAATGATGCCATCGAGTGGGAGCTTGGAAGCATGCCTTTTCTGTGACTGTCCCTACCTTATGGACACTCCCCCCACCCCTGGCAATCCAGCAGCCCCCCACCCTCTTAGCCTTCCAGAAGACCATTAAAAGCTGGCACTGGGGTAGAGGGGTGGGAACCTGCAGATGGTTGTTGGGGCACCCTGAGGCTCCAGGTTTTTAGTTGTGCTCATGCGGTTTTTATGGTTTTTGTAGTTTTGTGGTATGCTGCTCAGAGTTGTTTTAAGATGGGCGGCCATACAAATATTTTAATAAATAACTTCCTGTTTTCCTTCAGTTGGTACATCTGGTTTTATTACTGTGCTTGACTTAAGCTGGGCTGCACCAGTTGTTATAATTTTATAGGGCCCCAAGGTACAAGAATGAGCTCAAGGTGTTTCCCACATCTGAAAAGACTACTGAAGCCCCCTAATTTAGTCTAGGGGAATACACCACATGCTTCATGGCAATAAGTAGACCTGGGGGGGGGGCATTATGGGAACAGGATAGGATTCTAAGATTGTATTCACTTAACATGTGGAGTCGTATTTCATTTAATCATGGCTTGGTAAATTAAATCACAATTAGCTGGTTCATGCAATACACAAAACTATAGTTTATAAATCATATTGGCTAGAGATAAACAAATGTTATGCCACAAACAAGCAATTCATATTTTGGTTAATTATATAAACCAATGTTAAGTACACTGCAATTTTGCATACATAGTAGAAACACTATATATCCCATCGCCTGGATCCACACATCATGTTGAGACATAATTTGTTTAAAAGCTTCCAAGCTCTTCGTTTAACTTCCACCCAGTCTTCTTCATTTCAGACTAGCATACAGAGACTTAGTCACATTTTGCATTAAGCCATCACAGCTGCTGGGTTTTTGTGCTAAGTCATCAACCAGGCTTTGGAAACCACAATGGTGGGATTTGCACAACATGCTAAACCATGTTCAGTAACCATATAGTGCACTACATAAAGATAGTCATTAAATATAATGGAGGAACTCATACAGCAGATAGCTGTTTTTGTAGTTCCTGTGAAAAATAGCTGTAATGACACAAGCCACCCCATCAGACATGATTGGCATCATATCATAAGGCCTTGGAATCTTGCAGAACGCGCCATTTATGTAGATGTTTATTTTTGTTATTTATCCGTTATGTAGCTTCTCTTCACTATCTTGTATGGGAGGATTGCCAGGGACAGCAATTTCTCCAAAGCAAAGTAGTTTTCTTCAAGGCTGAGGATAGAAGCCTGTAAGGTGGATGGCATCTACTTACACATTGTCTGCTCGCCCACCTAAATGCAAGGATGGAAAGCAGCAGGTGGGATATGCCAAGTGTTCCTGCAGATTTTCTACTTCTACTAGCAGTGCTAGAGCCCAGTAGGATTTGAGCAGAGAAGAAGTGATGGAGGCCTCTTTCTCCCAAAATAAGAAGTTCTAGGCTGTAATAAGAGACTGGCTGGATCAGACTAAAGACTTACTTATTCCAGGAATCTTTCCTCCCAGGGGTAGTGAAGACTGTAGGAAATCCACCAGCAGGGCTTGCCAAATAGCATTCCTATCACAGAAGTGCTACATAGCCATCATAGGTTTTTAAGTTTTATTTTCAATTGTTCTGTTCTACTGTACACCACTCAGAGTCACATTCATGAGATAGGTGGCTATATAAATGCATTCGATCAGTCACCAATCACTGAAATCCTCCCATAAATAGCCCCTCAAGTCAAGCTTAGTTCCTTATAGATACATAGACTTTCCATATAATTCTTTAGGCGCCAATATGGAACATTTACTTAAAACCTTTTTTGATATTATGTGCTAAGTGAAATATTTTTCAACTGTCTTGAACCCCTTGCTCTTTAGATTTCACTGTCTGAACCTGGAGATAAGCTCTTACAACAGCTGCATCATATTGTTATCTCCCATTATCTCCTTTCACTACTACTCAGATGCTACAAATATAATTTAGATAGAGGATATTATCAGATATGTCAAATCAACTTCAAAAGCAAATTGACCCCCCACATCAGCCAGCAGCAGCTCTGGGTGCTTTCCATAAATTGTGCTCTGTTAGACTATAGTCATGTGAAAAAGAAAGTACACCCTCTTTGAGTTCTATGGTTTTACGTATCAGGACATAATAAAAATCATCTGGTCCTTAGCAGTTCTCAAAAGTAGGTAAATACAACCTCAGATGAACAACAACACATGACATATTATACCATGTCATCATTTATTTTACAAAAAGAAAGCCAAAATGGAGAAGCCATGTGTGAAAAACTAAGTACACCCTTACTGCTTCCATAGGTATGAAGAGGCTAAGTAGCAGCCAGGTGCTGCTAATCAAATGCCCTTGATCAATTGATCATCAGCAAGTGTGACTACCTCTATAAAAGCAGAAGTGTTAGGAGTTTGTTGGTCTCGAGCACTGAGGTGTGTGTTAACAGAATTCCAAAGAGTAAAGACATCAGCAATGATCTTAGAGAAGCAACTGTTGCTTCCCATCAATCTGGGAAGGGTTAGAAGGCCATTTCCAAACAATTTAAAGTCCATCATTCTACAGTGAGGAAGATTATTCACAAGTGGAAAACATTCAAGACAGTTGCCAATCTTCCCAGGAATGGACATCCCAGCAAATTCACCCCAAGGTCAGACTGTGCAATGCTCAGAGAAATTGCAAAAAATCCAAGAGTTACACCTCAGACTCTACAGGCCTCAGTTAGTATGTTAAATGTTAAAGTTCATGACAGTACAATTAGAAAAAGACTGAACAAGTATGGTTGGTTTGGAAGGGTTGCCAGAAGAAAGCCTCTTCTCTCTAAAAAGAACATGGCAGCATGGCTTAGGTTTACAAAATTGCATCTGAACAAATCATAATACTTCTGGAACACCGTCCTGTGGACGGGCGAGCCCAAAGTGGAGATGTTTGGCCATAATACACAGCACCACGTTTGGCAAAAACCAAACACAGCATATCAGCTCAAACCAACCATCAAGCATGGTGGTGGAGGGGTGATGATTTGGGCTTGTTTTGCAGCCACAGGACCTGGGCACCTTGCAGTCACTGAGTCGACCATGAACTCCTCTGTATACCAAAGGATTCTAGAGTCAAAAGTGAGGCCATCTAAAGCTTGGCCGACATTGGGTCATGCAACAGCACAATGATCCCAAGCACACCAGCAAATCTACAACAGAATGGCTGAAAAAGAAAAGAATCAAGGTGTTGCAATGGCCCAGTCAAGTCCAGACCTCAACCCGACTGAAATGCTGTGGTGGGACCTCAAGAGAGCTGTGCATAAACAAATGCCCGCAAACCTCAATGAATTGAAGTAATGTTGTAAAGAAGAGTGGGCCAAAATCCCTCCACAGTGATGTGAGAGACTGATAAAGTCATACAGAAAATGGTTACTTCAAGTTATTGCTGCTAAAGGTGGTTCTACAAGCTATTGAATCATAAGGTGTACTCAGTTTTTCACACATGGCTTCTCCGTTTTGGCTTTCTTTTTATAAAATAAATGATGACATGGTGTAATATGTCATGTGTTGTTCATCTGAGGTTGTATTTACTGACTTTTGAGAACTGCTAAGGACCAGATTATTTTTATTATGTCCTGATACATAAAACCATAGAACTCAAAGACGGTGTACTTTCTTTTTCACATGATTGTATATAATTTGATCTTAAAAATGCAACAGACTTCTCTTCCTTATGTAGGGAGTATAGCAAAACATGTCTTACTTTTCCACCACGTGCAAAAGCTTCAGCCACCTTCCTGTTACGTCCCCCGTAGCATGTGGTAATCAGATCTGCAACCCCACAGCTTTCCAGAAACGTATTTATTGAGACAGTGCCCTTGCAGAAGATTTTAGCAAAGGCAATCATTTCCATCAGGCCCAGGCGAATCACAGCTGCCTTGGTATTGTCACCAAAGCCCAGCCCGTCACAAAATCCAGCTCCAACTGCCACGATGTTCTAAGTCCAATGGATAGGAAAAATGAGAAAGAAGGGGGGAAAAAAGTCATGAGTTAAAGACATCAGATAATCTTAGGTTCTCCTACATGGGAACCGTAACCATCCCTTTGATACCCACCAGGCTTGCTAAGCAGGCTAGCCCAGATGTTAAATATGGTTTATAGGTTAATATGTACAAACCCAGCTAGCAAAGATTGACTCAAACTATGGCTGAACAAACCACAGCTTAGGGTGTTCTATGAACTTAGTGACTGAAATTACTGCTAAAAATATATGATTCAAGTGTAGCAATAATTCTGTTTCAGAAAGTTGTATAAGACAATGAAAAACATAAAAATAACTAATTTCAACCAATGCTTAAGATCGATAATGAACTTGTAATCAACAAAATCAATTGGATTCACAACTAGAAACCACTATAGTACTAGTATTTTTAAAGCTTTGCTACATTCTTCTTAAAAATGTTTATATATGCATATATTCCAAAGAGTGTTTTTACCCCAACATAATGTCAGTGACTGGGTTTACACATCATGTCATGGCTTGGTTAACTGTAGCTTACTTGGTAAAGTCCACAGTGATCTGGGTTCATATCACATATTAAGCTATAAGCCATGATTTCTAAGCAGCTTGCTATACCAAACCCAGATCAACTACAATTGTAACTGTTTTGTATGAATACGACAAAGGTCTTTGGTGAAAAAAACTGATTAAGTGCTGCTGTGCTGAGTCTCACAGTGGGAATAAAATGGGGGAGCATATTTAAGAAAGTGTAACTTTAATAACCCCATTAGAGGTTAACAAAATTTACAAAACAAGGTTGTGAAAAAAGCAAATGAATTCTCAAGAATCCTTTGAGAAGTTTTGGCCCTATTATATTTTTCAAGTTTCTAATAGCAAAAGAGAAACAGCTGATAAAATGTACCTGTTTACTGATTTGGGGGCTAGAAGTAGCCCACATCTTTTTTTTCCTTTGTTTTAAGAGCTTAAGGTGCTATGGAAACCAAACAAAGTTCAGGGAAATAATCCATGTTATGCAGTAAGAAATTCTAGGGTTTGTTTGTTTTTAAACAGGCATTGCCAGTTTAAAACTTATATACATAAAACATCTCTACCAGGCAACATAAATTGATTTGCTGACCTCCAGATCTATTGGACTACAACTTCCATAATTCCTAGCCCACATGGCCCAGTCCTACATCCAGAGGAAACAAATTTATTCATTTTTTAAAAAACATTTGCATAGAAAACACTGGCCAATATCAATAATCTGATTTGTTATAGAACAGTTTTCTAGTATAAGAAAAGACACATTTTCAACTGTAGATGAATCCATGCTTTGCTGTTTTGTCATCAGCTGAAAAATATAATGGGACAGAAATAATATACCATTCCTAGGTGCCACCTTCAGTGCACTTCAGTTTGAATTTGAATCATTCTATGACTGGATTTACTATGCACTGTCAAACGGATCTAAAAGTGCCTGAGATAAGTTTTACTTGGGGAGAAAACTGTCACTTATATTAATAACAGGACAACTTTGGCCTCTGCCTTCACCTTCATTAGTGCCAGAAAAGGTCACATGCGATTAAGATGCTAAAACAGAATACCATGAAAAATGATCCTTATAAAAAAGGAAAACATGCAGGTTTGATTCCTAATTAGTAACCACAGCTGAACAGTTTCCATTAATATTAGAGCTACTGAACAACTAAAATTACTATTGTTTCAAAGGTGTAATTAATCTACTACTTAGAATGTGAAGAAATATTGTTTCTATTTACTGGTGATAAATTCAATTAAAAATCACTGTGTAAGGCTTTTATGCCACATTTTAACAACTAAGCAGAAAACCCAGACTGCAAAACGTCACTTGGCTTTAACAGTGGTTGGATTTACACAAATATTAAATCAAAATGTGATAGCCTTGTTTGTGGCTTAGTGTGTTATGTGAACCCAGCCAGTGAGATAGGTAAACCATGACTGATGGTTTAATGTGTTGTACAAATCTAGCCAGTTGGGATTTATTCAGTAAATTATGCTTAAGCATACTATAGCTTAGCATGTTGTACGAACATATCTACTTCTTTGGAATAACAAACCTTTAAGGCCCCACAGAGTTCCACAGTGTCACAGTCATCCACCACAGTAATTCTGAAATTTGAAGTTTGCATTAATTCTTTGAAGACCTTCCCATTTTTAGCATTTTTAGAACCTAAGAAAAAAAGCACAGGTGTTAGGATTTTAACTGACAATAGAAGAAAGCATTTGACCTGATAGAGTTGCTTCCTGTATGATTTTTCTTGTAAATATGTGTATGTGTATGTCAAAAATATGCAGGAGTTTTGCAGAAACAGTTGCGTAGGGACAATTTTCCTATGAAAATTTACTATCAATGAAGTATTCCAAGTTGGTCAAAAGACACTGAAACAGACAAATGTGTAACCTTTTCTAGACAACAGGCACCATTATATGATATTCTTAATGGTAAAAAATGGCACAGAGTCAATTGAACTGTAGTGGGACATTAATGTAATAAATAAATAAAATTATGATACCACAGGGATAATGAAGGATACTAATTATGGTTATTTTTAAAAAGTATGCATTTTTTTCCTTCTGATTACATTAAATTCATCTCAAGTTTCCTGAAAAGGCTCTACCTCAAGCAATATATGAAGAACTCTTTTTTCTTTTCTTTTAATACTACCCCCTGGATGAATATAGAAATGCTGTATGATAAATCTTTGGATTATGGTAGCACTACCCAGGGAAAAAACATATCTACTGAAGCTACCGTAGTGAGAACACAAGAGGACTAGGCTTCCTACAAGACAAACTTCCTTCATTTGCTTAAAGGAAAAGAGAACTTCAACTTGACTGCATCTCCTAGAAGAAGATAAAAGCGATTGGCTAGTTTTTACATTAATAGTTGTATGGTGGGAGAGCCAGGTTAAAACTAGTTCAGTGTATCATTGCAAACACAGGGACAGTGAGGAAAATCTGGATCTGCAGTACTGACTAGCTGCATCCCTATTGTACACTGCCTGGCTTCATAAACAAGCTAGTTAGTTTGTGATTCAGTGACTCCTGTCACCCCTGAAAATTGAGTTGAGTAAGCTAAGGTTAGGTAAACCACAGTTAATTTAAAAGTACAGTGGTACCTCTAGTTACGAACTTAATCCGTTCCGTGACTCTGGTTGCAACTCGAGTTGGTCTCAAGTCGAGGTAAAGTTTCCCATAAGGTTCAATGTAAATACGGTTAATCCGTTCCGCCCTCCAAATTTGGTCGCACCATGAGGCAAATTTCCCCATAAGGTTCAATGTAAATATGGCTAAACAGTTCTGAAACATAAGCATTTTATTTTTAAACCTCAAAAACCTTCCGAACGCCACAAAAACCTTCCAAACGCCACAAAACACACCACAAGCCTCACCGAACATCTCCTTGCTACCGCGATCTCGCCCACAGGAAGCCGCGACCGTGTGGCAGCAGGGAAAATGGCCGCGGATCCGGTTCATAAGTAGAGGTGGAGTTTGCAAGTAGAGGTAAATTTTTGGGGCCGGAGCTGGTCGTATCTTGAAAAATTCGTAAGGAGGGGTGTTCGTAACTAGAGGTACCACTGTACTGGAGATTACTCAGGTCCAGATTCCCATTCAGCCATGAATTTCACCAGGTGACTTTGACCAATTACTGCCTCTCAGCCAGGCTTGGGGTGGATAAATGTAGGAGAGAACCACAAACACACCACCTTGGGCTTTCTGAACAAAAATCAGGATGTAAATGTAAAAAATGAATGAGAGATTGTAAGAAATGGTGCAATACCATACAAAGAATAACAGGACTTGAAGTCTTGTCTGGTAAAAATCCATGACTATCATCTAAGATATGACAAGTTATAAAAAGAACCTGTCTGTCTCCATCTGCTAGTTGTGGACTTGTATTACACTAGCATGACAGGCCAATAATTTATGAGTCAATTACCAATGGTTGTTTCACAGAACATTTCATCTGCCACTTCATTGGCAATGTTGGCTCCCATGAGCACGCTCATATCTATCTTCAGTTTCTCTCGGATGATGTCTGATATGAGTTTCAGTCCTTGAGGGCCCTCATCTATACCCTACTTAACAGGAAAAAAGATGGGTCAAAGCAAAGCAAATCCAAGTGTGCTGCAATAGATTAATCCTATGGAACTGGTTGTACGAGTAGTCCATGGATTAAGAATGCCCTATTTAAGGACGACCCATAATTAAGAACAGAGCCTATTGTAGCAAAATTCAAGTTAAATACACAATGGTTCAAGTTCATTACACAATACTACTTATACAGTATTATACAATAATACTGTTCCAACTTACATACAAATTTGACCTAAGGACAGATCTTAGGAACAAAACTTATTCTTAAACTGGGAGCTACTTGTAGTCTAAGAAATTGAGCTGATGAAGAAATAGAGATGGCCTATTTGCCCAAGAACCTCTCCTGTAACACCCAGGCTTTTCCTTCCTTCCTTGAAGTAGCTTTAAGTTAGCATATTTCAATTTCATTTAAAATGAGCAGCTCAACTTTTCTTAGGGTAAATAGTGAGAGATGACCAAGCCATAGCATCTTTGTTTCTAGGACTCAAGGCCATAACTTGCAGTAGCAATGCAGCACTCCCATAGTAAGGGCACCCTAAATGAATATATGCAAACTATATTCATTAATATTAATAAAGATATTAAAGAAGTCAGTTGAAAAATTGACATAATGGCACATGTTATGTTCTTCTGATTTGGTTCAATTGCTACGTTTTGATTTTCTAATGTTACTATTTAAAACACATTTTTAAAAGGCATATAACGTAAGATATGCACCAACATATACAAATGCAAAGTAATGGCTCCGACCTATGGCAGGGGATATTTTAAATATCAAAGGTGTGCCTTGGTAGGTGGGCAGCGCCTAGCTGACCTTGGATGACCTGAGAAGCAAAGCAAGGCTGAGCCTGATTTGAAACCACGTGGGAATTCCAGGGCTGCTGGCAGGACTGAGACGTTTCAAAGTATCTTGGAAGAAGATGATGGCAAATTGCATTCATAACCCTGGTCAAGCTCAACAGGAGAGCTTCTTTAACATTTTTGAGCAAAGCTCTAATTCTGTTCATCGTGGAATATTCCATTTAGATGTAACTAATTAATCAGACCCCATATTTCAACCAATACCTGCATAGCAATTATCTAATCCTTTTTATGCTGTTAATTTAATCATATTTAGACGATTATATTTTCCAGAATAAGGTGAAAGGTCCCCATTAAAAGCAGAAATGGTATACAGACATTGAGTAAGAGAGCACTGATAGCCAGAGGAAGGAGAAGTGATCTTTGGCCAAGGTGTGTGACTCACCATTCAATTAAAAAAAAAATCTTAATGTTTAAACCAGGATGGATAACTATGGAAGCCAACTGTCGCTTTAATTTTGCAATACATATAAACAACTGATCTTCTACAGGCCAGCACTCAGGAAACAAACTGGCTGCTTATGCATTTATGAGACTGTGGAGCCACAGTTGAGTTTTAAGACGAGTAAGGGGAAATAAACACAGTTTTTAGGATTCCTATTGCAAAATATGGTATCATTCCTTTCTTGAAAGTGTTCCACTACAATAAGGAATAATGTTGCTTTTTTTTTTTTAAAGGAAGATTGGACACAATGCCAGATCCCTTACTAAATATGGATTAGGTTCACACACTGAGCTAAAGCATAATGTGCTTTTTTTGGATTAGAATATTGTATGAACTCAGCCACTGTGATTTGTAAACTGTGATTTATCCTTAGCATAAACTGAGCTCAGCTAACTGGTTTGCTCCACAGATCATGGTTACACAAAGCACAGCTTAATGCAGTATGTAAACTAAACAATAGTTCATAAATTTGCATCAGTTATTTTAAAATGGGTATTTTACTGTTTATTTTTTATTAGCTCTACACCCCAGCTTTCTACCAGAAATAGCATTCAAGGTGGCTAACAATAAAATAATAAAATTATAATAACATTTTAAAACACACTTCAAATAAAGATCCATGAATAAAATAACCTTCCTACTTAAAGAAGAAAACACCACTCATTACCTTGATGAGTGAAATCCCAATTGCTCCTGCTTTTACGTGACCAATAAGTTGTTCACAAATTTTGGGAATAAACTGATGAGGTACAACAAATATTAAAATATCCGCTCCATCTGCTGCTTCTCCTACTTCTGGTACAGCAACCTGAGGGGAAAAAAGATTACTGCCTTCTCCCACAGAATACTGAATGAGAGAAGCACTGCGGGAGCAAAACAGTCAAGTGCAGAGAACATGTAACAAGCCATAAATATTTGTTTGCCAACCATTTGTGCAAAAGTGAAAAATGTAGACAGATGGGACTTCTAGTTGGCACATAAAAAGCTAAACGTAATGTATATTTATCTTCATTGCGATGTTTGCATATGGCTGTTTAAAGGCATGCAGCTTGTACACATAACACCAGTGTTTCCTACAGGAATTGCAACAATAGTCTATTTAAGAACATTCCATACCAGAATTCTATTAATTCCTGCCACAAAGAAGGTAGGGCTTCTCTCACAGGGGTTAATTCAGTGAGAAAAAGTGCACAATTTTATACTGACATTACAGAACTATTCAGGCACAGCCAGACTTAACCCTCAACAAGGAAAATGGCCTGAGACACTTTGGTCTACAGTTCTGTTAACAAATGAACGTGCAGTGGGCTCTGCAACAAAGTGGGAGAAGGGGTGGCAGGTCCTGCCCCACAGTGGTATCACTGCTACTTCACAATATGTGTCTGTGTCTTGGTGGGGCATCATGTGTATGCTCAGATGTTGTGAAAGTTTATCTTGGTTCCTTCTTCCCAGCAGAAAACCAGCCCAATTCCCCCATGCTTTGGGCCAGGAAGTCAAGTGAGCCTGATGGCTGATTTGTTACCAATAGAAGAGAATATATGTAGCTCAGGCTTGAACTGTGGAGTCCTTGGGGTTCTCTGAGCATGGTTGTTTTTCTTGCAAACATTTTGTAAGATGTTACCTAGCCAGGTAACAAAAGGTTTGCAAGAAAGCAACCAAGCTCAGAGAACCGCAAGGACTCCAAGGTTGATTTGTTTCATTCCAGTTTTGGGATTAAAAGTGGGATCATTTTTAGACCTCACACTTATATCATTTGCGATTGGAATGTGTATTTTTATATTGTGGTGGTGTTTTGGGTTTTAATCCTTGTCCACTGCCTAGGGTCACTGTTGTGAGATGGGTGGCTATATAAATTGTTTACAATAATAAAAAAAAAAGCTTCCCAAGAAGAGACCAGCTGCAGCCTGCTGCTACTGGACATACATTTTGCTAGCAAGGAATAATTAAAGTGCTATTTTATTTTATTTTTTATGGCACCCTCTGCTTGGATTTTTTAAAATTTTTCTGGCCATCAGGTTAAGTCAGTTGGCTCCACTGGCCACAGTGTGGATGCCAACATCAGTGTGGCATCTTGATCTCAACTGCATATATTCCTTTTCCTTCTTTACATTTCAGTCTCACATGATGAATTTGGGAACTGTAATTTGTTCTCACCTAAGTTACTTCATTCTACTTCCTTTGAACTCAATTGGAATATGATTTAAAACTGAAACCATTTGTGTATACTTTGCTGTCACTTACCACATTTGGAGGTATTTTATGCCCTGGGAGATACTTCACATTTTCATGTTCTTGGTTAATGATCTCAGTGAGTTTTCGACCATTGATCAGTTCTTCAAATACCCACATCTTCACAATAGGGTCAAACTGGTTGGACTTTTTGGTATTTTGGCCTATGATTTTTGAAATGGCAGTTCCCCTTAAAAAAACAAAGAGAAAAATATGAAGTTTCAACTATTTATATGATCATTCATAGGAAGAACATACTTTCTTTAAAGTTATTTTATTATATTAAATTAATAGCAGAAAAAGTATATATATGCAACTCCATTAACAATATGATGCAATCTCAAAATTCAGCATCATCATCAAAAAGAAAAATTGCTGGGAAAAAAAGGCTTAGAAATTATCCCCGAAATGTCTGAATTTCAATTTTTGCTCTGACTAGGGGTTGTATTCCATGGCCCTAGTCGCTCCCTTCAGCTTTAGGATTCTAGGAAACCTTACTGTTACTCGGTTCTTATGAATATGGAGGAGACTGAAGCTTCTATTCATTAACTCTTTCTGTAAAGGAACATTACTATGTCACCTTTGTTTGTCCAGTTGGATCATTAGCAGCAAGGTGGACTCAGTTACAGTGGTGATGGGTCCACCATTGGAAGGCTTAAAGGACCAGGTTAGGGACAGATCATCACAGAAAAAATCTGTCTATGTGGTTGCTAAGCTAGGAGTCGAGACCAATTTGATGGCCCATAATCAATCAATCAATTGGCCAGTTGAATTGCACCTTATTTTTCATTGCTTATGTCTGCAACATTTTAGTAGCTCATACTTAGAGTCACTAGGAGCCAAGCTCAACTGGAAGGAGATTTTACATGATTTAGTCAATGACTTTCAAGTAAACTAATATTCAAATGCCTTACAGGTACATACGTTAAAAAAGAAGGAAAAGACACACCAGCAACTGATGGAATTCCCATAACTCAGCCAGTCAACTTTCACTTCTTGCTATACACAAGCTAAACAAAATGCAGTAAAGCATTTGCCAAGAAAACTAATGCAAAAAAGCTGAGAAGGGTTGTGAAAAAAATTGCTGTTGCAGAAAGCGACTACTGTATACATTTTACATGTGTGTATGACTTTAAAGCTTTTTTGTGACTCATAAAAGAGATGCGTTTTTAAAATATAGATAATAGTGTATTTTGTGTGGTTAATCCTTTAAGGGGCAAAGCAGATAGGAAGAATTCAGGGCAAGTACAGCTGAGAAGTGATCTCAGCTAAGAAAAGGCAAATTTATCAGAACTAGATCTCTTTCTGTATAGCTCTCTTTCTTTTCTCTCTCTCCCAGATTGAGCAATGTAACCAGAGCTTGCTTCATTAATGGTGAGAGGTGTGAACAGTTCCTTTGATATTGTTAATTAGTTATAACCTCCCAACTGAACTTTGTAATATATATGATAGCTTGCTCTATCTGTTAAAACAGGGTGGGGAACTGGATTGAGCTCAGGGACCAAACAACAACAACAAAAGTACCAGCCAAAATTCCAAATGCACCCATCAGTCCAAAAAGGTTGAGGACTTCAGTTTAAGTCTTTCCCTGGCCTCAGAAACCAGCCTGAATTTTAGATTGTTTGATGTAATTTCATTCTTTTGGCTGACTTTGCAGCTGACAGAAAAGAAACATGAAATTTGCTCTCCTCAACCAATCAATAACTATTAGTCATATCACTCTCCACATTCAAAGGGCAGCAGTACACCTTCAACAACTGGATTCTGGGAGAAAACAACATGATTTGTACTTATTTCCATTATAATCTGGTGATAAAATGTTCAGGCCATTTACATCATAGGGGGCTAAGAATCAGGTTATTCTTATATTTACTTCCTGGAATGTCTTAACTGAGCCATGGAAGATCACTGGATGACAGTCTCAAGCGTGCGTGCACACACACACACACACACACTCATTTTGTAGGTGTATTGTGATGTCACATGCATGTACAAAAGGGGTAGAGTTTGTATGTAACAGTGTGACCCCGACTTTGTCATTTCGACTACAGGCTCCAAGCTGCAAACGCCTTTGGTCACTAGCTCTCAGCAAAATCTCCCCTATAGAGTAGCTTAGCTGTTGCCAGGCAAATTAGAAGAAATGCCATGTAAGCTACTTTTTGTTCCTGGAGGAAATACAAGGCATAACTCTAATAAATAACAGCCTGAAACAGAGATGGGGAAGGATTTGCAATTTCATGGTTTAAACATATCCTATGGTTTCCTTTCAAGATGTCCAAAGTGGATCTCCTTTTTTTTTTATGCAGCTTTAGAAGTTCCATCTGGACTAAGATCTAATAATAGAAAACATACTTTCTTTAAAGATTTTTTTCTTTATACTACCTTTGACTCAAACACCTGAATATTTATTGATTTGTTTGTTTGTTAGCTAATTAGTAGCACACAGGAAAAACTGCTTGAAAAAGTGTGAGGGATAAATCAAAGAAGTAGAGGAAGCCGTAACAGAAACCCTCCATTTGATTTCATTAAATTAATCAAAATACATTGAATTAATTACAGTTCATATCATTGTATTTTTGATGTATTTAATAAGCGTTCTTGATTACATTGCACATCATAGTTTAGGGACAACTTCTGGAGGAGTTTTGGGGGACCCCAGCCAGGACTATCAGGGATGACAATCCTGAAAGTTTCAGTCATTAAAGTTAATGTGCCTGTAAGAGCCACTGCACTTTGTTTTTTTCCAGGCTTCTGTGAAAACCTTGAAAGAAGAAGGGCTGCTTTAATGAATATTAGAGGTGCTAAGCTTGCAGAACATCAGAATAACTTCTTTGGAATCATTTTCAAAGCACACAAAGGCCTAGAATCTAACACTTCTCCCACCTCAACTTAATGCCCCGTTCACATTCTGTTTCTAATCAGCACTTCTCATTATCACTAGACACTGATGCCAGCAGTAATTTGGCAAGGAAACAGCTCCTCCTTCATTAATTTCTTTTTCTCTTTAAATTGACACCCATCACTGCTTTACATATATGAGGCTTTATATAGTCAGTGCTGATTGAAACAGAGAAGCCTGATCCCATTATGTTTCATTTTGCCCTCCTTTGAGGAGAAATATCTATACGTATGAAAATAAAATAATGGAAAGGAAATTCAGGAATCAGGAATTCTGGAGTATAATGATTGGGGATGATGCTGCAAATCCAATGAAGGAAAAGAAGGCAACTTATAGATGGATGCATTTCAGTGTTAGACTGAATTTCACCAACTTGCACGGTTATAATAGAAAAGGAATTAATGAAGTAAGAAATGGACCTCTCCAAAAATTGCCAATTTTCTTCTTTATATTTTAACTCACTGTATTCACCCCGAGAAAAAATGATCCAGAATTTCAGGCAACCAGCTCAATCATCAGAGAGAAAGAGAGGGGGGAAAAACCCTACCTTGATGATTGCATTCCTCACCATTCTAAGACCATTCTCCTATTTAAAAGTAAATTATTTGGGGAAAAAACTAGTTTTTCCTTCAGTTAAATTTAGTATATTTCTCGAGTTGGAGGTATCCTGCCATGAGTGTCCACAGGGTATCGTCAAAAAATCAAGTTGGCAGCCACAACATCCTGGAGGAGTTCTGGGCAATGTGCATAAAAACAGGTTGAGATTTGCTTGCACTGTCATGTCTGCCACTTGACTTTTCTGACAACACGTGAGGACACCCCTGTACCCTGTTGTCCATAATAGATCCTAGGAATTGGCCTTCAAAAAAGTTAGTCTCCTGATGCATGTCTTTCCAACAGCAACAACTGTTTCTCCACAAAGGCTGTTATGTCTCAAGTGAAACTGGGTAATAGGGTAGCCAGATTCAAGGATTTCTTACACACGCATATTTGTAGTATCATTGTCAAAGCTCTCTTACCAGTAATATGTAAAATTATAACCTCTCCTTTAAGAAATTCAGGATTTCTGAGTGGGGCTGGCTTTCAAATGAAGCAACCTAATTTTCATTGTGTTATTGTTACCATCATCATTTGCTTCTTTTTATTTCTTTTGCCATTCAAAAACTAAAGTGAACACTCATTATCCTTGGTTGATAAGGGTGATAGGGTTGATAAAAGTAACCTGAGACCGCTTTCATACAAAAAGATTGTTGGTCAAAATTTCCCAGAAATTAGGAGTGTGACCTTACAAATTTAGGAAATGCTGTTAGGGCTCCATGAGGTTCATGAGATCATGTCCTTCTGGGTAAGGGGAGATGAAAGGACGCTGAATTTCTGGCATTGAGGAACAGAAGCTAAACTGCAGGCATATTCAATATGTTTTGCAATCAGAGCCATATTTCTTTAACTGACAACATTGATGTTAAAGTTCATGGCTGAGTAATCTTTTAAAAAACATTAAAAAAAAAACTCTTTTGCACAAAGACACACATTTCTCAATAGCTGTTCTTTTGATGAAGAGGTACAATATTGAGACTTCATGACCTTTATACAGACTAGTTATTTCATATTCAGAAACAGCTGTTGGTTGGGTCAAATAGTTTTGCCAATCATTTTGCCACTAATTGAGGTATAAATCAATATTGGCTATTAAACTCAAAATCAGATTCATTTTTAACTAATTCATTATTGCAGATAATTATCTAGATTTCAATCAATGTTAGGTTTGATTTTTCCATACCACACTTTTTGTCAGAAGACCAGGATTAAAAAGCTCCTAGGACAGTTCAATATCACTCATGAGACATCCATTTACTGTATATTATTATTATCAGCCTGAGTTGATCCATGGCAGGATTAAGAGCATTTCACTGAAGGTTATGGACTGTAATCTACCATGCTAGTCCAGTGCAGGTTGAAAAATTGATTGTTTTGACTTCTCAGTTTAGGCTGAGGGAGAGTGACTGGCCCAGAGTCATCCAGCCAGCTTCCATGCCTAAAGAGGACTAGAAGCAGGGAGACCCAGCTTTATCACTACACTACACTGGTTCTTAAGCACTTACATAACACTGGAAAAGATCAGAATTGTACCCTAAAGACAAGGTCATAAAGGCCACAGAGTTTCATTTGCTAATTCAAGGGCAAGCAACCATTTAATGCCTGGAAGTTGCATTTTGAAAAAATATTTTAAATCTTTTTTTGGGGGGGTAACTGATGGTGGGTGTGTGGTGGTGATACCTGAGCAGACAAAGGAAAATCTTTAGTACTTTGCCTAATTCGGGGGTGGGGAAGGGCTTGGGAGTTTGATTAAAATGAAAATAAATTTGTTAAAACTGCTAGAAGTTTAATACACTTATTTTGCATCTTCTTTTTTTTTTAAAAAAAGCAAAATATTGTACCATCATGATTCAGTAATTTGTTACTGAACTTCAACGCTATCATCTCATGGTGGGGGGGGGGAAGGGGGGGAAGCAACTAAAAGGGCTAGAGATAGCATGTGAATCATTGGCCAGAGATTACCCAATCCAGTGCTTAGATATATAGATACATATTTAGAAGTTCCACAATTCCACAATTTAGTTTTATCAGGTTACAGTACCTAGTTGACCCTGTATGGGCCTGGAAGCTAAGCACAGCTGGGCCTGGTTAATACTTGGATTGGAGACCAGTAGGAAACTGCATCATTGTGTTAATGAAGTCACTAGGAATTGTGCTCAGCTCAAGGGAGAATTTCTCTTTGCTTTCCTATAATTTAATTGCTCCTGCAGCTCTCATGTTTGTGCAAAGATCATTAGTGTCTCTCTCCAGTGTCACTGATGACTTCAATGATAAGCAGTGCATTTCTCACATTCAGGGAACTTTAACAAAATGTTCTAAAATGGGGCCTTGCCTCATGTATCGAGGGATTGCTAGAGCCTACATCTAACTCTTCAGAAAAAAGCAAACAAAACAATAGGTATAAAACACTTTTTAAAACTGTTTCTTTTATTTTAAAAGTGTGTAGGGTTTTTTTGTTTTGTTTTTGTTTTGCAGAACAGGTGCCTTTATCCAGTACACCTGGCTTCTGATTGGAAATCTTTCCTTCTGCTTGGGATGACTGCACGGCCAGCTTTAAAGGTTAGCCCTCTATCTGATGGCCTCTTCTGTTTGTACACCCCAAATCTGCTTCAAAGACAAAGGACCAAAAGAAGGAAGAAGGAAGCTTTGCAGCTGGTGCCAATGCTGAGACTGGAAAAAAATGGAACAGGTAAGCTGGAGGACACAGGAACATGTCATCAGCAGAAGGAAAGATCAAGAAATTCTGTCAGCTGCTGGGCAAATTCCTTCAGGCACCCATAATGTATATAGTTGCATGATTTTATTCACCATTGAATAAATTGTTCAAGCAAAACAAAGCTTCCTTCAGTATGTGGATCTCTGGGAGAATGTCCAAATTGGATGTCTGGTTGACAAAGCTGTGCTGTTCTATAATAGAAATGTAAAGTTCTATGTAAACCGAAACATGATTAACAGAGACTATTCATGAAAAAAGTGGGGTGGGGTAGTGAAGAGAAAAAATGGATTTGATCAGTGTAAACATCATCAGGGTCTCAGCTTGTAAAGTCCCCAGGTTAAGAATGCCCAGGGTTACAGATGACCCATAGTTAAGAATGGAGCCTATTGTAGCAAAATGTCAGTTAAATACACAATGGTTTGAGTTCATTACGCAATACTACTTATACAGTATTATACAATAATACTGTTCTGGCTTACATATAAATTGTTCTTAAACTGGGGACTACCTGTACTGTAAATCATCTGGAGTGGATCGACTTTTGCAGGAGATGTTCCATCAAAACGTTTTCAGGACAAGACAGCTAAGATTGCATGCCAGTTCCCTCTGGGTTCCTGAACAAACTCTTTAGGAATATATTTGATATCTCATCTGGTATTCAATTCCAAATCCTTGTAAACACCACAAGAGGAAATCTAATATCCATCTCTATATAGCATCTTTATGTATCATTATATAATTATATTGAGTTTCTAGTTCATTGTGATCTTGAGTCAAATACTTGTTTTTTGGCCTTACTCAACTCATGTGGTTGTTGGGTTGATAAAACTGAAGGAATGAGGGAGCTCCTTTGAACTTTTTGAAGGAAAAGTGCACAAAATTACATATTTTAATTAAATATTCTAGAATAAGTTTTAAAACCCCATGCTCATAACCAGGCTAAAAAGAACATTTATTTTCTGAGTACCCTGTTTTGAATAATATGATGAACAGTAGCTAAAGGATGGTCAAAGGATCATTTATCTACAAGAAGTCTTGGGGTACCTTAAAAATCAACAAATGTGCAATGGCACAAGCTTTCATGAACCTCAGTGTGAGTGCAAGAATGTGTGAATCCCCAAAAGGATTTTGTAAGTGGTCCCAGTTTCTAGGTTAGCTAGTACCTCACCCTGCACTCCCTACATTTCATTTCCCTCCCTCCTGCCCTTTATTTCCTCCTTGCTCAAAGGATAGATATTATCCTGTCCAGGCACCTTAATAAATTTGTTAGTTTTTAAGGCGCCACAAAACAGATGTGATTTTACTGCAATAGACCCCCGTGGCGACACCGTTGGAGGCCGCCCAGACACTGCTCGGTGTTCATATGCGGTAAAGGAGCGCCTAACTGGGGTCGGTGGGTTGGGGGCGGGGTGTCATCGTTTTTCTCAGGTGTGTGAATACACAAGGGGAGACTGGCGCTGCCCGAAGAGTAATCTGACGAAGAACTGGCCGCGTTAGGAACTACAAAACTCGCGACTCTCTCTTTTCAAAAGGTACAACCATCGTTCGCCCTGGTCGCCCCCCAGGGACGGTGGGGTCCGTTCTCGCCCTTCGCTTAATAAAGGGACTAGAGGCGGCCCCCACCCCGGAAAGTCGCAAACCAAGCTCCCGGGAAGGGAGGAAAGGGGGGCTCTCAACAGGTCCCTACCGCCCGCCCCCCGGCGTCCATAATCCTCACCAGTTGCCGGATCCGATGAGGCAGACCTTCAGAGGAGGCATGGTGGTGGTGGTGGCGGTGGCGGTGGCGACGGCGGCGGCTTCTGGTCCACGGTTCGGATCCTTCGGAGCGCCGCGGCTGCACCGGCTTACTCAGCGTCGAGTCTTGCGCCCCTCTGCCTGGAGCGCCTTGGCTGTGGCTTGGACACCCGCCCACCTGGAAGCCGCGCCCGCCACCTCGTCCCGAGATCCAGCCCGCAGGGGAGGGAAGGCGGCCCTGCGGACCAACGAGAGGAGAACGGGTTCAGAGGGAGCCGAGCGGGCAGAGGCCGGAGGGGAGGGAGGGCCGGATCAGTCCCTGCTGGTTGCGCGTGTGGATGCGTGGCATCTCCAAGCGTGGGATCCTGCGACTGGAGGGAAGAGGAGCAGCCGAGTTGCAAAGGAGCAAGAACATAACGGGAGGGGAGGGGCAAATATAAAACATACATATTTGCTTGCCTTGCTTGCCCTGTCTTTGAGTTTTGTGTCTGCTGGGGAGAGGTGGCAGGAAGATGACATGGATGTGCGTCCGTGAAGTTGGCAGGAGTCGAGCTCGACTCGCAAAAGGGCCCCCTTCCCTTTAGGAATCTGACGGGGGAGGGCGTAACGTCATTGTCAGCCGCCCGGAGTCACCGTGAATTGGGCGGCCATATAAATTGCTTAAATAAATAAATAAAATAAAATAAAATAGATAAATAAGAGAGCAGTAGAAGTGGTTCTTGGCTAAGGGCGCCGATGCCTCGAACGCGCGGTGGGTAAGGTAGAATCGGCACACCCTCTCGGACATACGCAGACAATTGCAGAGACAGAGAACACCCTCCTCTTGGGGAGGGTGCCAGCTCCGTTGCTCTCCGCCGAGAGTAAAAGAGCACCCAACGGTGGCGCATCCGAACTTTCTCCCGTACAGAGTTGACATTTCTCACTCAGGCCAGTGGCTGCAGAAGGAGCTGGAGCGAGCAACAGATGAGGGTATTTGGAAAGTGGAATGCTTCACTCCTTTCGTGGTCTGCTTTATTAGCTATTGCTTCCATGAAAGTTGGGCTTTACTCTCAGAAGTCTTTGATCTAACTTGGCATGGTGCAGTTATTTACATTGGGAGAACTGGAGTGGAGTTCACTTTTCAGAACAATCATTCTGCTGCAGAAGAAAGAAGGGTTAACAATATTTTTATTGCAATTTGTATACTTCAGTTGCAAATGTTTGTTCCAAAGGATATTAACTATTCTTCAGAAATACCAGATCTTTTATTTGTGTGTTAGATTTATATCCTGCTGTTTCTCTAAAAGTTCAAAGCGCCTTACAAAGAAATCTCCAATTTATCTACTGAGCAACAAACCTGTGAGGAGGATTAGGCTGAGAGAGAGGAACTGTCTCTAAGACACCCAATAAGCTTCCAGGTCTGGGGGTTGGTCCCCCAGTCCTAGTTCAACACCTTAACAATCACACTATACTGAATCATAGTGACATCCCAAACTGAAATATGACAATCATGTTGAATAATTAAAATTTGACTGTATAGCATTTCAAATCAGTCTAAGTGGAGGAGGAGAACGTATTTTGTAGATTCTGTTTTCAGCTTAAATACTTTGAAACTAGATGACGTATCAGCTTTGAAGATAAGGGAAATACCACTCTTAAAACCAAAAGGCAATGTGAATGTAATCTCAATTATGTGTTCTAATCATTATTTGGACCTTCAAAGACACATTTCTGTGCACTGAACTTTGGTTCCTTGATCAGTTAAGAATGCCTCACTGTAGAAGGGCAATGATGAGATGAGAAATAAATTTGCACAAGAATGATAAAACTAATCTCCTTGGTTCAGGGGCCTTTAGAGTACAAATGGAATGAGTCATACCAAAGTAATAAAAAAAGATTAGTACATTCTATTTAGGTGAAAATTATAGGATTCATTTTTAGAACATTTGTCTATATATCAATTCTTGGTGAAAGTAATTCAACATGGAATCTCCACTTACAGCTCACTGTCACATTTTGGGCACAATGAAAAGGCAGTGATAACCTCCCATTTGTCCTGTTTGTGAACTTCCCACGTCCATCTATAGGAAAGGAAGAGAGATCCTTTGGTCTGAACCCTCAAGACAGCTCTTACATTCTGAAGCTCTGACATTTCTAAAGCAACAAAGCAGTTCCTAATTATACATTTCAACCTGTGAACATTGGAAGACATCAGTATCAGCCTATCTTAAGTTGTTGACAAAGTCATATTCTGTTGAAGCTACAGCACATTGCCTATGGCATCTTCTCCCAGTCTAGTGCTCTAATTTCCAGCCAATACAACTGAAGTGTGGCTGATTAGGGAAGGAGAGCTAACGGTTGGGACTCAAGCATTCTTCCCCCACTTGACACGGCCACGCCTGTGGGCAAATCCATACCAGCTGCCTGGGAAAACTGATCCAAACTATCTGAAAGCAAAACTCTGCTTGTAGGGCACTCTGCTGGAGGAAGAGATTTCTTGTCGACTTGCCCTTTCTTCTAGATTCCCAGATGCCTGCCCTTGGGGATTTGTTGCCCACTCTTGACATTTTCAGAGAAGCATTTCTCTGCACCATTGGATGGCATTTTCATCAGTCTGTTTTCCGATTCTATTATTACGGAAGACCAGTTGGCTGAATGAGTCATAAAGGGTGCTATAATGCCAACAGATAATTAGCCTGTGGGGGCACAAAAGCTGCCCTTTTCTTAATCCCACTAGCTCCCACTAGGACAGGCTAGCTGTGATAAAGAACCGGTAAAAGGCCATGAGAATCAGGGCAAAGGACAGAAACCATTGGAAGAGGATTCCCCAATTAAGTTGAACACCAGCCACATTGCTTCTGACCACATTTTTCTGTTTGTGTATCACTTCATTTGCCTGGTGAAAAATTTTGAAGCTACTTTATAAACTTGACTTGGCCTAGAAAAGGAAGTGGTCTTCTATTGCCTACTGCTAGGATGCTTGGCTTGGTTTCACAGCCCTAGAATTCCCAAGTATTACCCAGGGCTGACCAGTTTAGCATCTGAGTCCTGAACAAGGGCATCCAGATGCTCTCACCTGCTGAATCCATATCTCACCGTATCAGATTAAAGCTGCCAGTAAAGGAATCCAAATTCTGCTTCCAACAGTGGCTAGAATTTTAAGTTTCAGAAGTGGTTACAAGCCAGAGGGAACATAAAATATATCAGGGTCTATCCCCTTGACATCCTGGGCAAACTCTTCCACTCATACATGCCCCATCTATTCATACTATATATTTACGTTTAAGGTTGTAGTATCTTTCTAAAGCCATAATCAAAATCCCTTAATATTGGTTACTTACCCCTTGAGTAAGATGGATAAACATCAGTCAGTTGGACACTTTTTTCCCAGCTCTGCCAAATATTGTTTCCAATAAATGGAAATTCTAACCCACATTAATGGTTGCAAATATGAAAAACAGACTGTGGTGTAGTTAATCCATGTTAATGAACCTGAAACAAGCAGTTCAACTTTTGTGTGTTTGTCTGGTATCCATATTTCAGTAATACATCTGTAAATTAATCACATGTTGGGATAGGATTATGAATCCCTATAAACAATAGTTTGCAAAACCAGAAATGGAATTACATAGTATGCTAACCTACAAAACGTAGTTTACATACAATAATGGCTAGATACTAAACCACTTTGTGGCTTAGAATGATATAGGAACCCTTGACCCAAAGTCTGGCAATGTGGTAGGCTGAGGTGCCCACTGGAGCATGTGTCTATCGAAGTTCTGCCCCTTTTATTACGTATCACATTTATTTTTATTTATTATTAGATTTAAATCCTACCTTTATTTTGAACTACTCAAGGCAGCATATATAGCTAATGCTCCTTCTTTCTATTTTCCCCACAACAGTCCTGTAAGATGGCTTGGGCTGAGAAAGAGTGACAGGCCCAAAGTCGCCCATCAGGCTTTCATGTCTAAGGGAAGACTAGAAAGCTGAGTCTCTTAGTTTCTAGTCCAGCACTTTACTCCACTAGACTGGCTCTCTCTCTCTCACGTGTGGCCCAAGTTAAAGGGCAGGGCTTTGATCACACAGCCACAGCCACCATCTTGATTTTTTTTAATGCCGCCACCTGCGGATGTGCTCGATGGGAAGCAAATTAATAATTAGTTAAATATAAATTGATGTAAACTAACTATGTGAGCTTGCTCACCGAGGAAGAAGCCTCACTACAACAGGGGCGTATAACATGCCAGACAAACATGTGCATGGACCTGGCCGCTGAGGTTTCAGAATTATGGGTTTGGGCTTTGTGAGATGCATAACCCAGCCAATTTTGGCTTATTTAATAAACCATGGCTCAGTCCAATATATGAACCAGGTCTTATCAAGAACAACACGGAAATGTCACAGGGAAACTGGTTATTTATTGAAAACCATTCTTATCATCCTCAGGCAGAAAAAAAGGGTCTAATTAGTACATAATCACGTCAATGTTAAGATAAATGGACAGATGCTTTGTCAGATAAATGAACCCACAGCTCTTTACACTGTACGCTGTTCTTCAAACTGGGAAATCAGTGATGCTCATGTAGCGTAAGGGAATCTCATTCTGGTCGAAGAAGGCAACATACACATTTTATCTGCCATAATTTCCACCCAGCAATGATGCCTAGACAGCATTACTATTCCTGCTCCCTCTCTCCTTAGACCCAGAGCTACATAGCTCTTCCTGGCTACCAGGCTTAACGCTGTGCCTCCTCAGCAGTTAATCTGCCAAGTATCAGAACCACAATTGAGGCCCGGGAAATTAAGTTAGAGTGGGTGGCATATGGCAGATGTAGAGATTCAGTGTTACCATAGGAACTGATGTACAAAAAATAACAAGTAGGAGTAATAAGAGCAAAGCTGTATGGAAAGTAAAAGCATGTGAAGAAGAAACTCAACATGTTTGATGTGGCTAATACAGTAATACAAATGAACAAGACTGGAATGAAAAGTAATGCTTCCACCTCCATAACTTTAAATAGGGACATTTTGATAAATGAAACAGGAAAATAATCCTTGAAATGAGCTCTTTGGCTACCTGTATCTATTTATCCACATAATTACACAGTTCTGCCAAGGACAGGCTTCTTAAAGCCATCACAAAAGAACCCCATGCTTTTCTCTTCATCCAGGTCCTCATAGTCCTTTCCACCTCTTCATTTGAATCGAACAGATGCCCACAAAGCTATTCCTTCAATTTTGGGAAAAGGTGGAGGTCGGATGGCACCAAGTCTGGGCTGTACGGCAGATGGGGTAAGGTGGCAAGATTCAACTTTGCAATTGCTGCTTGGGTGGATCATGAAGTATAAGGCTAGCATTGTCATGTTACATCAAATTGTCCTTCTGGTGCTTCTAAACTCTGCTTAGTTGTTGTTTCAAAATTTTGAGTGTTGCACTCTGTTTATAGTGTAGTCAGATTCAAGAAAATCCATCTATGTCCCAAAAAACTGTAACCATGAGTTTTCCTGCTGAAGCTTGGGTTTTGAATTGTTTCTCTACAAGTGAAACTTTGTGATAGTATTCCATGGACTGAAGCTTCATTTCCAGGTTATAATGGTGTGTCAGCCCTGCAAGGCAGTCCAGACAGGAAGCACACCCACATGAGCTAATTCTACTTTATTGTAAGGTTTCATTAACAGAATCTTGCAAGTCTGAAAGTACATTTTCCCCCATCACCTTTACAGCCCAAGAAACTAGGGAGGGTCCCTTCTGAGACTCTTGCTACAGCCACATTTCTGCTGCAGGCTAAGTTGCCACTCATCCGACTGTTCCCCTGACTGTGGCTCTTCCCTCTGTCTCCCAAGGTCATTCTTACATACATGTGAAGAAATCCCTTGCAATTTTTGTAGCATGACAACAGTTGCTGGAAATTTTCCACCCCTGAAGCCTTCATTTCTATGTCAGCATGTAAGGAACCTATCTTGCTCAAAGCTTCCAAGATTGAAGAACATCAGTAATGTGACCCACACATTCCTGTGAAATGCCAAGCTTGACAGCCATTTACCTTGGAGTGATCCACCAACTCTCCTTAATCAGTTCATAAACTTTTTGCATGTGAAACTCATTAGTTGCTGTCACAGATTGTCCACTTTGTTCTTGATCACATAAATCAGCTGTCCCCAGTTCACCATCTTTACATTTTTTGATCCAGCAATGCACACCATTCATGTCAACGCAGTCATCACCATAAACAAACTGTATTCAGTGGTGAATTTTAATTGGAGAGACTTCTTCAGTAGTCAAAACTTATTAGGCCATGGCCATGGCTTATATTCACAATAGATGAGTTCACACAACTTGCTAAGCTATGGGTGCTTTGATGTTGTTTGAACCCAACAATTGTGATTTATTAACTATGATTCTGCTTAGCAAGTTATACAAATACAGCCAATAATGTTTATTCAATAAACCTTTAATAAACAAACTATGGAATAGCATGAGATATGTTTCTATGCTCCCCTTCATCTCCAGGCTTTAATTTAACCTTGTTTTGAAAGAACAGTTAATTTCCCCACAATAATGTATGATTATTTGTTTACTTTCCTTTATTCTTTTCTTACTGCAAAAGTCTAGCAGACTTTTACTGTTCTCTAACCCATCCCTTGGAGGCAAATGTCAAGCGTAAGTGAGCCACATTTATAAACGTGTAGCTTTACCCCTTTAGTAGCTAGATGATTGTAATCAAGGAAACATATTTTAAATTTCTCCAAAGCACACTAAGCACAAACCATTAAAAAAAACCCTTAGGCACATTAGCAATTGAATTATTAAGTTTGCTACATACTCTTTAAAAAGAGCATGGAGTTTATCTGTAACTCTATAATGGTGTATGCTGTATTTTTAAAGATTCATAGACCTGCATATCTAAATTAAATGATCAGGTACAAATTAGCAATATACATTTTAAAAAAATTGTAGAGATGTGGGCAATATGTTACAAGTTACAGTTTAGCATGTTCCTTGCCTCAGTCAGGACCCATGTGGAAAATGCTAAACTAGTGTTTTACAAACTTGGCAACTTTAAGATGTGTGGACATCAACTCACAACAGCCAGCATTGGAATTCTAGGAATTGAAGTCCACATATCTTAAAGCTGCCAAGTTTGAAAAATATGGTGCTAAACTGTTTAGTATTCGATAGGGTCTCCCTTGAATCAGGCTTAGCCTTTGATTATTACATGGACATGTCCATGTAATTTTCTTGGCACCAATACGGTAGTGATCTGCAATTGTCTTCTGTTGTTGTGGTGGTGAACTTCCTAGTCTACTTTTCAGCTCTGGACTTTCTCCAGTGGTCTCACATCCATGTATTAAGCAGGTCCAACCTTGCTTAGCTTTTTCAAGAACTGCAAAGATCAGCTACTGATGCCACCTGCTGGGCTTGATCGTATGGTACCTGTCACTAAGTGGAGAACTGAGTATAGGGAGCTGTACCAATGCAATTAAAGCCAGTATTTTCAGTTTATCTTTCTTTTCCATTGGGATACAGACTGCTGTGAAATGCTCTGAAGAATCATTTGATGAGAGACTCAGTGTTTTGTAAAGATTAAGATTTGTAAAGAATTGTAAGTCTGTAGAGATCCAGGTTAAAGTCCTGGAAACTCACAGACCATCTTTAGACCAGTCATTTCTTCTCAGCCCAATTTACTCCATAAGTCTGTAGTGGGAAAAACTGGAGGAAGGAGTGCTATATATACTATCTTGAGCTTAAGAAATTAAACAACACGAAACATACCCTAGAGTTTTGTTCTTCCTTACTGGAGGTTACTGTTTCCTGACTGGATTCACACATTATGCTAAACTAAAGAACATGTTCTCCTAACACATTTAGTCACGAGGTTGGTTAATGGGGACACAGGTGCTGCCATCTTAACATCATCCTATACAACCTCCTAAATTCCACTGTGATTTAACTGAAATTCAACATCTGACTGGAATCTGGAACAACCAACTTTTATGATTAGATTGAAATCTGAAACCAAAATTTGTTCATTTCAGCTTCTGGGGGAATGTTAGCAATGTTGTCTGAAGCCAGCCATTGTTATTTCTTAAACTGTGTTCTGTGGAACTCCAGCATTCCTTAAATAACTTGAAGTGTTCCATGTGCTAATCCTAAGATCCAATATAAATTTTCTGGTGGAGTTTAGCTTCGTTCATTTTCAGTAGGTAAAGAAACAGCCTATTTATTCATAAATGAAAATGTGATGGTGGCAGAGCTCTTCTCAAATCCCACATTGAGACAATGGAAAACATCATCATCAAAACTTTGGATGAAAGTTCATAGAGAATATGAACTTTTAAGTGCAAAGGCTTTGAAGATCCCACCACCTTTTCCTTCACTGTATCTTTGTGAAAGTGTGCTGAACTACTACTCAAATAGTGAAATAGTCTGAACATTGTAGCAACTTCCTTTAACAAATTTCACTCCAGACAGTGATGAAATATGCCATCCTAAGCAAACGTAGACATCTATTAAGATTTATAATTGATATATTAAGGTAAGGGAAAATCAAAAGCATTAATAAAAAAAATTCAATATTCATATTACTTTGAAGACATGGATGTAGGTATATCCTGTTAAAAACAATATAGAGGTTGGTGTTTTATTGCCTTGAAAAGTAAGAAATATGAACTCTGGTGTGTATATTATCACCCTGCTGAGCATCCTGGAAGAAAAATTACATTATTATTGTGTATTATTCTTACAATGAGTAGGAGATTTATTTTGCATTCTACAAGAAGTTTAAAATAACAGAGATAAGATTCTCTCCAAGTTCTTGTATCAAATGTTGTTAGCTGCCTTGTGTGCTCTTTAGCAAACTACAAGCCTGGCCCTAGCAGCCATTTGTATGTGTGTGTGCACGCCTTTGTCATTGTTGACTCCTGGCAACTACCTGGACTAGTCCCTGCAAGCAGTTTTCTTGACAAGATTTTCAGATGTGACTTTTAGCAAATAGCAAGCAGATGTTCTAGAAATAGGACTTTCTACAGCATGAGCGCTTGACACATATTTCATAGCTATCAGAAAGAAAGGAATCCAACTGCAAATCAAAAGGTGACAAAGCCAAAAATGAAAACACGAGTCATATCCATTCAGTTATTGTTGAATGTGCAAAAAGTCAATGTGCCCAAATGCCCTGTAGTCAGACGTGTACAAATGCATGCATGTGCCCATTCTCAGTTGCTTGCCACCTCCTTAATATGAATGTTAAAAATTAGCTTCATCAGGAAAATAGCGTAAATCATGTTACCCAAGAAGTATATGAGAGTTCCTTTTGTATACCAATATTTTTAGGAAATTCCTGTAACACAATATTAGTTTTGTCATTGAATTTACAATGTTTTCCCATAACATTTTATGAGGTTGGTGATCAAAAAGTTATTTTTATCTGCAAATGCCCCTTTTGCCCACTGAAAGTGTCATGCCTCATGTTAGCAGATCTCCTAACTCTCTCTCATACACTTTTTTCCCTAACTTTTAAATAAACCTTGAAGCTTCCACCTTTATTAGAGCAGATGTGCAGGGAAAAAGGATATTTCACTCTCCATTTCATTTCCTAATCTGGATCAACCCCAAAGTAGCTGTTAGCTTTCCAGTTCATAAAAGACAAGTATTTGCTCTGTGCATTTGTATCTATAACTCCTAGATGCATGGGGAGTGGGAGTACTCCTAAACCACTTGAATTGAATCTAACAACATTTGAAGCTGCCTTAGGCCTCAAAGCTGCATGCAGTCCTTGAGCATCTTAATGTGTGACCTGCAGAGCTTCCTCTGGTCCAGGGATGTCGAGGGATCAAAAAAATCAAGATGGCAGTCTTGCCCCTTGTATACTGACCCAAACCGGAGAGCCCTGCTCATGTCACTACAGTACTGCTGAAAAGCAATGGCACTGTTTACTTTAATGTAAGTCCTACAACTGGCTTAACATCATTCCAAAAATGAAGACAGCCTCCCAGAGGAACACCATGTCTCCGCAAAAAAGGTTAAGTTCAGCTTCTGGACACCAGAAGACTGCACAAAACATTGGGGCATATGGAAAGCATGCACTGACTGAGTTCATACAACACATTAGGCTAAAATGCGATTTATGGATTAGTACTTTGGGCAATTTTATACACCATAGTTCATTTCATTTCAGTTTAACACATGAAATTCAGCCATACTGTTGACAGTCACCTAGATGCACCAATAGTTTGTAAACTAAATCAAATATTTGCTTGAAACATTTAATCTGTCATTCCATAGGTATGGAAATTCCTTGTATATATTTTATACTTGGTCATTAAAGTATTTTGTATTCTATTTTGTATTGTATTATATGCTCAACTCATGTTCTCTTGACTTCTCTTTACCCTCCATGTTGCATTAAGAGCGGAGCATAATATTAGCTCAACTCCACTTCCCACCAGCTCTACCTAGCATACCTAAGAAGAGATTATGGCAATTGCATTCCAAGAAACCTCTAGTGCTGCTACCTTAACAAAGTGCTAATTTGTAAGAGACTTGCATTTCTCAGTATGGATCTTGCCTTATTGGTGTTTTTCTAAAAAATAAAAAGAATATGTTTGGATTTTGCTCTTTCACATGTAGTATTTAGGCTGATCAGGAGAGGGCAACAGTAGCTAAATAAAATCAAACTTTTTTTTCTTTTTCTGTATTCTAGATCCCTTATTTACTTAAATCCCTCACCTAAATCCCATGGTTAGCTGCAACCCCGTCATTAGCACAATCAGATAGATCCATTAATGTGCATTCCCCAGTGCATGAATTGGCAGGAAAGTATGCAGGCATAATTTGTACTGTTCTAATGGCTGGGCTCTAATCTGACTCAGTAACAGGACTTGAGAGTGGTGCTGTCCTTATAGTTTTAATGTGAGACTATTCAAAGACACTGGAACAGATATTCAGATACCATGGTGTGTCTATATATACAAAGATCAGAATCATGGAAGTATTCCCTGTGACACAAATTGAAGTTGGATTTTGAATAAACAGGACAGAACGAGTAGATACTTTTGAACTTAGATGTTGGAGGAGACTCCTGAGAATACATGGGTAGCCAAGAAAACAAACAAACAGATCATCAAACTAATCAACTCAGAGTTCTCACTTGAGGGATAAGTGTCCAGTCTCAAATTATCTTTCATTTGTACATGTTATGCAAAGATCTAGCTCTCTGGAGAAGGCGCTAATGCTGGGAAAGGTGGAAGGAAATAGGACAACCAGCAATAAGGGGGATGGACTCTGTTACAGTGGTGATGAGTGCACCTTTGGAAGACCTCAAAGGCTAGGTTAGGGACAGATTGTCATGGAGAAAATCTATTTAAGTGGTTGCTAAGACTCAACTCAGACTTGATGGCACACAGTCAATTTAAAGGCAGCAATGGGTAGATTCCCCAGCTTTGTTCCCCCATAATTACCAAGCATCGTCTGCTATTGGGAAAAACAACCATTAACTGTAGGTTGCCTGGGATGATGGGTTTAGCCATCTTTAAAGTTGCCTGAGTGATAGGTCACTGATACAATGCTGCTCCATGAGGGGATCCTGTTTCTGAACATGAATCTAGCACTCTTCTGAGTGCTATACTGTACTTGTTTCCTAAAACATCATGGCTGGCAGGTTGGGGAGGCAGAAGAGGAGCACTATGGGGTGAATTAGGAGGGAGCTCTCTGGTGCAATCTCCATCCCGAATCAACTTGCACCTGTCCTCCACTCCATGCTAGCGTGTCTGCTGGGCTATGGTTTTTTTTTGATAGAAGTAGATGCACGAGATCTTTTTGTTTCTATGTATGATAACAGCAGCAAGGCTTTTATATGCACAAAGATGGAAAGACTTGATATTACCTACAGTGGAAGAATGGATGGTGAAGTTGATGGAGTTGGCTGAGATGGCGAAGCTAATGGCTTTGATTAGAGAAAAGATATCGAGCAATTTCAATGCTAATTGGAAGCCTTTTTTGGACTTTTTTGCGTGAAACAGGAAAAAATGAAACAATGTTGTATGGATTTGATTAGAATCAATATTGGACAATAGAAAAAATGAAAGTTAAGCTGTAAACTTAAACTAAGAGTTTAATGTAATTGTTACTTATATTTGTTGTGAGGAAAGTAACAAGTCATTATTTTTTGTATTTTTTTCTTTCTTTTCATTTTTTTCCCGCACTTTTGACTTTGTTCTTTCTCTTCTTTTTCATTCTTTCTTTTTTCATGCTTCATCTTTAATATTAGTTTGTTAGTTTTTACTGTTCTTGTTTTAAAATCTAATAAAGTTATTTGAAAAAAAAAAGAAAATCACAAGATCCGTGTAAAGAAATAGACCAAGTGACAGGTCACCTTTGGGGCAGAGTGTGTGTGAGGAGCATTCAGATGCTCCTTCCTCATTCACGCCAGGCCTCTTGGCTGCTGCACCTGCAACCTGGGAGTTAAACCGTAAAGGGCAACAGGTAGCCTTCTCATCTACTTCTCCCCTACTCCTATATATCCTAAATGGATAAGTGCTGTAAGGGAATGTTGGTGTTAGCAGTAAGTGGTCACAGTTGCCAGCACCCGGAAATAGTCCATGGAATTGAAATCATCATCATCATCATCATCATCTTCATCTCAAAATGGTGGAGTAAGATAAGACAGTTTGGCAGAACCTGGTTCTCTTTCTAGAAGTGGCCCTTTGTCCAGAGAAGGCTAATTCTTTTCTTTTAAAATACAGGTCTAACACTGTTTCAAAAATTAGATAAATCCTGATTGTGTCATCATCAACATCTCAATGGCGCATACAGATCCTTTGTATGGCAAGCCTTGTATGGCAGAAAGGGAAAAACAGCACATTAACAATAAAAAAGCTAAATATGAATTTAGGAAGCCTCTACAGCGGGCTGGGGATGACACAAAGGCAACATTATGAGGTTATCCTTTAAAAAATAGTGAGGCATCTTTTGTCATGGTTAGTAGGACGTGAGGATGAACCCATAGGGTAGGTTCACAAAAGATGCTAATCAAAATGTCTGATCAAGATGCTATTCAAATATTATTGTGAATCAAGCTTTCTTGCTTAGCAGGTTGTACAAAAATATAATACTTGCTATACTTTTTTTATTGTGTTGTGTAAATCCAGCCAATGGTGGTTTATGGTTGAGCCATGATTTGCATGGGATGGACAGTCCAAAGTGACTGGACTGCTTGTAACTTCCAGAGCACCCCCAAAATAGGCAGGGCCAATATTTATTACCTTTTTTCTTTGGGGAATTTGAAGATTTTAAAGAACACAATGGATGCCTTAGGCCTTTTGCAGTAGGTTCTTCCAATTTTGAGTTAGTTTTAAAGGATATGTTGGGTTACTATATTTGAATTTTCTGTAACAAAGATACTCTGGAGAATAATTTTTCTTGGTAGCTAATTTGCTGTGTATTGTATGATGCATAAATATTATTATTCAGCCTCTACATTCCCACCCCCATGCATTATGTTTCTTAAGCTCTAAAGAAATTGATTCAACAGAAGAAGACATTATTAACTGGGACTGACACAGTGTTTGTCACTTTGAGAGTTATTTTCCCTTAACCCCAAACAAGATGTCCAAATAAAGAGAGAGAGGTAACTTGGATTGAAGCTGTGCTTTAAACACATTTGTAAAATAAATATTTGAAAACTGTATTTGTTAAATGAAATCACTTTTTTTTAATAAACCAATTTGCTCAAGAGAAAAAAATCTTTAGCAGCCATAACTACAGGCATCTGGTAGAAGCCTCAGTCAGTCAGTCAGTCAGTCAGTCAGTCAGTCAGTCAGTCAGTCAGTCAATCAATCAATCTTTATTATGGCTATAAGGTCAGAAGTCAAATACAAATAAGGAGTACATCTGTCTGTCAGTCATGATGAAATTTTAAAATGTAACACTATTCTTCAACCACAAAGAAGTGTGATAGTACATATGGAAGCACAGAACTGAGCAATCTGGGAGGCTATATCTGGAACCTGGTTGGACAATGGAAGTAACAAATAGAGGTCATACTCACTATCAGGAAATTTCTTCAGGATAAGATAGATAAAAGTCATCTGAGATTCTCTATAAAGAGAGTAGAAAAGGGGCATTTGGCTAAGGGATTGCTGAATTATGGGACATATGCACTGGCGTAACAGGCTGTTTTTGTAGTGCTTTAGCAAAAGGGCAGAGGGCACTGTGTTCAACCTGGCCAGATTAAAGGCCTGACAACAGTTCAGAAGGATGATGGAGAAGAAAGAAGCTGTGGAATAACCTTTTGGAAAATTCCCATGAGCTGTGAGGTTGGGAACCAGATGTAGGTTGATTTGAAGATCAGTATCCCAGATACACTGCTTAAAAACACTTCCAGCATTTTAAAACCTAGTAGTAAAGGCTCTCCAAACAGAGTCCTAGGAACTTGCCAATAGCTTTTTTTAAAGCCAGGTTGACTAGTTTCTAGAACCATGGGGCCAAACCCACTGGAAAGAAAATTAACTTTAGCCAGAGGTTAACAAGATAGTACCCTCATACTCACAGAAACCAAACCATCCCTAAATACAAAGCAGTGCTCTTAATACATCCTGGAACTGCCAGAATAGCTTTTATAAACCTAGACTGAACAGCTCAAGGTTGTCAAGCTTTGTAATAATGCAGACTTGGACAGTGTAAAGGAGATGAGAAATGACCCTGGCTACAAAGACAGTGTAAGCTGAAGGAATGATGTGTGGCCCCTTCAAGTGGTAGAATTTCAGGATAGCTGACGAGCTACACTGCGTAACACTAACCAGATAAGTGTCACAATTATTTCATGCGCCAATGATATGTCAGTCCTTTGAGGTAGGCCAGGTCAAGAAATAGGGATTCCAGAAATGTTCTTTATTATAATAAGGTAGAATAATGAAATTCTTAAAACCTGTCCAAGTTTCTGTCTATTCCATCTTATACTAAACAAAATCAAGGCAGGGTTACTCTGAGTTTCTTTCTTATGCTTTCTTCTCAGAATGGTATAACCTCTTCTAGAAGTCCCCCATTAATAGTGTGCTCATTCCTCTCTTATCTCAAGATCAGCTCTAAATTCCTTTACTTGATATCATTACACAAACTAAACAAATTATGGAAATTGTATCAGGTATGTCCTGATGCAAATGACATAAGGTGCATAATTCATGTCCTACGTGACATGACAGGTGGGACGTCACTGCCCCCTACCCCAGATATTATGGCCACAGCAACCACCAAACATTGGATCATGCTTTTTGCTGCCTTATGGCCAAAAGCACCTCTATATACAGGCTTCCTGGCTATGCCTGCTTATTTTCACCAAGAGACAGTAGGAGTGAGACATCTCTCCCAGTAACCACCATATGGAAGTGTCACCCCTCTTTTTTCTTATGGTCATAATGCTGCTGCTGAGACTGTTAGAGACTGCTAGCAGAAACTAGAGACTGCTCCAACCAGTCTCTTAAAATCCAGAAATTTTACCAGATTTTGAATTTATGGTCAGAGCATTCAAGCTCGAATAAGAGTATCTGTCCAGGAAAAAAAAGAAGTAGTTAACTTCATCCTCTATAAACCTTAAGGCACATATTTTGTTCCTTAACACCCACAAAAACCTACTGTAAACTCTCCAAAGACCAAAAACGTTGGTCTTGTCCATTCAGGGAGCATCATAGCAGAATTGGCCAGACCCTTTGGCCCATGGAGGCCAAAATAATTTTTAAAAATGCAACCCTATCAGCAAAACAAAAATCAAAGCCTTGCATGTGTCTGGCTTTGTGTACTGTGCAAACATGACTATAGTAGCCTGGATTTTTTTGTTGTTGTTCTTTCAGTTCTGTGTTGACTCCTGGCAACTGCCTAGACAAGTCCTCACAGTTGTCTTGGCAATATTTCAGAAGTAGTTTGCCATTGCCTTCTTCCTAGGGCTGAGAAAGAGTAACTGGCCCAAAGTCACCCAACTGGCTTCATGCCTAAGGCAGGAGTAAACCCACGATCTCCCAGTTTCTAGCTTGGTGTCTTAACCACTATACTAAACTGGCTCTCTACCTAGGCATAAGCTACATTACATCAATGCTTCATCTAGTTTACAGTTGACCTGTAAACCTTTAGCTATTAATTAGAAACAACCTTGCCATGATATGAAGAAAACCCCCCCAACTCAGATCTTTTTCTTGTTTACTTGTTTTACTTATTCTCATACAACTTATGAGGTTTACTAATCACATAAATGGGCAAGACTCCAGTCCTAATATTTTATTTTAATTTATGTAGGTACGAATTTTATTTCAGGAAGTACAAAAGATCCTGAAATTGAGGAAGAATCCCAACAACATTTTAAGTCATTTACATTCCTGGTTAATGTGAATGTTCTCACAACCTCTTTATCCTCTCCTAGAAAGCAGCTTAAACACAGTGATTGGTTAGATGTGACACATAAATGCAGAGCAGCCATTGTTTCTAGTTAACACTACATACATTTGGAACCAACAAGTGACCTTAGTTTCAAATTGTGGTTAGTGTTAACTAGGAACTGGGGTGAACACTGAATACTTCTCCAGTTGTGGTGGTCCAAGTCATTGACAGTTCAAAGGCTTGTGGTAGTATAGCTAACACCTACTGGCAGAATGAAATAGACTGAATTGCATGAGTTAAGAATTTGGTAACATTTACTTGGCTTAGAAGTAAAACAGGCTCAACAGAAATAGTAATAAACAGAGTTCTCATAACAGATCAGACAGGTTTGGCTCACTACTTTTCCTTGGCTTCACCTAGCAAAGCTGCTAACTTGCATCTGCATCCTAGGAGCTCCCTATTATTAAATATGCTAGTGCTTTTGCTATGTCTAATATCATTATTATAATAATAAATCTAATAGTAGATTATTTCATCATATACTCGATGCAATTCCCTGCCATCGCTACTCCTATAATCATTCTTACTCAAACAAGGCCATTATGGCCAGCATGATTTTGCACTACTGTAGTCTGACATAGTGGTATCTGAGCCACTGAACTACTGGAGCGATATAAAAGCATGCACTATAAAGGCATATGAGGGTAATATAAAACCAAAATTTACTCTCTTTAATCTACACGCTTGCAAGTAAATGTCTGTATTATTTACTCAATTTATCTGATATAAATGTATTTATTCAGAAGATGTATGTTCCAGACGCTGCATTTGATAGAATACAATTAGAATACAAATAGAATAACACAATAAAACACAGTATAAGCCAACACAATAAATAAGGCAGCATGTTAAGAACTCTTAATAGGAAAGGCAGCATAAAAAGCTAACAATGAGCAAGAAGTCTCCAGAATTTGGCCAGGTATTATAAACAGAAAGCCTTCTATTTGGAAGCAGTCACAGCAGGGATAAAAAGCAGTACTAGAGGTTTTGGATAGTAATACTGGGTGAAAACGATACAGTATTCACAGTGTTTGTGTTGTGGTGAAATATATATATTTTGAGGATAAAACTCTAAAAAATGACTTAGCAAGAAGTGAAAATGGGACAGTAAGGAGAAAATTAGCTTGTGTGCCTTAGTAATATTACCTGAGTTCATGCACTGCATGGAGTCTTTAGTGCAATGTCTGAAAAGTATCCTGGAGGATAAATTTAACTCCTATCAGTGAAGAAGGTTGATATGGGGCCAACTCAGAGTGGGGACGATGGGGAAAACAAGGCTCTGATAGCAATGCAGCACATCTCCTACTGAGACTTCTACTGCCTGCAGAAATAAAGTTCCACCATTGTAGCAGCACCAGCAGCGGGTTTTCATTAGCAACAGGCCCCACAAGTCATCTGAAACTGTGTGAGGCCTCAGATTCACTGACTCCAAATTCCCTGCATTTGGTTCAGAGCCTATGCCAAGCTGGCACAGGCAGAAGCAGGTTTCCACCTGATGGTTTTAAGAGAAGGGAAAATATCAGAGGAACTCTTAAAAAAAGATGGAATTGGGAGGACTCAGGGTGCATAGGACATTCTGCTAAGAACCTTCCTACTCTTTGGACTACTTTGTCCATTACAACCTACACCACTGATGACAGCATTTGTTAAGGTACCGCCACCACTATCTGCTTAACATTTTACTTTTAATTAGCATATGTATTTGCAGATACAGTATGCAATATTCATTTATTATTTATTGGAAACTGCTTCCCAGTTTTTAAAAAACCTTTAAGTGTTCCATAGTATCTGGCACAAAAAACCCGTGCTTATCCAATTGCATCTTTCCTGAGGGTATAATTGTAGTACCGTTGTATATAACTTGCTAAAATCACAAAAAATCATTCAAAAACATAAAGGCATGCTATTTAAAACTCTTTTTCTGGAACGCGAAGCTAAAATTAGAACCCAGTGAGAAAGCGAGCCCGATGAACGAAAGAGGGTTGAACAATAAAGGAGCCGGCCCGTCACGAGCGGATCCCGCGCTCTGGAACTCCGCCTGCGACCTTTTCTCCCTCCACCACATTCTGGCCAGAAAGTCATCACGTGCAGTGACGGGAACTACAATCAACTGAACGCTGACCTCAGTCAGGGAGCGGCGTCCACAGCCTCTGCCTCCAAAACCCAGTTTCTTTCCTGAACGTTAGGCCTCCCTCCCCCAAATTACACCTACATTTAATTAACTAATTTTGTCCCCACACAAAAGGGGGTACCTATTTTCTGGCCTCGCTCTGCTTCTCCCGGCAGGAGCATCTCTGCCCTTAATAAAAATGGCGGCGCCGACACCACCTCCTTTTCTCAGGCGGACAAGGCGGTGGGGTGGGGTTAAGGCTAACCCGGAAGGGGTGGCGACCTGCTGCTGCTGCTGGCCCGGGGAGACTGAGCTCGGCCGAGCCGGTCGCGCTCTCTCTCCTTGGCGGATCCCGCGGGAGGGCGTGAGGAGCGGGCTGTCCTGCTAGGCTGAGGGGGCCTTTGGAGGAGAGGAAGGCGGAGTTGGTGTGTGATGGTGAGACCAGCCCCAGGCCACCTCTGAGTTAGGGTGGAGAAGGGCAGGTGAGCCGCCTTGAGCCTCCCCCTCCCGGTCTCCTTGCGCTGGAAGCATCCTTCTCTGTGCAGGGGCGAGAGCTCCCCAGCCAGAAGAGCCGCCGCCCTCTTTCTCCTGCCAAACTGGAGGCTGACGCGAGCCATTCCTTATTCCTCTCCCCACACTTGTTTACACGTCCCAGAGAGCTTGGGAGTGCCTGGCTACGCCGCCGCCCTCCTCGCCGGAGTCTCTGTGAGTGAACTCTCCCCTCCCCCCCAATTTAAAAACCACGTTTTATCTTCTCCTGAGACCTCTCTCACGTCTCCGCTCCAACTTGCCCTTGAGCAAAAGTTTCCTTTCAGGCTGACACTGAGGATTGCTTCTTTTTAGGGGGTTGATGACATTTTTGCCCCATTTTGGCCTGCCCCATTGTGGCACTAGTGCAGCTCTGACTTGCCTCCTCCCACCCTTGTGGGTGGAGGTGGTTTCATTTCTCCTGCCATGCAAAGTGGGGAGTCCATGCCAGCAGCTACAGTAACAGCTATGAAAGTGTCAGAGAGCGAAGGCAAGCTGGAGATCTTGCTCCCAACCCAAAACTGCACGAACAAAAGTAGCAGCAGCATTAGCAGCGGGCTCAGCAACAGCCGAGGAGGAAGCAGTAGCAAAGTGTGGCAGTACAGGTACGTACTTTAACTGGAGCCAGGTGGGAACAACGTCTAGGAATTCAAAGTTGGATGGCTGTGACTTGCTTTTCTAAAAAGGAATGAGATGGTAAGCATGCACCTAGAAGGATTGTAGAGATCGTAGCAATGTTTTGTCCCATTCCCTTCAAAATCCTGTGTAAACTATGGGTTATAGGCCATGCTCTGTAAAGTGGCAAATGCACTATTTTGTGGTTTTCCAGGCAGGGAGGGGTATTTTCAAAATCCTTTCCTCTGGACTCCCAACAGGGGGAGGTACTTTCAAAGTTACCTAGTATGTGTTATGTTTCAAAAATGACATAATTAAAACTGGTCACAAATGATGAGCAGATAAGTGAGAAGCACTTGTGAAAGAGCAGTTGGGCAGAGGGTTTTGGTGTGCTTCCCATTTTCAGAATGTGAGTTTGACTAAAAATGTCAGAACCACTACAACATACAGGAAGTAAAATAAATTATTATAATCAGTTAATGCTGCCTGCAGAAATGGCTGTTATGTGTAGCGTTTTGGTGTTTTGTTTTTTTTTGCAGAAATGTTACTATTCAGAGAGAACATTTGTATAAATATGCTGAAATATGATACATGCCATATGTTTTCTGCAGTATGTTTATGAATGTATTCTTTGTAATCACACCGTGGGGTACTTAGTTACTGTACATGCAACAGATGCCCATATGAGATGGTCTTTTGTGTTTCCATTGTAAGAACCATACATGTTATGTGTTTAGGTATGTTAATGAAAATAGGAAGGATAAAGGCAATGAAATAGCAGTTTGTAAACCTATAGATAGTATTTATATTTTATGCTAAGCCACAATTTCCTTTATGTAATAGGTGATTGCTAAATTTACACAATATATACACCAAAAGCAAGCTAACTTGTTACGACCATTAAGGACAGCTAATCAGGGAGGTGTGATAGAACTGGAAGTACTTCTTGAGTGTATGTTTGTGGGTCACTAAATCTGGCACTGGAATTTTTGAATTAGGCCAGTGTGCCTGCTTTCAGCCAAATCTCATCTTCAGTCTGCACTATTTATATAGCAGTGGTATATAAACTTACTTAATTTTGGTAAGATGCAAATATATTTTTGTGTAATGGACTAAAAACTGGGAGACAATGAGTTCATATTCTACCTTAAGCTTGAAAGCCAGCTGAATGACTTTGGGTCACTCACTCTCTCTTGACCCAACACACCTCACAGGGTTGTTGTTGTGAGGAAAGTAGGCAGGAGTATTATGTAAGCTTCCTTGCATTATACAAAATAAATGGAGGTATAATATAATTTTATATTCTATTTTGAATGCCATAGATGTGCCAACAGAAAGTGCAAGCTTTGCCTGTTGTTGCATCCACAGTTGTGCTTCAGTATTCTGTAAATCTTACAGCTCTTTTGGGTATCCGTTTATTTACTCATTCTCAAATTTTAGCCAGCTTTCTATTAAAATTAAGCCAAAGTGATTTAAACGAGCATTTGTAGTTCAGTCATGCTTTATTATAGTGTGGGCATCTAAAATATGAACACATTAAAAATGCTGCTAATACAGGTATTTTCAGCTTCCTGTTAACTAGCATTTGCTCTAAATGTTTCAGAGCTGTGTTAAACAATTATTTTGTTTCTTTCTAAATATTAATATATGCCCTTTTCCTTGAAGAAAGGAAACAAAAATATTAATCTTGTCAATGTGTGCCTTTCCATGCGTTATGCTAATTTTATTTCTAACTTTTCCACTATATTACTGTTCATAATATATCTCTCAGGTTTTATAATGAAACAAAGCAGATATTTTACGACACATAAAATATTTTAATCGAATATTAAAGTAGCAATTAAAACATGAAAATGAAGCCATTGACAATTAAAAGGCTGTTAAAATATGTTTTGAAAACCTTTTAAATTGTCAACAAGGTCAATTCCCTTAATTTAATACGGAGTACATTTTAGACACAAGAGGTGGCTGTAGAGAAGGATGAAATTGAAAAATTGATTATTAACATTTATAGATAACTACTGTATGGACCAATCAATTATGGCAGTTGAATTATAATTTGATCAGAAGTTAGTAAAGTTAAAATTGTTAAATAGTCTAGAATTTAATTAGCCTTTAAGTTTGCCCGGCATTTGAATCAATGCTGTATGCAAGTTAGTCATTTCAAAATGCCTATTGGATTAATTTCTGAATTGTAAGGTTACAATTGTTCTTTAAGTTTACAATCATATCCACATTTGCTTGGTCCTACAGATCTAGCAAAATTAATTCTGAATAAAAAGGCACAGGCTAATATTAACACATGTCTACCTTTTCAGCAACTACGTTATTCCCTCTGGGGTTTTTTGGTTAGATTTATTGTTTAAAATAGTGGTGAAATAGTCTACATAGGAGTTGTTGAAAAATGCCAGGATATTGGTTATATTCTAATTTGCTCTTTGTATAGCATGTTGATTATGTGCTATCAAGTTGGTCTTGATTCTTAGCAACTCATTTGTGCCTAAAATGGCTTTCAACACGTAATAGAAGTAATTACCAGTATCCATAGATTAACGGATGCAATCAAAATAAAACCATCAATCATTTCAGACAGCATCAATTAAACAATACAAATAAACTGCTCTAATTCATTAAGTTAGAACTAATCAGAAGTAAAAATGAAAATGGACTACCTTCAGAGCAAAATAAATCTCCATTCTACAAAGGAAATTAGGGCCTTCCACAGTTAACCCTATACAGTATACATTGGCAACTATACCACGTGCCTATGGTAGACTTTCCCATGCAGAAGAGACTTGGATCTCTTCTGTCTAGTTAGCAAGGGCTGTGGGGAAAGAGTTAATTTTCCACTGAGCCTTAAATCTCAGAGGATTTACCATGAGGCAATAATTATTTCTTGACCTAAGCTACTTTATTGGATTTTTGATAGTAGAATGAGAGTAGGATTGGAATGATATGAGCTGCCTGGGCTTTTTGTAGAAATAAAATAAGAACATTTCATGTTTTTTAAAAAATAAATACATTTTGGAACAGTGAATCAATCAGTGTACAAAATGGTTCTAGAAGAACGTAAAATGGAATAGATACAATAAATTTCTGAAAGAACATGGAAATAATTTATAATATATGAAAACTATAAAGAAATAGTTAATTGCACAACATTATTTATCACAATATGCCCAAAGTCAAAAGTGTGATGTTATTTGTAGTTCTGTGTCCTTTTGTAAAAACACAAGATGATTCATGTTTTACTTGTCTGATAATTGAAAGTCAGTTTAAGCAGCCTGTCAAATTTATCAGCAATAGGTGCCATAAAAAAAAAACCTGCTATCACACTTGAATGCTCTAGACATGAGGTTATAAAATCTAAAACCATGAAGTCTGACACCCAAATCAGTTCCAATAATAGTACACAGCACTTGCCTTTGATTTATATTTTGAGAAAATTAAATGTCCCATGTGAAAACCATAGAGGAAAAAATGTAAAAATATTTTGATTTTTTTCTAACATGAATGCAAATGGAAATTACTGTAGTTAAAATAACTATTCTGTCATCTTCAGGCATTTGAACATATACACTGCAAGATAACAGTAGGGGACAAGGATATAGTTATATTAACTTGAATCTGAAGTTTAATATCCTTTTGATAAGAAATAGCTCTGCATCTACCTGAAATTGCATGGCATGTTGAATCTGAGCATGTTGAAAGAGATGCTTACTCTAACTTTAATGTTAAATAAAAGCCCATCTTTGAATTTAAAAAGATTGTGTGAAGTTAAAACCCTGCTCAACACTTTTAGTAGAAGTTTCAATTTTCAGGAGGAATGTGTTGATGCATCCTGCATAGTTGCCCTTAGTTGTCAGTGGATATGGCTAAACTCACCAGAAATTAATGAGGGGAAAAAAAACCCCTCGTGTTTCAGAAGTGGACTCCTACCTTGTCACTCCCCTGACAAGCCAGAATTTGAAGCCACTGTTTGAAATAGGGCCCTAATTCCTGAATTTGTTACAAGAATAACAAATCAGGGTATGGTGTTGATCATAATCAGCATTTATGGTTTCTGAATAATTTAGCTCTACTTGCTGGTAAGTAGAACTGAACCAGCAGGATTAGACTATGTTCTTGTGACCAATAAACCAATTTTTTTTTACAAATTTTACAAATGAGCTGTTGGATTGGTGAATTAATTTCCTACTATTTGACAATGCACATTTCAGAAGTGTGCTAGGTTCCATCTTTTTTAGTTGTGAGGTTCCAGCAATTGTGATTTATTTTCCTTTTGGGCAGATAGGTATGTTTTCATCAAAAACTTTGAGGATTATAATATATGACACAGCTTGGCAGTGCAGCATTTGTAGGCACCGTATCTTATGTGATTTATCACAAGTGGTAGACCCCAAAATTAAACTAAAATGGCCGAAATCTTGCAAGACTTTGATATTGCTGCCAGAAATCTTGTGAAAGTTTGGGTGAGCATGCCAATATCTTGCAAGATTTATGAATCTCATGAGAGGATAGTTATTTTTTAAAATTATTTTGATTTTGTTTTTCATACTGTAGACATAGCACAGTAGCCACATGGAACCGCAGTAGTGCTCAGACTATAGGATGGAAACAGTGGTTTTATTTCATACACCATGATTAAGCAAACCATGGGTTGACATGTCTGCACCATATCAGTCTATGCTGTCAAGTCTTCCAAGAATCTAAGAATGGTATTTTATAACTAAACCTGCTTTCTGAAATCATATCAACTTAGTATCAACTGATGGCAATGGCAGAAGTCAATGACATTGACCATTTCTATAGATAATATACTTTTCATTTAGTAGGCAGGCATTCCAGTCTTGCTCTTAAAACCTTAGCCACATCTGGAAACTTTCTTATATAGATACATACATACTTTTTCTATTTAAAAATATCAGTTTTTAAAAAGCAAAATGTTCATAACATCGGCTCAGGTCTATGAAAGTGTGGCATCTAAAGAAGCAAACAAAAAGTACAGCAGTATCAGCTAAATTGTTACAGGTTTTTGTTGGCATCTGCTTAAAATGCTGTCTGCAGAATCCGGTAGACTGCAGATAATAGGAGGACAGTATTATGTGTTTACTGCAGGCAATGATAAATAAAAATACAGCCTTATATCTCTATATGAACTGCTTGCCAGTATACAACCTATGAATCGGTAAACTCTCTCTGCAGTAGGGTGAACTAAATATAAATTTGTTTTAAAAGAAGGCATAGATGGTTCTTGGAAAGAGACAAAATACTGTAATGCAGATTTCTAGCTCCTGTTCCTATGATGCTATAGTTACATGGCTTGTACTTTTTTGCTACTATTTCTGATGAGCTGAAAGAATTGTTATTCCTGTATCTTAGATTACTTCTAAGAATCATGATATTTGGACTTAATTGGCCATATATTGCAAACTGACCTTGACGAAGGTTCTTGAACAGGTGAAGTTCTTAAGTAGATGGTTTAACTTGTGACTGAAAAGCAAAGCAAAGCAAGTATTACAACTGAAAATGTTCATTCTGTTCTTTTTAGAGAAATGCATAGTATACAGGAATTGGCTTTGGGAAATGGCAGCATGGCAGTGATAGAACATACATTCTGTACACAGAAGGCCCTAGTTTCAGTCCCTTGCATGTTTGGGACGATCTAGGAATAACTTTGAAGAGTTACTTCAGTTAATGCAAAGCAGGACAGGGGAACTTCTGACCTACAGGATCTCCCCCTTCAACCTAAGTAAAATTTCTCCCCAAAGCCTCTCCCCTGCACACAATAATTACTGATCATGTAGAAGAGACTCAGTTTTCCCCCCCATCACCAGATGGTCTGTATGTAGCTTTGCGAAAGGCAGCCCATTTCTCCATGCACACAGAAGCATAGAATATTCTAAATGTGGAGGATGAAACTTTCTTTGTTTTTTTTTTCTTCCAAGGCCATATTGTTCTGTTTCTGTGCATGTAAATAGAAGAGCCCTTTCTCTGTGCAAAGATATATTGATTCAGCTGTGAAGGAAATATTGTCTTGTTCTTGACAGCAAAATCACTGTTTCCTGAATGGTAGTTTGGAATAAGCTTTGAACTGGACAATGATGTCATGAAATATTTAGGAGGTATCCTGTGAGACAATTAGCCATATACCTCAAAACAGTTTTTCAAGTGATGTTAAGCTAAGTGGACAGTAGCTTGACCTAACATAAAGCATCTTCATATGATTATATTCCCCATCTGGCACTTTCAAATGCCCTTTTGTCACTACTGTCTGAAATAATGTGAAATGCTGGAAGTGCATATTAGAAGTAATATTTTGAATAATTAAAATGCTACAAAACATGCATCTGTATGTTTTTCATTTACAAATGCTGCTGGATTGAAATTCTTGTTATTGAAAGGTTGATGTTAACCTTGGAGATATGAGACATAGCAAGGAATATGCCACAGGGAAGAATTATGTGGAGTCCTTATTGAATTATGGCTGATAGCAGGTGATCATATTAGCTTTGCAAGCATGCCTACAAAAGTTATTAGATTGCATGCTCATGCATGCTTCTCTACGTTTAGAGCCAGAAAGAAAAGGATGGATTTTCATAGTACTGCATACAGAAGCTTCTGGAGTCTCGAGAGCACATGGGGAGAAAATAGTATTGTACTCTTTATTGATTTCTTTCCTTTCCTTTACCCTTTCCACTTTCTCTCACCTTGTAAGTCACTGATATAAGCTCTAGCTCTGAATACCAAATAGTTAACTGTTCAGATTCTCATTTTCTTTCTCTCCCTACTCACTTCTTCCTCCCCAATTTATCACTTAGAAAGGAAAGAATAAAGCAAGGCACTTCATTATTTGTACAAACAGTTCCCTGGTTCGTAACAGAATACTCATTTTTAAGTGTCCCTAAGGGTAGGAATGAGAGTGGTGCATAAATTTACCATTTTAATGTAGGTTTATTTTAGCATTGGCATGGCCATCTCCAAAACAAAAGAAAACAAACAGAAATTTTATTGCATCTGAAAAAGGTAATTGTTTTTGAAGTCATATTACAAATTGGGAGAAGGCTGTGACTGAGAGTAGGTTACAGTGGCTCTTCTGTTTAGTCAGAGGTGATAAAGAGGTTAGCGTGGTTTCCAGGTCAAAATCACACTTACAAAAGATCATCAGTCTACTACAGTTGCTTCCTCAGAGCACCATCTGACCAAATCCAGTGTTGAAGTACATTTTGAATCCTTAGAGATAACCGACTTGTGTTCAGGTATGTTGCATTTTAAATGCCGAAAATAATTTGCTCCATACAAAATAAAATCTGATTTAAAATAAAGGTGAACTTGTTTCCTTGCTCTGTCTTTTAAGCAACTCTGCAGTTTGACTAGTCAGACTATATTATGCAAACATACTTATGTCTGTACAATTTTTTAGACAGGTTTAGATAAGAGAAGATATCATGGCCCCAAATTGTTGAAGCCTTTATTTGATAGTATATGTTCATAATCAAATAGTCATCAACATAATAGCTGCATTCTAAATCGATTACATTGACATTAAGGGTAAACCTGTATATGAAACATTGTTCTAAATCAGTGTTTCTCAACCTTGGCAACTCTAAGCTGTGTGGACTTCTGGGAGTTGAAGTTCATACAGCTTAAGGTTGAGAAACACTGTTCTAAATTATGTTTTTAAATATAATATCAGTGATTTTTGTGAGAAGGATGGGAATTTTTTTTTTATGATGATAACTGGCTGATTTTAAACTTAGCAGTATAATTCCTATATTGAGACAAAGGTTCTTCATTCCAGGTGCTGGTTAACAGTATTAATAATATTAATACTGCATTTATAATAATGTCACAGACAGCAATATTATAAATATTTCCTCACTGTGTTATTTAGTTACATGAAGCTTAAAACCTGCCTCTGAACTAATTGTTCAAATTATTGAGTGCTTGTCTCAAGCATTGTCCTATTCTCATGCAAAAGTGTCTGAACTCTTGTTTAACAGGTAGCATAACTTGTACCATTCCTGCGGGTTTCACTGTCCAAAATAGATAGCAAGAACAGGGTGAAGGGGATTTACTTATGGTACATGAGAAATTCAAGTGAAGATCGCTTTAGCTCAGAACAGTTGCTGACTGAAATGGATAATGGTGAATGATTAGAATTAGCCAAAAATGGAACAGTAAGGTAAAAAGAGTTATGGTTTTAAATTACTCTTCCAGGCTGTTGATTCTTAGAGCGCACATTTTCCAGTGGAGGATTCCTGGGAGAGCTGGTACCTGCAGGAACTCTTAAGATCTCTTTGAAACAGATTACACCTAGGCTTGGCTAAACACCAGAGGAAGTTGGGATTTAAGTGGCCATAATATGGGTCATTACAGCCATTAACATGAATGGAGGAATTGTTACTTAGGCATGGAAGGATATATATAGTGTGATACATGTAGGATAACATATGGCAGAATATGTAGATTTTGCTTTTTCCAGTCTAGTTGGTCGAAATACTAAGTTAAGTTAGTACAAGTTCAGTATGACCATGAGCAATGTAGTATATAATTGAATAGCTTAATTATCAAAAAGGCGTTCCTTCTGGACTTCCGGGGGAAGATGGCGGACTGAAGGCAGCTCCACAGAAAGTGGAGCTGACGTTTTCAGACTTTTTTAAGGAGCCGATTAGTAGATTGGTCCCTACGATTCTCTCTGGATAAAAGAGAGAGACGCGAGATCGTCCAAGCTGTTTCTCCTTACGGTTTCTCCTCATGAAGAGACAGCAAGATGGCAGTTTCTGGGTGGTGGGGGGAGAATTGGGAGACGGGAATTCTCCATAATTGCTCTAGCCATAAACGGAGCCTTTTCAAAGTACATTAAGTTCGTTCACTTCCCTTGCTAACTGCCTTCGGAAATTGCTTATTGACCGCTTCAAAGAAGTTAGACACCTGCAAAGTGACAAGGCTGGAAATACCGGTGAGTGCCTTAAACAATCCTTAAACAAGAATATGAAGATCTATTTTTACAATTCTTAAGAACTTAAAATAGCAAAAAGGAAGATAAGATTTTGGCTACAGAATGTTTTAAATGGGTTAAGGGCTCAGAAAACGTTGAAACAATGGATTTTGACTATTAAGACTTTGAAATTATTTTTAAAGTATAAACGCATGCTTGTGAAAGAAAAAATGTTTTTGCGATTGGAGACATAACAAGACAAGTAATTTAAAATGGCGTTCAGAGGCATCTTTGAGGAACTGCACCAGGATCTGTGCCAGGAATATGTCAGCTAAGTTTTGTCTTTTGGGGAATAATTTGTTCCCAGAAGTAGTAGTCATAGAACAAGATATGCAGCAAAATTTACCTGAGAAAAATATGAACTAGACACTGAATAAGAACTTGTCATCAGATATAAAGAGAAAACTGAATGAGGTTTGAAAAATTAAAGAGATAAAAATGACAGTCCCAGACAGAAATTGGAATAATTTCTTTTTGTTTGATTCAGAAAAGAGTCTGTTTAAAGTAATGAAGAAATTTGCAACAAGGATCAACAACCATCTGAATAGATTACAGAGAAAGATTGTTCTGTATGAAAGAAAAAAGGAATATAGTTGGATTATTTGACCAGGGATAAAATGGGACATGTTATTTTGGGTGGCTCTTTTTGGATTTACTGATATCTTATTTGGAAAATGTAGTATACTGGATTTGCTTACATTTTATAAGGTGTTACAGTTTTTTCCCCTTACAGTTACTTTATGTATCTTAACTTTATAGTACTTAAACTGGCTTTGCATTTAACTGTCTTTTTATTCAAAGTAGTTTAGTGAACTTTTCTCTATAAAGGAGAAATTATTTCTCTTTGTTATGTTAATTTAGTCTTTTGTTTGTATTGGGATACTGGAATTATTTTATATTTGTGAAATGTGGATTTGTTTATATAGAGTTAAGATATAGAATGTTTATTTGAATGGGATAAGTTGTTATTTGGGGTGGATTTTTTGGGGGGAACTGTTGGTATTTGGAACGGGAATAGTATTGTGTATTGGAGTTTGTCTTTTGTAAATGAGAAATGGTTTCTTTTTGTTATGTTAAACCTTAGTTTTTTAAAATTTTTGTCTACATTAAGATATCCAGACCGTTTTATGCTTTTTAAATGGGACTTTGTTACAGCTAAGAGTTGAGATGTGGAATGTTGAGTTTTATATATGTTAATTAATGTTAATGTTTTAGAGCTGTTTGGATGCCGTGCTGATAAATGGATTGGAGATGACGTAACTTATTTGATTTTGCCTATTGTTAAGAGATGGGTTCTGGGATGAAGAGTTTTATATTTATTAAGTAAGAGGTGAAGAGATTATGGAATTGTTTATATTTGTCATTATGAGAGTGGGAAGTTGTTTTCTTAGGGGGAGGGTTTTTTCCCCCTTTCTTGCACCTTTTTTTCTTTTTTTTACCTTGTACTATTTTTTTTTGCTCTTTTTAATACTTTTAATAAAAAGGCAATCCTTCTATTTTACTATAATCTGTACACTAAATGTTATGAGCCTTTTGGACAGAATAAATGAAGGTTCTTTGGGGTGAAATAAAAAGGAAATGATATGCCAGTGTCTTGGCTCCAAACAGTTAAGCATGTCCTCATTTTGAGCAGAATGTTGGGTGGAAAGAGGAAAAAAACCCCCATATATATCAAACTGACTTCTATTTAACTGAAAACTTGAAATGGTTCTACAACTCATGTAGGCAGCTACAGTAGTGATGCCAGTAGAGCCTGTTAAGGTATCATCAATTTTTAAATTTCTTGGCTTTCTTCCAGAGTAAATACCTATGCAGAGAATGTTATCTTCAACTCTTCCAGGTTGTATAATATTTAAACTTACATTTCTGAGCAAAAAATGCTTAGATATTTAGTATTTCTACCTCCAGGTTATCTAGAGATAAAAGATGAGTTCTCTGTTATCTTTTTATTTGCTTGGGTTAGTTTTGTGGGACCAAATGTAAACAGAATTGTTTAATGTACCTTAGATAGGTTTGAGAAGTGTAATTTATTATCTGTTCTTCTCTATCATGGAAGATAAAGTTGTCAATGAGTATTGGTGATAATAGAGTTACTCATTACCTCCCATGTCAGAAGTGGGATGCCTATCAATAGAAATTGCTGGGAAACACTTGTTGACTGGTGTTTTTGAATTTAGTTGCTTTTGGGGATTTTCAGAAGAAACATGCCACCATGGAAAAATTGGCCACCATTTATGGACTGGGTAGCCTTTCAGCATGTTGAAATTATATAGAATATTTTAACAGGCAAAATACTTTTTAAAAGTTGCAGCAATATTAATGTATTTCTCAACTTCTGTTAAAAATTAAATTAGAAAATTGGTTACATGAGAGGTGTAATTGCTAATCTGATTTATCTTGATAGAGAATTGAGGTGAATGGTTTATCTTTAATTTGAATCTTCATACGGTTATCAGCATTGGTTTTGATAAGATTAAAAATGAAGTCACTTGCATTCACAGAGCAGCATAAAACTGAACTGAGCTGAATAATTTTAGAAATAAATAAATGAAGACTGTGAAAAAAAATCAGAATTCCATGTGCCAACTCTGTATTAACAAGTTGTTTCATGGAATTCCACAGATAAGGAATTCAGTCTCTCAGGACTGAAAACTTAGTCTGCGACAGGTAATAAAGCTGAAAGAAGACTCTGTAGGGATGCATGGTTGAAGCTCATGTAGTTGAGTTTGACGACCACAAGAAAGTACATTGAATGCCCTGCAACAATAGTTTTGGTTTACAGTGGTACCTCGGTTCACGAACGCTTCTGTTCACAAACAATTCGGTTCGCAACCAGCACCGTTCGCAAAATTTTACTTCGGTTTGCGAACTCCGCATCGGGTGACGAACACGACCCGCGGCCATTTTCCCTGCTGTGACACGTAGTCGTGGCTTCCTGTAGGGAGGGGGACTCTCCCTCCAAACAATAACCGCCTCCCCATCCACCTTCCTGTCCTCCACGCCAGAAGTCGCCTCGAGCAAGGTTAGTGTTCTCTCTCTTCATACTGTACTGTACTGTACTTTGTTTCATATATTTGTGGTTTAAAAAAAAATACATATGGTTCAGAACGGATTAACCGTATTTACATTGAACCTTATGGGAAAATTTGATTCAGTTGGCGACCAAAATCGGTTGGCGACCACATTCGTAGGGGTCAGAACGGATTAACCATATTTACATTGAACCTTATGGGAAAATTTGATTCGGTTCGCGACCAATTCGGTTTGCGACCAGAGTCACAGAACTAATTAAGTTCATGAACCGAGGTACCACTGTACATTGTTCTCTTCTAGCATTTCTTGGAGATTTTCTGGGAAACTCTCAATCCTGCCTTAAAGGCAACTAAATTATCCCATCATTGAATAAAGACAAATGATGTATATAGGTACAGTGTATACTGATGTTGTGAAGGGTTGGAGAATAGTCCCATTTGCAAAATTTATGGATCACTCTCAACAGTAGGAAGAAAGTCATTGGCAGTACAATAGATCTGGGTGAAGCACAACCACAGTCAAAGGTGTACTCATTAAGTATGTTAACCAAGCATTGTAGCATCAGCTGTGGCATAAAAAGTTCTCAGTGAAGAAACATTTCCCTTTTTCCTTGTTCATAGTAATAAGGAGGAGTTAAGAAATCATGCTATCCAGGGTCCTAGTGGCATCTACTTGAAAGAGAAGAAGGGGCTTGGTTTTCCTTGGCATGTGGTGTTCCAGGCATAGCCAGGAAAAGTCCACATAATCTATACATAGTATTTTTGTGATAAGCAGGAAAGTATCTCAGTGAGGCTGTACCTGTACAGTAATGTTTCAAGGATGATCAGACCATCAGGAGTGAGTGGGTAGAAGTGGGAGAAAACAAACTATAGATGGAGGACAAGCCAGAGGTCACTTGGCCATTTGTGAGCATTTCATGGCTGATGCAGCAAATCAGGATGAATGTGAAGCATGAATTAATGCTAGGTATGAATATAGCTATCACAGGAACTCTTAATAAAGCTACTCTCCATGAATTAATCTGAGGACCTGTCAAAGGTTTTATCCCCAACCTGTGAATTCCCTGTTATACATATATGATGAAATATGTAAAAATATGTATCTGTTTTAACTGAATCATTATTTTATCTAATATTGGGAATAATGGGAAAACCTCTGTGTACTTATTCCATATCTCAATTATTTTTTCCTACTATTCTAACATGTCCCTTGGTTTTGAAGGAAAGACTTTAAAATAAAAACATTTAAAAAGAGCTCTAAGTGCTTTGGCTATTATCAGAATTAGACATAGTCAAATAGGGCTGTACCATAGGTTTATTTACACTGCAACATCATGATACTATTTTATTTTCCTTTTCTAATAGTAGCCTGTAATGTGGAACATGTGTCTTTTTTTTAATTATTGCACAATTTATGCTGTTATATAAATATAACATAACTACTACAAGATCTCTCTTACTTTGGAGTCACAGTCAGTTTAGATTTCATCATTGTAAATCTAAAACTGGGATTGTTTTTCCTTGTGCATGTTTGTCTTCAATCTCAAAGAAATAAACAGAAAGATAGAATAGATGCTTCATTAGAGAAATAAGAACATTGGAACAAAGCCCTTCATAAGAAGGTTGTCATATGTGTGTGTGTTTTAATGTTGTAAATCATATATGTGAACATTATAATTTTTTTTTTCTGAACACAAATGGGGTTTTGTTCTGTGTGTGTTTTATAGGAGACCAGTAAGTAAACATTTTTAACCCTGAATTTCATTGCAGTAATGTATTAATACAGGCCAGAATGGGTGAATTGAAATGCCTGGTATTAGAAGATAGTATACATATAATGGGTATAACTGAAAACTGTTGGACTAGAGAAAATCAGCTGGCCATGGTTATAACTGTTTACAGATTCTATAGGAAAGATAGGGAAGAGTATAGTGAAGGATGTATTACCCTGTATGTAAAAGAGGCTGTTGAATTAAATTATCTTGACATCCCCAAAGTGACAGATCATTCAACAGAATTACTCTGGGTAGAAATACCATGTCATAAAAGTAGGTTGATCCTGGGGGTGTAACATTACTTCCCTTAACCAAGTTACTCAAAGAGATCTGGAAATGAGGGAAATTAGAGAGGCATCCCAAAAAGGAAGTCTTGTAATTATGGGAGATTTCACTTATCCACACACTGACTGCGTAAATGTGTGTTCAAACCATGACAGAGAGGTAAAATTGTTAAGTACTATAAATGACTGTGTGCTGGAGCAGGTGATCATGGAACTGACAAGGGAGGGGACAATACTAGACCTATTCTTAAATAGTGCTCAGGACTTGATGAGAGAAATATACATATATAGTTGAACCAATTGGGAATAGTGGCCATAATGCAATAAAATTCAATATTCAAAGAAGCAATAACACAAAGTCATATTTGACTTCAAAAAAGGGAACTTCTCAAAATTGAGAATGCTAGTGAAAAGGAAGGTCAAAAGGGCAAGCTCCCTCCAAAAAGCTTGGTTTTTATTAAAAACCATAATAATAGAGGCTCGGACACAATGTATTCCTAAAATTAGGAAAATGGCCCCAAAGTCCAAAAAGCCCTGGCTGGTTGACTAACTTTATAAAGGAAGCTAGTAGGGCCCAGAAAGTATCATTAAGAAAGTGGAAGACTTGTCCTAATGAAGAAAACAAAAAGAAGCATAAACTCTGGCAAAAGAAATGTAAAGAGACAGTGAGGGAGGCAAAAAGAAAGTTTGAGGAGCATAATGCTGAAACTGTAGACAGCTGAAAGATTCTTCAAATGCATTAGAAGCAGGAAACCAGCCAGGGAAGCAGTTGGTCTCTTGGATGAAGAAGGAGTCATAGGTGTGCTAAGAGAAGAAAAGGAAATTGCAGAGAAGCTGAATGAATTCTTTGTTTCCATTTTCACAGGAACAAAATTGGAGGAGATCCTTGAGCTTGAACTCCTGTTCTCAGGAAAGGAATCAGATGAACTGAGCCATAGTGGTGACAAGAGAAGAAGTGCTAGGCCTAATTGACAAATTGAACATGAACAAATCACTAGGCCCCGATGCATCCACCCAAGGGTTATTAAGGAGTTTAAAGCTGAGATTGTGGACCTTCTAACCAAAGTATGCAACCTGTCTCAACTCATGGCCTCTGTAGTTGAGGACTGATGGTAGCCAATGTAATTCCAATTCTTGAGAAGGACTCACGGGGAGATGCAGGAAATTATAGACTGCCAGTTTAACATTTGTTACAGGGAAGATAGTGAAAACTGCTATGAAAGATAAAATTACAGACCTTGCTCAAGGGTACCTAACATGGCTTCAACTAAGGGAAGGTCCTATCTAATTAATCTCCTACAGAGTCATTGGGAGTCAGGCAGCATACAAATTTGATTAATAAATAAATACTAGAGGTTTTTTAGGGTATTAATAAACATGTGGATAAGGGAAGCCACAGGATATCATCTACTTTGATTTTTAAAAAGCCTATGATAAAGTCCCTCAGCAAAACTTTTCAGTAAATTTAACAGTCGTGGAATAAAAGAGTGGGTCCTCTTGTGGGTAAGCAACTGGCTAAAGCATAGAAAACAAAGAATTAGGGGTAAATGAATGTTTCTCACAATGGAGATATGTAACTAGCAGGGTTGCCTAGGGTTCTGTCCTAGGACCAGTGCTTTTTAACATTTTTATAAATGATCTGGAATTGGACATGACTAGTGAAATAGCCAAGTTTGCTGATGACATTAAATTGTTCAAAGTGGTAAAAACAATAAGGGACTGAGAAGAGCCCCAAAGAGATCTCTGCACATTAGGGGAGTATGCACCAAAATGGCAGATGTCGTTCATTGTGAGTAAATGTAAAGTGATGTGCATAGGTGCCAAAAATCCTAACTACTCATACAAGTTAGTGGGATCACAGCTAGTACTGGCTGGTGAGGAAAGAGATCTTGGAGTAGTGGTAAACAGTTCAATGAAGGTGTCAATAAAGTATGCATCCACTGTAAAAAAGGCCAATAGCATGTTAGACATAATAAGAAACTATTGAAAATAGAGATGCCAATATCATAATGCCCTTATATAAATCAATTATGTGACGACATCTGGAATATTGTGTGCAGTTCTGGTCAATGCAACTCAAAAAAGATAGAGTGAAGCTAGAGAAAGCTCAGAGAAGGGCAAAGGTGATCATGGGGTTAGAGCAGCTTCCCTATGAGGAAAGGTTGTGACAATTGGGGCATTTTAGTCTAGAAAAGAAAGAGAATAAGAGGGGGTGTGATTCAGTCTAGAAAAAGAATGAGAGAGGGCATGATTTAGGTGTAAAAAATTATGCATGATGTTGTGATGGAATGTATCTACGAAGGAGAGGGGTGCTGTGGTGGGTTGCAGTAGAGAGCAAGGTTATAAGGAAGGAGGGGGTGCATTCCAGGAGGGCAGGGAGACAAAAGACAACACAGTTCAGAGCTGGGGCATGGGAAGTGTAAGAGGTTCAGGATAGCCATTCCCTAGAATCTCCCAGGGTATATCCACTGGTTGCAGTAGGATAGATTTAGTCTGGCAAGATTCTATCTATATGGTGTAAGCAATAAAAGAACTGAATTTGGATGAACTGTTTCCTTGCTGTTCTTGGATTTGGCCTGACAGGTGTGGATAAAATGAACAAACAGAAGCTATTTTCCATTTCCCAAAATACTAGAACCAAAGGTCAACTTTTTTTTTTTTACACAATGCATAATTCAGGTTTGGAATTCGCTATCACTAGATGGCTACCAGCTTGGCTAGCTTCAAAAAAGGGTTGGACCAACACATGGAAGTAATGGGGATCAGTGGCTATTTGCCTTCATGGGAATGTGACTGCCTCTGAAGCCATCTGTTGGGAGACTAGGGGGCTTCCTTGTACAGTTGGTTGGCCACTGTGAGAACAGACTGCTAGACTAGATGGGCCAGGGTCCGATCTTGCAGGGCACTATGTATGTTGTTATGTTCTTACACAGTGCATAGGATTCTATAGGTATTAATAATTGGACTGATACAGATTGGACTTTTGAAGTTTTGCCAAAGAATCCATTAAATTGAGAGCTTTTGATATTCTGATGAGTAAGGTGATTTGTATATATAATTTGTTGATGGCTAGTTTTCTTTTATGCTTTTAAAAATAGCTAGACTTTCTCTGTGTTTAGTTTTTTATTTGTAATTTTTCCTCCCATTTACAGTGCTGTATTCCAATGTTGATTTAGAAAAGCTCCTATTGGATCTCACCTGTGAATATTATTGGGCCTCTTGTTCCCATCATTCATTTTGTAGATATTTCATGTTCCAAATAATTAATATCACAGCATTTCTGAGTTACTTGGTCAGTAAAAGTTGGTATAGGTATGTAAAGGAATGTAGAGGTGACCTTGGTAAAGGAATGGATGAGCCATTAAGGGAGGAGAAATGGCAGCTCAGTCTTGGGAAAGTGGAAAGCATGAGAAAGAAACTCAAAATAACCCCACCTTGATTCTGATTGGTATAAGAAAGGCAGAGAAAAACTTTGATAGGCTTTTGAGATTGATGTTACCCTTTTGAGATAGATGAGATCAGGGAACATACACTGCAAGGATTCCAGGAATCAACTGCTATGTTATTGTAGGATATAATAACAGAACCTTGAAAGCTTATCAGAGTTTCTCTCTGCCCCATCTTATATCATACAGAATCAAGGCAGGTTTATACATTCCTTCACCAAGGTTATCTCTACATTCCTTTTCAGGATAAGACTGGGCAGGCAGTCTGAGGGAGCTACAACTCCCATCAGCCAAAGTAAAATTGACAGTGCCAAGGAATGATAAGTATTGTAACCCAAAATATTTGAAGGTTGCCCGTAGATTAAGGAATAAAATGCTGTCCTATTGTATGCTGAATAAAATCATTCTTTGTTTTTTGATCTTTACAACCTTTGGATCAGCTTTCCATTTGCAAGTAGGTCAGCTGATAACTGCAAAATAAGGGTTGTAGGTGTAATCCAGCTTTTATGATGAATAGTTTAAGACTCTAAGTAGACTCAGGTTCCTGACAGCCTTGCTGTGCTATTACTATCTGGAGGCTCTTTGTTTCTTCCACTTTAAGAATACTTACCTGATAATTCTGGGTTGAGGCAGGCATGGTTGTATCCTCTCTGCTTGCTTTCTTCTTTCCAATTCTGCTAATTTTTCTGTACTGCTTCTCTGAAACAGCTCATAACTGGTTAGTAGGATGCATTGTGACATCAACAAGAAAGCTGCCAATCAATGAGGTGCTCTCTCCTCTAGTTTTGTTAGGTTTCAGTTCTGATGATTTATTGGTTGAAATGCTTCTGTAATTATTTTGGCTGCTCTTCTTAAGATAGTATTTATGGAAAATCTAGTTTCAGCTCTGCCCCCTTACACAATAGCCTATATTAAAAATTATACATCTATAATCAGAATGACTGATTGGAATTTTAAGTACATACAAAAACTAAGTTAACATCTAATTGGTATACAGATAGTCCTCGGTTACCGACCACTCATTCAGCGACTGTTCAAAATTACAACGATGCTGAAAAAAAGCGTCCCTCAGGCATGTGATCACCATTACAGCCAGTATGCCTTGTCCTGTGCCTGACCTGTGTTTTTTCTCTCCCCCCATCCCACAGAGCAGATTGATTGGAGAGAAAGGGATTGCAAGAAAGTAAGCTGTTTGCTCTTCTACACATCGAAAGCAATTTGATTGCACTGGCAGCCGGGCTGGGAGCTGCAGGCATGATACGCAAACAGCTTACACTACTCTCTTGAAATCTTTCTCTTCATTCTCTCTGGTCTACGGGGGGGAGGGGGGGGAGAAAAAGCAAGCAATTTCAGTAGGCCATCTCTTTTGCCTGACCCTTCCCTGCTCCCCTGCAGAGTGGAGAGATTGGAAAGGAAGAGATTTCAAGAAAACGGTTTGCTCTTCTACCCATTGAAAGCAATGCAATTGCGCAGGCAGCAGGAAAGGGTCAGGCAAAGGAGAGATTGCCTACAGAATTCACTTGCTTCCCCCCCCCCCTTTGTGGAGCAGAGAGATTGGAGAGAAAGAGATTTCAAGAGATGAGCTGTTTGCTTGTCTACACATCAAAAGCAATGCGATTGTGGGAAAGGGTGAGATAAAGGAGAGATTTTCTACAGAAATCACATACTTTTTTTCTCCCCATCCCCTCTCACTGAGTGGAGAGATTGGAAAGAAAGAGATTTCAGGAGAGTGCTGTAAGGTATTTGTGTAGGGTACCCACTGCAGCGGGATCACATTGCTTTCGATGTGTACAAGACAGTAAGCAGGCACTGGAGCATTCCAAAGGGCGGGGGAGTGGTTAGGAGGCAAACAAAAGCCAAAGGTGTGAAACTGACTAGTCTTGTCTCTTTCCAGCCGGAAAGCGCAGTTGTGGTCCCATGATTTCCCACTTAGTGACCGTTTTGCTTAGCGGCAGAATTGCTGGTCCCAATTAGGGTCATTAAGTGATTACTATCTGTCAGCTGTATGCCAATTCAGTGTTTCACTCTATTAAATTCTGTTTTTCTCATATGAGTTTTTCCAACTCCTTCCAATACTTCCTTGCATTTTTGTATCTAACTTCTCTATGCTATATCTTATGTTCTTTTTGTGTGTGCATTGTTTCAATCTTGAACTTCCAAAGCAGTCGCTGATGTTTCTGTCTTCCAGGGATCAGGGAATTACATATTTAAACCATTCAGAACTTCCACAGACACACAATTGTAGTATTAAGCTATTCAAGACCCTTTTAGGTAGTAAATTATGTAATGTGCTCAACAGTATATTTCTTTGTAGGCTGTGTTTAAACAGGAATGGGTCTGTTTACTTGCTTGCAAACTAATCTGTGAGGCACTATGGGTAAATAATAAAAATACCCTGATGACATTCTGTTTTAGATTTGCTAAAATGATCTTTGAAGCTCGGGAATCTGTTACGCTGGCATGAAGTTCCAGTCCCAGTTGTGATCTCAAGTCGAGGATTACCTGTAGAATGTATTATTCTGTACCTTTTTAATTTCTGCTTTATATTTCAACAAGAAACACAAAAGATACATTTCGCACATTAGTCTAGCTTGACTGCTGTATGTTGCGTATTGTCCATACCTGCAGAGAGGGATGTTTTGCAAACCGAATGCCATGACTTTAAATGGTCACCACCTACCTTATATCATGAGAGTTTGTAAAGGTGATCTCAGTTCACAAAAGACAAAGGTTAAGCAAATCATTGGTAGACTTGAATTTTTCCCAAGTATTTGCTATATATTCTCTAGTTCCAATTCTGTTCATTGCCAGAACCTTCCTAATTCTGCTTCTCTGCAGGTGATTTATCTTTGTATTGGCAGGCTCCATAAGTTACCTCATGCCCGCCAAATGCTTAGGAGTTTAATTCCCATCATCCTCACCATGCCCAAGGGTAAAATATTAAAATAAAATAACTGGAGGGCATTGGTTTAGAAAAACAAGGTGTTTTTTGTGTTAGATGCCTGCCCAGATTTTCAGGAGGGGAATATACCTACAGAATATTGCAGACAAATTGCGATGTCTTAGTTGGCAAATTGCAAATCTTTAATGTACATAAGTAGGTCAGGACATCCTTTCTCTTGAACAACTTTTAGGTCCAAGGACTGAAAGTTGCTAGAAAAAATAAAGATTGGGCTCAGAGGCTTACCATCTTCCGTTCGATAATAGGACATTTTTGCAACTGTGAATAATTGAATGTTATTTGTTACTTTGTTGACCTTGCTTTTTAATAATTTTGCTTAGGGGAAAAAAAGAAAGGAAGGAAAAAAGCATGCTAGTAGCTAATTGGGAGAACTATTTAATAAACAGTAGAAATCAGCCACTCACACCATTGATTTGTTGCAGAAATTGATGTGAGTTTTCTTCCTGTCTTTGTAGCATTGAGAGGGTAGTGTTGCACATTTAAGGGCTTTAATTTCAGAAGGAAATCTAATTGGTATGTTTTGGTTTTGAAGCAGGCTATGCAACAGAGCTTAGCAAAATAAGCTGGTATAAATTTGGAGCAAAACCTTGGTGTTGTGGACTCTGTACTTCTAATGGTGGTTTGTAGCAGCTCTGAGACTGCATTTCTTGCTTGTAATATAATCAGTACTGCTTTAAAACAGGGCTGTTTTGTAAGGTCCATTGCATTAGATTGGTGGCTATCAAAATGTTTGGTATGCAAATTGCCAGGAGGACTATGGAATCTATGCCTCTTCTAGAATAAATAGCAGAGTTGTCAGTCTTTTCTTCTCAGTTGTGTGTGATATTAGAAAGATTGTGCCATTTTTCTAATAGTGCTGTTTTTTCTCCTCTTTCTCAGAACTGAGGTGTAAGTAGAACAAAACAGATTTTCCCCCATGAATGCTTTGACTTCCTAAACAGGAAGTTATGAACTCTCCCACAAAAGCTGTTATAGTAGAAATATGGCTTTGCTTCTCTGTCCTTTTCAGTCTACTTCCTCTGCATATAAAATAAATAGACCATCATAACTATGTAACTCTGTACATTTTAAGCTTGAAAGAATGCTTTCCAGCTTTGTGGAGATTGTCTTATAATCATTTTCAAAAACAGCTCTTATAGAATGATGTAACACTTCAAAATAATCATGGGGAAAATCTATATATGTGGTCGTTAAGAATCAACACTGACTTGATGGCACCTAATCCATCAATACTTCAAACTTGTAGTTATTGCCCAGTTTGTGCTTCTCCCCCAGCTTGGTTGAATTCCTTTGGGCAGGTTAGGGGGAAAGGGGGCTAGATGAAATAGGTCAGGGCACTTAGGTCAACATTTGCATTATCATAACAAATGCATTTTGGGGAACATACATTGCTAATGCAGTGAGATTTTTAAAGGCTCAATTAAACAAACATTTTTGCATATCTCAACATATAAGCAGTTTTGAGAGGCACAGAAGATAAACACTTAAGCACTCCTTTAGTTAAACTTTTTTCTTGTTGTTAATTATGAATGGTCTTTTGAGGTAGTGAGTTTTTGGATATAAAAGTTTTACTCATAAGAAATAACACAGAGTGACAGTACCTAAAGTGAAACAGCACTAATTTATAATTGTACTGATAGTAATAAAACCTACAGTGACATCAATGACATACAGTACTGTGCAAAAGTTTTAGGCAGGTGTGAAAAAATGCTGTAAAGTAAGAATGGTTTTAAAAATATATATTGTAATTGTTTATGTTTATCAATTTACAAAATGCAAAGTGAGCAAACAGAAGAGAAATCTAAATCAAATCAATATTTGGTGTGACCACCCTTTGGCTTCAAACCAGCATCAGTTCTTACACTTGCACACTTTGTATGCTTGCATAAAGTCAGGGATCTTGTAGGATTAGAGTCATGTGTATGATTAACCAATTATACCAAGCAGGTGCTAATGATGATCAATTTCATATGTAGGTTGAAACACAGTCATTAACTGAAACAGAAATAGCTGTGTAGGAGGTTTAAAACTGGGTGAGGAACAGCCAAACTCTGCTACTGAGGTGAGGTTGTGGAAGACAGTTTCATGTCACAGGTCATACACAAAGCACAGCAACAAGATACAAAGTAGTTATACCAGCTCTTTTGAAGAAGCACAAAGAAATGGGCAGTGTTGAGGACCGTAGACACAGTGGTTGGCCAAGGAGACTTAATGCAGCAGATGAAAGACAAATCATGCTTACTTCCCTTCGACATCGGAAGATGTCCAGCAGTGCCATCAGCACAGAACTGGTGAAAACCAGGGGGGGCCAGGTACATCCATCTCCTGTCCAGTGAAGTCTGGCCAGAAGTGGTCTTCATGGAAAAATTGTGGCCAAAAAGCCATACCTCTGATGTGGAAACAAGGCTAAGCGACTCAACTATGCATGAAAACATAAGAACTGGGTTGCATAAAAATGGCAGCAGGTGCTCTGGACTGCTGAGTCAAAATTTGAAAGAGTTGGCTGTAGCAGGAGGCAGTTTGTTCGCCGAAGGGCTGGAGAGCGGTACAGTAATGAGTGTCTGCAGGCAACAGGGAAGCATGGCAGAGGTTCCTTGCAGGTTTGGGGCTGCATTTCTGCAAATGGAGTTGGAGATTTGGTCAGGATCAATGGTGTCCTCAGTGCTGAGAAATACAGGCAGATACTTATCCCTCATGCCATACCATCAGGGAGGCATGTGATTGGCCCCAAATTTTTTCTGCAGCAGGACAACGACCCCAAATATACAGCCAATGTCGTTAAGAACTATCTTCAGCGTAAGAACCAGGAGTCCTGGAAGTGATGGTTTTGCCCCCCACAGAGTCCTGATCATCGAGTCTGTCTGGGATTCCATGAAGAGACAGATGGATATGAGGCAGCCTACATCCACAGAAGATCTGCGGTTAATTCTCCAAGATGTTTGGAACAACCTACCTGCCGATTTCTTTCAAAAACTGTGTGCAAGTGTACCTAAGAAGAATTGATGCTGTTTTGAAGGCAAAGGGTGGTCACACCAAATATTGATTTACTTTGGGTTTTTCTTCTGTTTGCTCACTTTGCATTTTGTAAATTGATAAACATAAACAATTACAATATATATTTTTGAAAGCATTCTTACTTTACAGCATTTTTTCACACCTGCCTAAAACTTTTGAACAGTACTGTATATCTTCATGGATTATAGTTGTTTTCATCCAATGTGTGTGGCATTATCCTGAGGTATGGTATTTTTATTCAGTCATGATTGTGGAGTATGCTACTATAATCAGTCAGATCAGAGAGAAGTTAAAAGCAGAAGTTAAAAGCATAACAGCAGTAATTATTAACTTTTTTATAGTTGATTATGTGCCATCAAGTCAATGCTGACCCTTAACAACCACATAGATCTTTTCCAGGATGATTTTTCATCAACCTGGCCTTTCAGGTCTTCCAGTGATATACCCAACACCATTAAATTCAAGTCCATCCACCTTGCTGCTGGTTGTCCTCTTCTTTCCTTTCACCTTTCCCAGCCTTGTAGATTTTTCCAAAGAGCTGGATTTGGATAATGTATCCAAAATACAATAATTTGAGCTTGGTCATTTGTGCCTGGAGTGAAAACTCTGGATTGATTTGTTCTATGATTCATTTGTTTGTTTTATTGGCTAGCCATGGTATTCTCAGGACGCTTCTCCACTACAGGTAGACCTCACTTAACGACTGCCCTGTTTGGCAACTGTTCAAAGTTACAATGGTGCTGAAAAAGTAATTTTATGACCAGTCTTTGCACTTATGACCATTGCAGTGTCCCTGCAATCATGTGATTGAGATTCGGGTGCTTCATAACCAGCAAGTGTTTATTACTGTCAAAATGTCCCATGGCCATGTGATTGACATTTGCGCACTTCATAATCGGTTTCCAACAAGCAGAATCAATGGAGAAGCCAGCAGTAAAATCTCAAGTCATGATCATGTGATGTCTCCCTTAACGACCGTGGGCGATTCGTTGAACAACCATGATAGAAGTGCAGTTGTAAGTCTCTTGGGGTCACATGATGTCTTGCTTAACGACCATGTTACTTACTGATGGAGTTGCTGGTCCCAGTTTTGGTCATTAAGCAAGGATTATCTGTACAGCATTCAAATGTTATTTTCATAGTAACCATTCTTAAAATTACTGATGGTTATTTTTGAGTTACTAAGCAGATGAGATATAATTTAAAAAGTTGTTATCCTGCCCAAGCCCTAAAAGATGGTGTTGACCCTCACTCAGCTGTTTTGTGCTGAAATCCAGCTTTGAAGTTCCCTTGTTCAAAACTGTATTAAAGTACTTCAGTAGGCTAAATTACCTTGTGTTTAGTCTTTTTACATGTTCATTTGTGATGGACTTTAAATACAGTGGTCATTCTTCTTAAAATTAAAGTTTGGAACTAAGATTTCTGCTGATGATTTCTAGAGTGAATCAATATGTTCTATTCAATATAGAATAATTATTCACTTCCTGTATATATTGTTGTTATTTACATTGTCATATGCATTGTTAGCGAAAATTAAAACATGGTGCATTTGAGTACTTTGTGATTGACTAGTAAAAGAATTACACTCTTATGATTCTGGCTCTCTTGAAGACTATCACTGAGCAGCTAATGTTACAAGACCACAAATGTTTGTTGATGTCTGTAAATCTCCCCACTTTCTGATATTTGTAAAGTGATACTCTTCAGCTTGTACAAGAAATTTAAAAAATGGGTAAAAATGAAGATGATGGTTAATACAGGAGACATCAAAAGAATTAAGCATTTTTTAAATATGCAATTATTTAGTGAACAAAAATACAGTATTTATGTGTAAAATGTAATATACACAAAATACTATAAGTTACTGATTAATTTGATTCCCATGAAATAAGAAATCTTTGCATTCTACAGAAATAATTGAAATTCAAACTGAGTGATTGCTAACAGGTATGTCTTTTTGGAGTGGTGCCTGCCCTCTAGAACATTTTGCCCCTGACATGTATGGCCCCAAATCTGTTGGCCTTTAAAAAGGCATTAACAACCTGGAGATTGCCTTGGGTACTGGGGCTGGGATGATAGGAGTCCCTTCTGGAGGAGGGTAATACTTGCAAGTTCCTGCTTGCCCATTAATGGTGTTTTCATTTAAATGGAATTGTTTGCTTTTAGTTATTTTTGGTTATTGTAAGCTGCCAAGAGTCATGGTGTTTGACTTGGGTGGGCATATATGTTTCTCAAATAAATAAATAATTGGTCACTGAAACTATTTTTGGATCATTTTAATCAGGATTTGAATTTAATCACATTTGAGTCTGTAGAAGAGGCTCTTAGTCTTCTGTGTAGGATTTCCACGTATAATTAAGTGAAAATCCTGCACAGAGGATTATGAAAGATTTTTATGTATTTAAATGGGATTAACTGAATACAATAGCAAATACAGTACATGTTTACAGTTTTTCAATCCTGATGTCACTATGTATAAGTGAACTTTGACAGTGAGAAGAAATATTAACTTTTGAACCAGAATTCAGATCTTATCCAAGCAATTACACAGCCACAAAAATTTTCACAAACTTGTTTCTTAAAATTGTTTACACATGAAATTACTCCTGCAGCAGGCAATCCTCAATTTCATCCCAGGATTACTCTATGTAAAAAATTTCTGGTTCCCTTTCTTAATTGCTCCAGTTTTCTGCCACAAATATTTTATCATCTGCTCCAAGATTTATGCTATACAAATATATCCCGTTCTATTGTGCACAGGCAATTAGTTCAGTCTTCTTCATTCATAAATTTCACACTTTCTGTGTGCATTATTTTGATCTGAAATGGCTCCTTGGGGTAGGTGCACAATACAGTATCAACAGTTACACATGTGATTCAAAGGCTTTATTATATAAAAAAGAGATACTGTATATGAATGGAAGATACCGCAAATTGATAGGTATATAGTTTTGGATATGCTTTCACACATTATGACAAGGTGACTCAGGTTAAAAATAGGTATTTAGCAGTCATTTTTAGTTAAGCATTGTAGTTGCTCATTTAGGAGGCCAGTTTCCAATTATACTGATTTACTTTGTTGAAAGTGCCTAGTAAAATATGGTATATTCATTCACAGTTTTTTTATTAAACTTTAAAACAATTTTGTATAGTTCACTGTTGATATTAGGTATGGAGAGGTGTTTAAATCTCTTGGCTGGAACAGTTTTTCTGACCATTTAAGGTACTTTACATAGAGCAGGAAATAATAATTCAGATTTGCAAGACCCACTTGCAGCTTCTGATTTCTAAAACCCTCCTTTAGGTGTAGCTCTACTAGGAGTGCTAGCCTGTTGTGAACTAATAAGGGCTTAGATGATTTCTGATATTGGCTCTAGTTCTTTGAAATCCCCTCTTTATGTAAGGGCCTGAGTTCTAGCTATGCAACTTAGAAAAAATAGTCAAGCCCTCAACTTCCTGGAGAACTGGAATGCTCAGCTGTTGCCCTATAAAGCTTCTTGAATATGATACAGGAATATTTGTTCTTTGTGGTCTACTGGGTAGAAATTAATTTTGTGTGTGTTTGTGTGTGCCTGTCAAAACTTTTCAAGCACATCTGTTTCTTGGTGCCATTGCATCACTTATTTGTGTTAGAGCTGCATCATTCCCATTATTTGTCAATGAATTCTTTCAACTTGTTGGTGGCACCTGGTGACTGTTAATAATTGCTACTCAACTAGATGGCAGCATCTAACTAACTTTGACCGAACGCAGATGGCAAAACACTTCTCTGTTGCTGCCCGGAAAGAGACAAACTTCGCTTGAGGAAGATTTTTCATTAATATAATTCCTATGAAGCAGTACAAAGATGGATACTGTGGGTCTACCATATATGAGGAGATAAATAACATGGAGTGTGTCTGCTCTGTGATGCATACACTTTACTTATTCTTTTTGGCTGCTGTTGCGCTTGGACATTTGTTTGTTGGAGAGAACTTGCCCATTCATAAAATGGCTGCAGTGGGGGAATGTAACAATTACAAAGCACCAGTGTACAAATGTCCTCCCTATCTACTGCAGTCCTTCCCCAGTATGCTTCCCAGTAATTCTGCTTAATGTCTATATAAGCAGGCATACCACCATTTTTATTTTCTGAGAAAGATTATGGGGCAAAAGACATTTTTGGAAATAAATAAAGGAGATTGGAAGCTGGAATTTCCTTTTCTGCATTAAATGTTCTTTTAAAATTAAGAGTTTTTTAAATGTAAAAAACAGATGGAGCAAGGAGCCCAGTGTACACCAAGAGAAGCTTGGTGTGGCCCACAAAGATCTTGTTAAAGACAACAGGCTTTAGTTATTTGGCAAGAAAAGGTTCAGAATGTTGTGCTTGAGCAAAATAATAGTCTCCAGTGATGTTGATGATTTATAACATATACTCAGAGTCCAAGAGTGTGCACCAGTTCAAAAAATTTTAAATGTGCTTTTCCTTAATTAATAGTGGCCAGTGATTTATTTACTTAGTCCAATTTTTAAAGGTATTCTTTTAACCTTAATCAACAGCCATTTTCATAATGAATAATAGTTAAAGAGCCCAAAAAGCTTTCCTTAAAGTTGGAAACCTTAAGAGTATTTAGTAATTTAATCTTTAATATTGAAGCTTTATAAACAACTCAAGAGGTGCCCAGTAATTTATTACTGATCCCAATAGTTTATGCATCAGTACAGTTTGCAGATTGGTAGATTATTTAAAGCACCTCTATTCTGAATCAACACTACAAAGACAAACAAGGAGCAAGTGCTTGCAGCAGTTTCTGACTTAAGAACATTTGACATTTGTGCTGAGTTACGAAGTCTCTTCTATTACTCTATCAAATATGAAATTACAGAACATCTATGTGAAATATTTTAACTGTTGTTATTTGCCTGTAGCTGATGAGCTCTGTTCTTATATTTGCCACAGTGATCACATGGAAAACATTTCTGGCTATTTAATGAAGTATACAAATCTTGTAACAGGCTGGCAGTACCGGTAAGTCTAATTTCCCAAAATGTCAGTATTTCGGATAGAATAGCTTTATTCGTCAGGCAGAAATTGTTATTAAAATGCTGAGAAACACAAGAAAATCGAATTGTTTTTGTTGCGTTTTAGGAAAAAAAAATAAGCGAGTGAAGAATTGTTTCAGCAATAATCTTTTATTTTAGTGCAAGTATTTGATTTCCTGAACTGTAAATTTTTCATTAAACGAGAGTGCTTCATGTATTTTACCCTTCAAGAGATGATGCAAAGGAAAATACAGCTATGAAATATATTTGAACATTGAGGTTGTAGCACAGTTACTATTATAAGCAAAAGAAATATGATTTTGGATATATTATTGGACTTTTGATCAGTCATAGTGTTTACAAGATAAAAAAAAATATTTAAGAATGTAGCTCATATTTTGAGACACTTCTGGGAGTAAGATTACAGTAAAATCCTATGTACTATAAGTTTATTCAGAAACAAGATTCATGGTTTTCTTTTGTAGTTTATTCCCTAGTAAAGATATATAGGAATTTGCAGTCTTGGTGCAACACAATTACAACTATCTTTTTTCAAGTGAGTATTTGGGTGAATTTGAAAACAAGATTTGAACATTTGGGCTTTTTTTTCAAGTTTACAAAGGCTTTGGGGAAGCTAAGTTTTTGCTCTTGCTTATCTTCCTCCTATCTTTCCTACTACAATAAAATTGTTATGATATGACAAGATCTTGGGAATGCTTGTTCTCTTTGAAATACTCTGAAATATGGTCTTAAACAAAAACAAAAAAAACCACATGTTTTGCCTTCAGGTCTCCTTTTTCCCCTCAGTGCTTTGAGTTCTGTTTGTTGAATATTAGGGATCCATATTCCACCTGTTCCTGATATTTGCAATGTAAATGGATTCTTCAGTCTATGAACTATATTTGAAATCCCAGGATGTGCATAATCTTGTTGAGCTAAAGATGCTCATTTTATTATTGGTTAAACTATGCCCATATAAAACCATTGCATTTTTGGTATCCAGTAGCTTCTAAATGGAGTAGTAACTGTATTGATTTTAGTGACGCTACCATTGTAATAAAACGAAATCTTCTTAAGTAACAGTAACATGATTTTTTACCACAGATTATATTTTGTGTAATGTGTGACATTGACAGTCATCTCATTTGTCCGCTGAAACTCAGTAACTGGGCTAAAAATAATGTATATTTTTATGATAATAATAAGCACAGTAATATTTTCCTAGTCTAAATTGGCCCATAGAACAGCCATATCATATGGCCTGCTATTGCTAAAATAGGGATTTCTTTCAATCAGTGATTGTAGGCTAGCTTAAATTAGGGAAAAATTTGAAACATTACTTTCGCTTATTGATGTCTTCACTGCTTCTTATATAAAAATCTCAGCTGAGAAATAAGGATATATCAATAGCTTTGGATCCTGATTCTCTATGATCTCTGTAGTTTCCAGCTTCTTCTGTTTATATCAACAATTCATGACCCTAAGGTTAAAAATCTCTGAGAATGTGCAAAGTCCTATTTAAGAATGGAAAGATGAAGTGCCTCTGAACATGTAACTACAGTCATTGGGAGTCAGACGGCATACAAGTTTGATAAATAAACGTACAGATTTTTTGTGTGTGTCAGGAAGACTTCCTTGTTTGTCAGGGGACCAAAGAGAAGGTTCCTGTACTAAAACTTTCCAGCTTCAGCTTGCGATGTACCAGGGATATTACTTTGTGCTGGCCGATGGGTCTGAATGGCAGACCACACCACACACTCTTCTGCTTCATGGAATTTTGAAGTCTTTCAGCAGATGCCTCAGCTCTAATAAAAGCCTCAAAACTGAAGCCATTCCTCTTATTTCCTACAGACCATTTTTTGGTATTCCAAATATTTCCATCCTTGTGTTTATTTTTTAAGGGTTGTCTTATAATATGGTTGGTTAGTTTTGATGTATTACCTCATCATTCACCTCCTTGTTGTTTCAGGGGCATTATGTAAAGGTTGCACAAAACAGAAAGATCACCTGCTTAACCCCAAAGGCCAGGTCCACATTTTTCCATCCCCAAATGGAAGTTGCAGAATGGCAGAAGGCAGCTTTTTCTCATTTGGCCCCTCCCTGTGCAGTCCCCAATGCCACCTTCCACAGATTATCTCCCATCTTTTGGCAGAAAGATTATTGGGCATAAGTGGCTGAGAGGCAAGAATAGTTAAAACTTATCTCTCCTGTCTGCAATATATGTTTCATACTTCCACTCCAAAAAAATATTTTTTTTTCAGAGCAAGGCATATTCCTCTAAAGCAGGAACTAAGTCAAGATCCAGGCTGTATATGACCTCTGTTTAGATCAATGTTTTTCAACCTTGGCAACTTTAAGATGTGTGGACTTCAACGCCCAGAATTACCCAGCCAGTTTGCTGGCTGGGGAATTCTGAGAGCTGAAGTCCATACATCTTGAAGTTGCCAAGTTTGAAAAACACTGGTTTAGATGATAACTTGTGCAATGGTATCGCCTCAACACTGGAAAAACAGCGAGCAGCCCTCCCCTCTTTGAATTGTGCTGTACAATGTCAGCATGGGTACAGCACGCTTCCCTGCAACCCAGAATCTTCACCTGGATGTGAAGTCTTCCAAAGGAACTGGAATCCTTCGCTATTCAGATTTCAGCTCACATTGAAGTGTTCAGGACTTTTCAAAGGCTATGTACAGTCACTTGTAAGAGAAGACTACAGTCTCATGGATTGAGATTCATATGTGGGCATATTGCCTGACAAGCGCTCAAATTTGGAAATTAGCTACATGTTTGAAAAAGGGGGGGAATTTCTGAATTTGCTTTTTCTTCACCATTATAGGTATTTTGTCTTAAACAATGAAGCTGGCCTCTTGGAGTATTTTGTGAATGAACAGTCCAGAAACCAGAAACCTAGAGGTACCTTGCAGCTGGCTGGAGCTGTGATATCTCCTAGTGATGAAGATTCTCATACTTTTACAGTGAATGCTGCTAGCGGAGAACAGTATAAACTGAGAGGTAGAGGTTTTTTAATAGTTCCTTTGTAACAGTACGTTGTTTGTCCACTAGGAAGCAATCTTGCTGCTTCTGTGGTTACTGATCTGTACTGGCCTTTGCTTTCATTCTGACTGAATTCAGGCAGGGCATTTGTTGGTATAGAGAAAGAGAGAGAAGCAGGCATTTTATAGAAAATAAAATCCAGGTATTTATTTAATTGGGTTAATCCATAAAACAGTAAGATTTCTGAGAAACTCAAGACTGCAGGCCTTCATAGAATGTTTTCGTTAAAAAAAAAAAAAAAAAGTGGTTGTCATACTGCCAGTAAAAAGTAATTTGAAGATATCTGCACCCAATTCCTCACTAGCTATCAACCTTTGAAAACAGTTACCAGCTGGTATAATTTTTTTATAATAATTTTTATTAAAGTTTAAAAATACAAAGATAAAAAACTAATACTAAGAAAAATATAAAAATAAAAATAAAGAATGCAGAGAAAAAGAAAAGAAGAAATAAAAAAGATATATAAAGAAATGACTTCCCTCTTCATCAAGAAAAGTGCAAACAATTTCAGTAACTTATCACCTTCTCTGACATTTCAGCAAAAGATATCTTCTTCCCATATCTCGTCTCTTATCTATAAGCAAATTATAAATCCTCATCATTCAGTCTTAATCAGCAAAAGTCCATCAAGAGTTACCAGAAATAACAACATATACAGTACTGTGCAAAAGTTTTAGGCAGGTGTGAAAAAATGCTGTAAAGTAAGAATGCTTTCAAAAATATATATTGTAATTGTTTATGTTTATCAATTTACAAAATGCAAAGTGAGCAAACAGAAGAGAAATTAAATCAAATCAATATTTGGTGTGACCACCCTTTGGCTTCAAACCAGCATCAGTTCTTACACTTGCACACTTTGTACGCTTGCATAAAGTCAGGGATCTTGTAGGATTAGGTCAGGTGTATTATTAACCAATTATACCAAGCAGGTGCTAATGATTATCAATTTCATATGTAGGTTGAAACACAGTCATTAACTGAAACAGAAATAGCTGTGTAGGAGGCTTAAAACTGGGTGAGGAACAGCCAAACTCTGCTACTAAGGTGAGGTTGTGGAAGACAGTTTCATGTCACAGGCCATACACCATGGCAAGACTGAGCACAGCAAAAAGACACAAGGTAGTTATACGGCATCAGCAAGATCTCTCCCAGGCAAAAATGTCAAAGCAGGCTGGGGTTTCAAGATGTGCTGTTCAAGCTCTTTCGAAGAAGCACAAAGAAACGGGCAATGTTGAGGGCCGTAGACACAGTGGTCAGCCAAGGAAACTTAATGCAGCAGATGAAAGACACATTGTGCTTAGTCCCTTTGACATCGGAAGATGTCCACCAGTGCCATCAGCACAGAACTGGAGGAAACCAGTGGGGCCCAGGTACACCCATCTCCTGTCCAGAGAAGCCTGGCCAGAAGTGGTCTTCATGGAAGAATTGCGGCCAAAAAGCCATACCTCCGACGTGGAAACAAGGCTAAGCGACTCAACTATGCATGAAAACATAAGAACTGGGTTGCATAAAAATGGCAGCAGATGCTCTGGACTGCTGAGTCAAAATTTGAAAGATTTGGCTGTAGCAGGAGGCAGTTTGTTCGCCGAAGGGCTGGAGAGTGGTACAATAATGAGTGTCTACAGGCAACAGGGAAGCATGGCAGAGGTTCCTTGCAGGTTTGGGGCTGCATTTCTGCAAATGGAGTTGGAGATTTGGTCAGGATCAGTGGTGTCCTCAATGCTGAGAAATACAGGCAGATACTTATCCCTCATGCTGTACCATCAGGGAGGTGTGCGATTGGCCCCAAATTTATTCTGCAGCAGGACAACAACCCCAGATATACAGCCAATGTCGTTAAGAGCTATCTTCAGCGTAAAGAAGAACCAGGAGTCCTGGAAGTGATGGTTTTGCCCCCCACAGAGTCCTGATCTCAGCATCATCAAGTCTGTCTGGGATTCCATGAAGAGAATCCATGATTTGCTTTGGGTTTTTCTTCTGTTTGCTCACTTTGCATTTTGTAAATTGATAAACATAAACAATTACAGTATATATTTTTGAAAGCATTCTTACTTTACAGCATTTTTTCACACCTGCCTAAAACATTTGCACAGTACTATATATTTTAACCTTAATCCAATCAGTTTCATATTCCCCTTAAACTTGCATGAAACTTCTTTGGTCAAGAATAGAAGGAAACTCACCCAGTGTAATGAAAGTTGCCCTTCTGAACGTTCTTAACATCCAAAAAGTCATCAACAAGCAATTTCCTAAAGTGGTTAAGAAAGGAAGTATGTGAGCCCAGGGTCCTTTTGAAGGTACTGAACTGCAGCTTAGGCAAGATGACTTTCCCCTGGCTCCCAGAACTCTAAAACCCACCAGAGACTCCTGTCTTATGGTCTCCTTGCAGGGAGCTGCTGTATGGAGTGCTTGTGGGCAATCGTCCTCTCCTTGCTCTGGAGAGGAGTTCTGACAAGCCAATCTGTTCACCAGCTCCTCTTTCTGCCGCAGTCGTCGGCTCTGCTCTTGCAGAGTGGTCTTCAATCTGTCATTGGTTCTTCAGAAGTCCCACCAACTAGTATAATTTTAATCTAAGCTTTAATCTTCAGATTGTTTTTGTTAGATGCACTACTTTCTGTTTGGTCATGTGAAAATGAGTACAATGTTAAAGACAGAGCATGCTTGTTGTTACTAGCTCCTGTTGTTGCTTTACTTGTGTTTTGGCAAATACCTCACTATATCTTTTGTTATAGCCATTGGGGTTGGTTCTGTCATTACACGTTTCCAGTTTAGTATCCCCTGAGCAGAATTTCACTTTTGAATGTTGCTGCTATCAAAAAGTAGAGATTATTTTCAGTTAATTTAATCATTCTTCCCCTCTGGCAATCTCCAGCATCATCCTAATTGCTCTTTAAGAGTTTCCATATTCTTCTTGAAAAAAGTGTTTAGGAAAGGAGGAAATAGCCAGTCTTTCTGCTATGGTGGTAGTAGGGAACTTCATTTGTCTGTTTGTAGGAAGCTGGGCTCTTTCAGTATAACTTGAATTGAAACTCTGTATTTTTGTCTACCTATATGTGAGCTTTCTTCTCCTTTTGCTTTTTATTCAGCTACGGATGCCAAAGAAAGGCAGCATTGGGTCAGCAGGCTTCAGATATGTACACAACACCATACTGAAGCAATTGGAAAGGTACTGTCTGTAACAAACACTGTAAGTCATGCAGCAATAATAGTGTAAAATGTATATAAATCATGTGTACCGATGTACTGATGGGTCATAATTACATTTACCAAAAAAAATGAACACCTGATAGAAAACAACAGCAATGTCAAGATCAATTGGATTTAATTTAATTTGAAAAACAGTTCTACGTATTAAAGGACTTGTAGCTGATTTATAGGCTCCTCTTTCCTCTAATGTGCAGCTAAAGTTTTATCCCAGAATATGACATGTTTTAGTAAAATTATCTAAAGCAGATTATTCCAGTTATTTTTTGATAAACAAAATCTCAGCTACAAAAAAATCCTTTATCTTCATAGGGACTGAGAACAATCCAAGAAGTCCCAGGAAATCATAGTCCTTCATTTAGAACAAGCCAGAATATTAAACCATTATTTGAAGTTTAGATGAAACTCATGTTTTAAAAGATTTCCTCTGTTGTTTACAGCTTGTTCAAGGGGAGGAACAAAGCAGCTGTATACACACCCAAAAGTCCTTTTTATAAATTGACTTATTAACCTGATCAACCTGTATGGGTCTCTGTAACTTTCTAATTGTTTTTAACTTGTTTGATGCACAATTGTATCTTAGAGCAGATGGGAAGCTTTGCATCTGTTTTCACTTTGTAAAACCAGAAGCTGCAATCCTGTGCTTATACCTGAGAGTAAAGCTTATTGAAAGCAGCGTGACTTGTTTCAGAATATTCAGAATGTGTGAAATTGGGGTGTGAATGTGTTTCCTCTTGGAGATATGAAAAGGTTGATGAGATTTATATGACTGCAACTTGTATTGGCTACCATGGTTAATGCTCAGCTAATTATACATTTGTCTTCATGCACAGATGCGTGTCCCTGTGCATTTGGTTGCCGAATATGCAGCTGGCATGAGTGAAGGGGGTTGTGGTTGGCCCTGTAACCCCCAGATGGGGGTTTGTAACATATTGGGGAGTTCTGTCAAGTGAATCGACAAGTAAAACAGAGAAGTCTCTGTATGCTAAAATGTGTTGCTGCAGCATGACTGATAAACCAGTTTTCTAGGTTGCAAAATGAAGCTCATCATGTTCTCTTTCAGCTGCTCATAAACAGTGGAAGCTGGCTTTAAGCTTTAAGCATTATCATTAGCCAGCCATCTGGGAAAGAATACACATTTTGACTTAGTGTTATATCTTTGCCAAAATGAAATTACTAAGGCAGATTCAGTCTTTGGAAGCTCTCGCCCCCACTTTTATGTTTTTATTTTCATTTTTGTACACTATAATATACAAAGAACACAGACAAAATGCAAAACAAAAATAAGAAAAAAGCAACAAAACAACAGCAATGAAATAAAAATATTTACTGTTGATAAGTAAAAGCAAATCCGTTTTAAGCAGGTAATTAAATCTTGTTCACAGAGTTGTACTGATCACTCGTTTTATTTTGTTAATAAAGGGGTAATTGAAGACTGAGAATGAACATATTACTTCAGTCCCGTATTTAAGGTCTAGAGGTTATTTCTTTGCAACCATCTAAAATTCTCTTTTTAGCTATACTGCAAGCTTGATATGTCCCAAGTTCTTCATAAATTTATGAATTCCAAGTTTTTGGTATATAGTTCAACATTGCATTACAATTTTTAGACTTTATTTTTCTTCCCCAAATCATATTAACAGTAATATGAATAGTCCATCGACTGTAAAGCAAGCCTAATTATGTGTCCAACATCCTCATCTCCAGGATAAAAAGACTGACAACTGTTTCTTCTTAATACATGCTAAGATGTTCACTAAACAAAAACAAAAAATAATATTTTGATGAATTAATCTCATCTTAACATCATAACAAATGTATTTTACATTCCTTAAAACATAACCATTTATTTGCCTTAATAGGATATTCTAATTCTGAATTCAAAATTCTTGCAAATTAACTATAGGCTTAAACTCATCTAGGACACTTTCCAACAATCAAGTAATCTGGGAATTTCAAAAACTGCTAAAACATCTGATCCAAACTGAGAAATCAAAAAAATGCTTTAGCTGAATATATTCTGCAGATTTAGACAACCCAGAGTGTTTTTGCAGAGTATCAGGTTAAAGAAATAATAATATGCTGCTCTAGACCATTAATAACTTTTTTTTTGCACAAGTATTAATACAAAACAAAACAACAGTCATTTTTACATTCAGTTATTTTAGAGTGTCAGTTTTTCACATAGGGATCAAACTTCAACTTCTGCTCCAGAATCTTTCAAATATATCTTGCAGCCTTTTGTGCTGAAAAACAATTGAATTTCAGCAAAAAGAAAAGTCAAGTATCTCCTGCCTGCTACTTTATTGTGGAGCTTTTCTAGGATTAGCCAGGTTTTACTGTATGAAAAGTGAAACATAATATTTATTTATCTCAGATTTATATCCCACCTTTCCTTCAGGAGCTCAAGGTGGCATGCATAGTGCTTTCTCCTTTCTCCCCACCACCCCCACAACCTACTTATGAGGTAGGCTGGAGTGAGAGTGAGTGACTGGCCCAAAGTCACCCAGTGAGCTTTTAGGGCTGAGAGCAAACTTGAGCTTGGACCTCTCCAGTTCTAGTCCAGCACCTTAACCACTATAGCATAATGTATTGTGTTTCATGCAATGCTGGGTCTGGGGGCATAGCTGTGATGGATGCAGCCCTGGCCCCTGAAGAATGTTAATGTGTGCTCCTAGCCTGCTGTATTAATAATTGTATTAGAATGAATGAATGAATGAATGAATGAATGAATGAATGAATGAATGAATGAATGAATATATATATTCATTCAATATATATATATATATAATCAAGAATTTAGAAGCAGTCTAAGAGAATATCTGTGTACTTAATGAAATGGATAAGTTAGAAGGATGGACATTTAAACAATTAGTTTTCAAGGATTTCCTAATATGTATGTTTGTTCACCAGAACAATCCTCCTCTGAAATCTCGCAGCTTCTCTCTTGCATCTCAAGGAAGTGGCTCTCCCGGTATGCAGAGAAGACCCAGCCAAAATGCAGCTTCCTTTTTCAGTGTTGGCCATCACAAGTTGCCAGCTGGGAAGAGAATTCCCATTCTGCAGCCAGATCACTTAATTGATGTACGAGAGGTTGGTACATATCATTTTTTTCTTGGTTTCTTTGGAAGAACGGTTTACCTTTAGAAAGCAAATAGCCCCGTGCGTTCTTAAAAGCCATTATCATTTTTGTGGAAACACACTTGAACCCTACCCTGCACATGTGGGAAAAATGCTAGGAAGGAAAAAAAAGACCCTACCAGTTTGGGGCATTTATTACAGCTTATTAAAGAGAACAAATACAGCATATTTCCTCTTAGGTTAGATGTTCCTGTTTGCATACTATAGTTCTAGCTTCGAAAAAGTATACATTCTCCTCTGTGACATTCCTTTGCTGCTGCTGCTGCTGCTGCTGCTGCTACTACTAATAATAATAACAATAATAAATTAAATTTACATGCCGCCCAGCTCCTAGCAACTTGGCTGGTTGTTAAAGAATGTAGAGCAATATTTTGCCTACTAGTTAATTAGGCTTATTTAGAAGCTACTTTCTTGCAATTTTTTTCTACAATAATATTGTTAGTAAAATATTTGGACTAGTGACTTGACCTATAGCACAGCCTTGAATGACCTAAATATTTTGTATCTTGTACTATCAGCTTACATTAGCTAGATGTTGCTTTGCAACATATCTTGAATTACTACTGTAATTTACTAATTAGAGCAGTTTGTAAAAGTGTGTTTCTAGTGTTTACTTGTCATTGCATTAAATAAAAAGCTTGACTTAGGAGAACAGAGGGTTGCTGTATAAAACATTAAATGCATTTAATTTTGTGTAAAGGACAGTGCTATATGCAGAATAAGAACTGAGGTTGTGAGAATTCTGCAACCCTTCATTCAGTTTTCCTTTTTCATTATAGATGTTAGTTAATGATGGGTAAAAATCAGGCTCAGTGCAGTCATTCTATTTCTTGATTTCTTGGCCATAGTTAGAAGCCAAATAATGTCCAGTTGACCTGAAATAGTCTCTTTTCTCTTCCTCTTCTTTGGCCCACTGACGACTCATTATCCTTCTATGTATCTCATCCTCTATTCTCTTTCAACACCAGCTATGGTTGCCTTTACATTTGCACATCACTAAATGCTACCATTACTTAATATATTAGAGTCTGACAATATAATTAGAAGCAGATTCCAAATACTGGTGGAAAGATGACTGGGATTAACATTTGATTCAGCAGATATTTAGCATTGAAAGAGAAAAGAATTTCAGTAGAGGAGGGAAAGAGCACGTAAGCTGGGTCTAAGAGAACACAAAACCTTCTATTTGCATCAAGGCTAATATCAGAAGCACTAAGGAACTTTCAGTTGACTGTTCTGCAATGAAACACTTTAAGATCTAGCTAAAATTAAAAGCCCAAATATAGGAGGTTACCAAATGTAGAACATGGTTCCTTTACTATTACTTATTTTATTACTTATTTTATTACTTATTATTACTACAGTGAAGGCAAACTTTAAGAATCGTATTTGAGAATTCTCAGAAAGTTGAAGGCAAACTTCTGAGAAGAATATGCATCTGTGGTGCCTGGAATTAAGAGTGGGAAAAGAGAAATCCTGAGTTCTGAAAAAATTGTTGGCATTAGCGTGTCTAACAGGCTGGGTAGGATTCCTGCTTCTTGTATTGATTTGAAGTTGATTCCAACTCTTGATTTCTCTGATGCAAGAGACAATATAATATTCATACATATTTAAGAATGAAGTAAGTAATACATAAAGTGCTCATTTTGGATTTTGACTTTGTAGCAAAATTTTAGATGCCTTTACTTGCTTACATTGTTACTTTATGTGGAAGAATTCATTTCTTTTTCAGGAAAAAAATTAATGACATTATTACCTATCACATTTCTATAAAGTTCCTTCCTTTTGAAATGGGGAGGAGATTTGAAAGTAGGAAGTAAAATAATTATGGTTAATTTACATATTATGTTCAAGAGAAAAATCCGAGAACTTGTTTGAAATTTTAGGTAAGAATCAAAGAGTAAGGAAATATATTATGCTGAGAAGCAGAAAACTCTGGTGCTGATCACTGAAGCTAAGAAATTGGATGGTTTAGGATTTTTAAAAATCTTTAACTGATTCTTCTCTGTACTATTGTTTTTTATTCATGAATATGAAGACTAGAAAATAAGTTGTCAGTTCTGGAACATGTCACACACATTTCTTTGCTAGAAAATAAATTACAGATTTTTACAACCTTTATAAAGAATGTCACAAGTTTGAATAAACGACAAGAAATGCTATTTTCACAAAATACCATTTTAACGAAGGAAGTATTTTAAGTAAAAAACAAAGTTTTCCTGAAGTTTCATGTTACCAGCATTGTAAAACCTTTGTGCCTTGGTTAACTGCAGAAGATGTCTCAAGCTGAAGGACAGCAGAGAGACTTGGTAAGAAGCATCGAATGCCTTCCTGCCTCGGGTCATCTTTCTTCCTTAGACCAAGACCTGCTGATGCTCAAGGCAACCTCCATGGCAACAATGAATTGTTTAAATGATTGTTTTCACATTCTCCAGCTGCAGCATGCATCACAACAAAAGGGATCCTTATCTACTGGTGAGTTGTTACATTTGCTCTGTTTGAATAAAAAGTTAAAATCAGAAGTTGTGTGTTTTTTTCCCCCTGGAAGCATCTAAGCAACAGCAGTCTCTGGTATATTCATCTTCAGAAGGTGGGTTCATTATGGAAATCACTGTTAGCATCATTTGGCCTCATATTTGGGGATGATTTCAGTTTCAGACAGTGTTCATAGAGAACGGAATTGATAATATAAAAAGTACTCTCCTTAAATTCATTGTTTAAGCAGTCATTTGCTAAAACAAGAAAATAATAGCTGTAATCTTTTTATCTCTGCTCTGTAATTTGTCTCTGACTTTATGGTTGAAGTTTTTCCAGTGTATACAGTACATATTCCTAAAGACAGATCACATTAAATCATATTAGATCACTTCAAAAATTACCATATATGCATATTTTGAATGAATGGGGAAATATTGCTGAAGCAGAATTTATTTAGCAGACCTGTGAAAGACATTGGTTGCATAAAGCACTCTTCATAGCAGGCATATTTTCAGCAGCTGAAACTTCTGTTTGCTCAAGTAAAACCTGTCAAACGAGGACGAGACACCCTTTTATAGTTCACTAGGATTTGATAACTTAGAAATGATCTGCTCTCTCTGGTGATGTTTCATTTTCTAATAGGCTTATGTAAAGGGTGTGGAGCAAATAACTCACGACTCTGTTATACAACTGTGTTCAGAATTCTGTGGTGTTTTTGATCGATGAATTGATTTTCTGATTCCAAAATTGACATCCAGAGGATAAAATCCTGAACTATGTATCTTTGAGTGGGAAGGCTGTGTAACAGATAGTATGGAATACACAATATACTTGTTTCAAAACTACAGCCTACAGTTGAAGACCACCCACCTCCCCCCATTAGGAAGTGGTTTAATATTTCCTAATTTATCATTATTGGCATGTTTATCTCTGGAGACATTGTAGCACAATAATTATGATTTTGTCCTTAGTATCTGCACCTTACTATATGGCACCTTGGGAGAAGAATTATCTGGATCTTTTCAGTCAGGTTCAGGTCTGGATATGGGACAACAACTCCACTGATAGCACTGCTGGATAATGTGCATAAGGGGAGTGTGCCCTTCCTGGTCCTTTTAGATTTTCTGCAGTTTTTTATTCCATCAACCATGATATTCTTCAGGGCCACCTGCACAGGTTGGGAGCTGGAGCATTGCTTTACTGTGCTTCTGCTCCTTCCTGAATGGATGGTTTCAGTCAGCAGTAGTGTGGGAAAAATGGTCTGCCTGGTGGCTGCTCCAGGGCAGGGTACTGCAGGGTTCTTCTCTCACTCCCTTGCTACTTGACATTTACAGGAAGCTACTGAGAGAATCTTTATATCAGTTTGGGGTGAAATGATGTTAGTTCTGCTGATGACACCCAGATGTGCATCAACACTCTCAGTTAAATCAGTGATGGAATGGAGGTCCTTGGTCAGTCCCTGGGGCTGTAAGGATTTGGATGGGAAAAGTTTAATGCCAGCAAGAATTGAGTTACTGTTTGTCCTTAAATCATTTGGTGCTCCACTCCAGTGGTAATTGTGGAAGAGTAGCACTCTTCTTGAAGAACCGGTGTGCAATTTGGGAGGCCTCCTAGGCTCACTGTTACTGCTAGGCAGGTAGGTGGAGACTGTAGCTAGGGAGCCTTTACCCAGCTCTGGCTGGTATGCTAGTTACATCATTTCTTGGAGAAGGATGACCTGGCAACAGTGATCAGTGCCCTTGGCACCTCAGGATTAGATTGCTGAAATTCATTCTAAGTATGGCTACCCTTGAAAACTACTCAGAACTGCCAGTTGGTTGATCCATAATGTTTCTGCCCACTTGTCAGTGTGTGAGAGACACTGCCCAAAGTTTGGGGCTGTGGTACAATTAACAGTACTGGTTTTGACCTTTAAAACCCAACGTGGCTTGGTACCTGGGTGCCTTAGTAGTCTTTGTCTACTTCAAGCGAATCATACCCATCCAGTGTGTGCTTCTTAAGTTGGAATGCTGGCGATTCCTTCCTTCTCCACATAAGCTCCAGGAGAAAGCAAGATCATCCTGCTTCTCAACACTGATGTCTATCCTATGGAAGCAGTCACCTGCTGGAAATTCTTAGGGCTCCTTTGCTCCTGTTCTTTAGGAAAACCTTAAAAACTAAGCTGTTCAGAAAGACATTCAGTTAGGATATGTCATCAGTATGCCAATCACTATTTTTATTTTTGATTATAGTAATTTATGAAAATTACTATATAGTAATTTGAGAATTTTATGGATTATTTCTGTATTACTGTTGTAATTATTTGTGTGTGGGAGTTGTACATTGCTTTGAATCGATGTATAATATAGTGGTATTTAAGTCAAATACATAAATGTTTTAACAACATGTCCTTAAAGAACTCCATCTTCAACAGAACGGGGTAGTACAAAGCTTTGCCTATATAGTCATATACTTGTTGGGATGAGAATACCAAAGCACAAGTAGCTTATGTATAATTTTGCTGTTTGCTGTAAGTGGGTAAGGGCACACGTACGTGCATCACCTGTGCAGCATTAAGTCATATAATAAGGTCCATTATGCAAACCAGCCATTATGGCTTATTCAGTTAATAGTAGATAAACCAACCATGGCTTAATGTAATGTGTAAAGCAGGCCATAATTAGCTTGGGATGGTCTTCTGATCCCAGTTCTCGCAGATGTTCCTTTTTCAGGAACATACTTAATCTGTATTACTGAATGCATTTGAATTTGTGCCTGTTTTCTGTGTTTTGGAAGCGTTTAATATGCCTATGTAAAAGCAAAATAATTAAAACAATGCCTGCCATATAGAAATGTGAGCATTATGCAAAATGGAAAGCGTAGGGACTTACATGCAAAGTAGGACATATTCACCCCTTCAGTATTTAAGACTCCTGAGAGACTTTGCTGCAGTTAGCTTGAAGTTTAAGTACTGAATATAAAATACATTCAGTCTATCCAGGTAAGTGCTGTAAATTGCATTTTTCCAAGGTTTTTTTAGTGACTAAGCTGATAAATCCAGGACTGTAAGCTGAAGATGCCAAACTATCAGTAGTTTCTGAACCCAGATGTTCCTTTATGCAAACTTATGTATATGCTTCTTTTTAACAGGACTTTATTAGTTTTTACGAACACTAGCGTTTGAGAACAGAATGGAACATTTTCATTATTGATAAGGAAATGTATCCATTCAGATAGACTAACTGGGGGCGGAGAGGTAATTGGAGATACCAGCATCATTAAATAGTTTTTATTTTCAAGCAACTGTAATTTATATAACAGAGCAGAGCATTGCGACATTCTTTTTGATCTAAACTTGTATCCTTTAATTTTAGTTATATTTCCGTTTTCTTCCCCCTTCAATGGCATAACTAGAATGTTGATTCAGCAACCTGTCTAATGATATTATATAACAATCCAGTCTTACTGGGTTCTTTATCTAGTGTCTGATTACATCTTTCATAACACCATCTCCTCCTCATCAGGAACATGTTCTGTGTCATCATTGCCCAGCCGTAAGCTTCATTCCAATAAGAAGACTGTGAGAAGGGGGTGCTCTCTTGCATCCACCTTTTTTGTTGTTGCTGCAGAGCAAGTTTAGTTGCCTTTAGTGTTGTGGGCGAGAGGGCGTGACACTGTCTAATGGCAGAAGCAATTTTATGAAAAGAAATTCCTGGAATATGAGTAAATTTCAGCGTAAGATCTCTCTTGCTTCAGGAACAACTATCAGTTGGTTGGAACCAAAGATCTCTTTGCCAAATCACTTCAAAAATGGAGCTGATCAGAATTTCCCTGCAGATCAAGCCAAGCCATCATCAGTCAGAGAGGAACAGTCGAGTTCCAGTTCTGGTCAGCTAACCAGGGTAAGATAATGTAAAACCCTTAGCTCTGCATTGTGTTTTAATTTAAAGAAAAGGACTTTTCAGACTTAGAATATTCAGCTGTAGTTAGAATTATCAAGAAAAGAACAGTCTCTGTTTGATCAGAATTTAAACTCACGCTCAAGATAAGTATTGTTTCTTTTTTTTTTAAACAACAAATGTTGACAGATATTAGGACAAAGTAAACATTTATGAAATTTAAATTAATATAGCTAAATATGCTTTTAAAGTAATATGTGGGTTAAACCATGAAAACCTTCAAGGAATGCAAATGAAGAACTTCCAGATTAAAGAAGATGGGGAAATTTAACAGTAATTCATTTTGCTTGACCTAGATAAAATTTATAAATTTTATAAAATTAATGAGCTTGGGAGATCCCCATTCCATCACTACATTTTTATTAAAGGCAAATTGAAAGGGTGTTCTAAAATGCTAAATTATTGAGGCAACTGTATATAGATGGATATAAACTTTTTTGGCATGGTTTTTTGTTGTAGGAGTTGTTTTCAGAAGCATCCCTATGAGTAAACTTTATAGCAGAGGAGGCTATTATTTCTTTCTTCCTCTATTGCTAGACATAAATCAGTGGAGTTCTTAATAGAATAATAGGCATAGTGGATATTGGTGACCTTGCTGAGGTAGTACTCAGCAAATGTCAGCACTTAAAGCAAGATAGTACAAGGGGAGAGGCTGTTTCCATTCTAATGGCTGCTGTTTATATATTTTTTTCTCATTCTTACCAGTTTCTGCCATGATAAAGTATAATCCAGGAAATAGTGTCCACTGCCCTTTCTTGCTCATAGCATTTGTAGCCCCCTAGAAGAGTTACTGAGTTGTACTTGAAAAGACCTGATGCCCAAATCCTCCTTCAGTGAAGCAGAATTCTCCAGTTACGAACATAACAGAGTTGAGAATACAGCTTCAGATCATAGTATAGTGTGTGATAAACAGAGCAATTTAAAGAGAAGGAGGAATAAAAGTATAAGTAAATAATAAAAATTAGATAAATTATTTTAGGAAGATGAAAGTAGAGGATTTACTGTATTAGTTTTGTAGCTGCTGTTAGTTCTTTGTAGCTTTCTTCTCTTCTGGCTAATCCTCTGGCTATTATTTTTCTTTTTTGTATCCCATGTATGTCAGTTGCTAGAAAGCAGAGATGTCTTTTGAGTTTACATAGTTGCTCCATTTCTGCCTTTCTCTCTTGGCAAAGACAGGGCTTTTGTGATTGCCATCCATCATAACTCTATGCCATGGAAAAGCAACAAATGGCTATATATTCTTACTTTCATTTGGTTTATGAGGACAAAAGCCCTAGGAATGCTATTTAGCAAGGCTGTAATAATTGCCAGTTCTCGCTTCCAATAGCTGAGAAGGCATCTGGATAGCTGTTGAGGTAATAAAAGTATCCAGTGACATCTATACTTTGACTGTAGCCTTGGGAAACTTCACAACTTTGGTGACGTATGACATGCAGAAATGAAGCCAAGCCACATGTTATAAACAGAACACAAACTGAATAAATAATTAGTTTGAATTGTGGAAAAAGTTCTGATAACCTGATAGAGTGACAATAGCTTCCAATAGCTGTAGAGTAGAATCTAGGCATGCATGTGCTTGTTGGGAGAGTGTGAAGAGAAGAGCAAGGAAAAATGGAAAGTGATGCTTGGTCTATAGCAGCTCCCTCTGGAAGACATGACATCTAGGTATAAATAGGCACTTTTCTTTCTTCTATGGGTTTATCTGCAAAAGAGGTTTAATTATTGCTTAGTGCAAAGAACACTGCTTGCTGCAAATTCCATATTGTAAAATAATTTAATACATGAACGGGTTTCTATTCTGTTGCATTGTTGGTACTAAAAAAAATAAACCATTATAGGACCTTATTATAGTCTATAGCCTCATCTGTAGATAGGCTAAAAGAAGCAAAATGTATACGTATAGAGCTTGATATCACTCATTGTTTAAGAAATGAGACATCATTTGTGGGATTTGGGAGGATGCCTGTACTGAGTTATGGCACCAAAAAAGTTTAGAATACTAAAGTATTTGAAATACCTTATGTTTTTTGGAATTTATCCCAGGAACCAGAGGAAATAAATCCAGAAGATGAGCTGGAAGATACATGTGAGAATAAGGAGGATGACCTTGGAGCTGTGGAAGAACAGCGCAGTGTTATCTTGCACCTTCTTTCTCAACTCAAACTTGGCATGGACTTAACAAGAGTAAGTTATTAAATACTGATCTGTCTAAAAGCAAAGAAATGTGCTCCTATAAACTGGAGTTTGACCTACCATGCCATGTTTCAATTTGTCAGAGAACTGATTTGGGATTCAACCATCATATTATTAAAGTAGTAATCTCAAACATGACGTTTAGGTTTTGCCCATTAGTGGAGCTGAAATGAGCTGCTTGGTCTACTTTCAAAAATTGTTTAAGTTTGTAAGTGTGAATTTAAGAAATGTTCACGGTGTAACTATATATATAATTTAGTCTGTTGCATAGCGTTTGCATCCTCTTTGTATGTCAGCACATTGCATGTACCTCCTAATTGGTGAGATGCAGCAACAGTTTGCTGGCTTGCAAGATATTCTTACAAGCTCTAGGTGACACAGAATACTATGAGCATGACTGGGATAAAATTGGGCTTTGGTTGCTCTTGTGACATACTGATCAAAAAGTGTCAAAACTGACCCCTGTGGCCCTTGCCATTAGCAAAGGATGCTGGGATGGATATTACTCAAGCTGGAAACCTTATCTAGCCTTTCAAGAATGCTATGTGAAAGCCTCAATTGACTAAGCCATATATGGGCTCATCTGGTGATCACCACGACATATGAAAAATTGTGACTAGAAAAGTAAGTGGAATTAATGGCAAAGGACATGAATTCATGAAAGAAAGAAAGAAAGAAAGAAAGAAAGAAAGAAAGAAAGAAAGAAAGAAAGAAAGAAAGAAAGAAAGAAAGAAAGAAGAAAGGTATGCTATGTGTCTGTGAAACTAAGAGAAAAGACTATAATAGATATGAATGAAAGTGGCCTGATATTGTGGACTAGAGTTGATGAATAGATGCAGGGAGGTTAAGGTATAAGATTAATTATGAATAAAGGGGCTAAGATGTATGTCAGAAAGCATGGTGTCATCTAGAGCGTGTGGGTGAATATGAAAATAGGAGTCCATAGATTGTGACACTTGCATGTTGTTTTGCCTGCGTGTTTAATCATAACTCTATTCCTATGTATCCGTGAAAAAGGAGTGAATCAAAAGGTATGATTGATTCTTAATGATGAAAGATTGAGAGAATGTAAGGCAGAAAAATGGGCATTTTTTCTATTTTTACTTATTAACAAAAATACAACATGATAAAAAAAAGAGATAAAATTGAAACTTAAAAAAGCAATTCATGTATAGATATAAATTAACATACATCTTAATTCATCCTTTAACATACTGTAAATCAAAACTATAGATCTTTTTAGTTCTACAGTCTAAAGACATCTCAGAAATCAATAATCCAAACAGCACATTCAATCTTTAATATCTGGGAAGTTCTTTTCATTCTCCCTTCAGAGAATGATTCTCTGGACATGGAAGAAAAAGAAAGAAGTGAAAGAAATAAGAGTGAAAGTAAATTAACTGCAGGAAGAGGAAGTACTAGTGCTATATCAAAAATTTTTAGAAGGTAGATTATTCTCCCAACAGAATGAATGGAAAGGGGCTGTAAGGAAAAAGAATGTAAAAGCTGCTTGGAACAGAGTGAAAGGAATTTTGTTTCAGCATGTCACAGAAGTGTGTGAAGTTATGCTAATAGGAAGTACCAAAAAGGATGCTTGATGGAACGAGGTTGAAAAGGCTGTGGGTGAGAAAAATACATATGAGAGAATGAATGCTGCAGAATAGGAGGATGCGAGATTTGCTGTATAATGTGTATAAAACAAAAAAGATAGTTGCCAAGAATGGGATCAAAGAGAACAAGGATTGGTTAAGATTAAAAGTGGGTGAAAAAAATTGCAGAGCAGTTTTGATGGAAATTAAAAAATAGTTTTGGAGGTGCATGAAAAGGGCTAAACAAGGATCCTCCAGCAGAGTGAATGGAATTAAGAATAAAAGTGATGAAATTATTTGGGATGAAACTGAAGTGGGAAATCCTGGAAGGAGATTGTTAAAGAAATGCAAGTGATATATTGAAGAACAGAATTGAAACAAATGCTGGAAAATGTTAGTGTCGTCCCCCCACCCCCAAAAAGGACGAAAAACACTAATAAATGCTGTGAGGATCTTTAAAAATGGTGAGTTTGCAGATGTATATAACTGGAAAAATGTTTAAATATTGATGTAGTTATATGCATTTTCTAGTACGTGTACACATGTGTACATATGTAACTGATGATAGGAGTGGTTTTTATACCTGTATAAAGCCTGTATAAAGGGAAAGTAGCAAGACTGAATGCAAAAAATACAGAGGGAATAGGTTGTTAAGTATGCCTGGAAAACTGTTTGGCAGAATTCTGATTGTCACCAAGCAAAATATTAGAAGTGTGATGTGGCTTTATGCTGGGCAGGAGGTGTCAGGTTTGATTTTTGGTTTTCAGCAAGTCGTTGCCAAGTGTATGAAAGTGAGAAAGTAAGTTTATTTAGAGAAAGCATATGCTAAAGGGAATTGTGTTGAAACATGGAATGTTTGGTGTGTGACTATGGAGTTGAAGGTTGGTTGCTGAATACAATAAAAGCAGTATATGATGGAAGTAAAGCAGGTGTGAGAATAAACGGGAAGCTTAATGAACAGTTCAACATAGAGCAGAGAGTAAGACAAGGATTTGTGGTGTCCCCTTGAGTGTTTAATATATTTATACAGAAATATATAGGGAATGCACATGAAAATGTTAGAAGTGTATTGGTTGCGAATGTCAATGTCTGTGTATACAGGTGATGCTATGTTTTTTGAGGAAAACCCAAATGATCTTCAACAAATGTAAGATTGGTTAATACAGTGAATAGTATAGGTCAGCAAGTTAATGTATCAAAGACTGAAGTAGTTGTGTTTGATGGGGAAAATGGAGTGAACAATTAGAAGTTATACATACGTAATGAAAAATTGAAGCAAGCAGATACTATACATTTGTGTGCCTTGGTAGAATATTTCTTAAAGATGGAAAGATGGCTGAATAAATTTTAAGATGTGCAAAGGCTGGTTGAAAGGTAGTGGGTAGTATGTGCTCCATTATTGAAAGAACCAAAAATGGCTAAGAGTGTGCTATTGTCCACATGTGAGTTGGGCATGCCAAAACAAACTTAAAAATAAGTTAAATGCAGCAGGAATGGGTTGCTTAAGAAGTGTGTATGACATAACAAGAAGGAATAGGGTCAAGAATGAATGGTTAGTAAATGAATTTGGATTATAAATGTTAGTGATCAGTGAAAAAGCCCTATGTTAAAGTGGCTTAGTCCTGTAGGGAGTGAATGAGGATCAAATAGCAGAACAAATGCATGAGGAGTGCTTCTTTGAAAGGAAATGATGAGAAGTTTAAAGAACAAAAGAAAATGTATAAAACTGTGTATGGACCAGGTGAAAGCAATGATTGCTTACAAGAATATAGTGAACGGTGATGGTTTAAAGTAGATTCAGCTTTTTTTTTTTTTTTTTTGCCTTATGCGTTAATTTTTTTAGCTTCTTTCTCTTACTCCTTTTCTGTGCTTTGCATAATATTGCTTAACCTGAAAAGGAATAGTGTAAAGAATAGGTACATATACGTATCATTTTAAACATACAAAATACAAGATATTCTTGTTTTTACAATCTCTTTTATATTATACCTATATGATAGTCTAGTTAGTGCAGCTTCATACTGCTACAGTGGCAGCAGTGGAAACTAACCATTGTAGTTTGTGCTGAAGTCTGTTAAAGTATGTGTGTTAAGCTTGTTACATTTGTGATACAGTAGAGATATACAAATGTTTCAAGCTCAGAATGGGCTGTTCTGCGTTTGGGTGGAAGTGCTCTTACGCTGTTCAGTCCTTGAAAAAAATCTCATTTTGTGTTTGAAATAACAGTTTCGACTTTGAAACCAAATCATTTTAGAGTCAGAATGCTTTTGAATCCATTTTTACGTTTTGTGTACCCAGATGTACACGTTTTGATTGAGCTGTATATAGGTTATGTGGTTCATAGTGAAACCAAAAGTATGGTGGTAGCTGTCCCAACCTTTTCAGATGCTACATGATACTTCTACTATTTTTAAATAATTTCCATTTATTAAATAATTGGCATGTACCTCTTTCCTGGGCATTGTTTTTCTGTGATATTTGCATAAAGCACATGAAACAATTGAATAACATAAACATTCGATATAGGTGATGATGATGATGATGAAGCTTTTTGTTCCACTTTTCCCCAAGAGCTTGAAATGATATTAAAAGAACTCCAGTTTTGTCCCTGTAATACCAGTTCTGTTTAAATTCAGGTACAACAAAAATCCTAGGCTGTCATTATGTAAAGATGCTATAGTGCTTTTCTACTCTTTTCTTTCTGTTTTGAATATGATAAAATTCTGATTGCTGTTTTGCTTGTTTTTTTGCAAATCACAAACCTGCAATTTCTAATGTTGTCCAATATAAGCTATACAAGCAGTTATTGAACAACCTAGGATCAGATCTTGGCTTGTTATCCTAAACTGGCTTCATGAACTATAGAGTAGGGAAAAATAGTTTTCAGGATTTAGAGAAAATGGAAATTTAAAATCAATTATGAATTGTGAACAGAAATGCCTCATAGACATAAAAAAGAAGAAAGGGAGGTCATCGTACTATAATAGTTTTTCCTATTTTCTTAATGTATTTGACTGCTGTCAAAATTACATGTGATTTAGAGTCACTGTTACTGATCTGATATATCTTGTTTTTTCTTCTGAAATCAAATAATATTTTTTAAAGTGTAGGCAAGATTGTTGTAATTATACATTGCAGCAGTAATTGAGAAACATGTTTAATGAGCACCTTAAAATTTTCTGCAGTATTTCTTAAGCCTTTATTTCTATTGAATGAGCATGCATGTTCAAGATTGTATTTATGCTTATCTCTTCTATTTGTTTATAATACTTCCTATTTCTTCCCTCATTTGACATATTCCATTTAAGGATCCTATGTTCTTCACCTTACAAATATGATTATTCCATTATTTCTGCTTCATGTAAAGCTAGAAGCATTAAATTTAATCAGATAACATATTGCTTTAACCAGTTATTTTTTAAAATTAACATACTAAGTTCAGTATTTATTGAACAGTATTTATAAACTGCCCCAATCAAAGCAGAGTCTTTGTATATGCATACAGACCATTTCATTTTGCAAAGTCTTGCTCTTTCCAGGGAACTTCAAACTCCTGCTTTCTACCACTTTTTATAAATGTTAAGCTATAATTATTCTTCTTTTGCTACTTACTGTTTACATAGTTTTCTGTTCAAATTGAACATATGGCTCTACAAAAGTTGGTGAACTACATCTCCCAATATTGCTCACTATTGATCATGCTTGTTTGGGCTGGTGGGAGTTGCAGTTCAGTAACAGCTGTGTGTTCTGCATTCATATGGGAATAGGAGTATAAAAAAGAAACTAAAGAAATATACAAAACAGTATTTTGTACTTCACAAGTTGTGTGCTGCAACTGATTTTGTAGTCTTATGGAAGCATAAAAGAATGAGAAAATGTCAAACATTAAAAGCCACACATGTACAACTGTCATATATACCATTGTGCCTTCCACTAAAGCTTTTTTCCCCCTTGTTGGTCCTCTCAAAAAAGAAAATCAGAAAGACATTAGGCATGTTTCTTTAATGTAGTTTTCTCTTTTATTTTAGGTGGTTCTTCCCACTTTTATTTTAGAGAAGCGTTCTTTGTTGGAAATGTATGCTGATTTCATGTCCCATCCAGATCTCTTTATTGCAATTTCCAATGGCACAAATCCTGAGGAGAGGATGATCCGCTTCGTTGAGTATTATCTCACTTCCTTTCATGAAGGACGCAAAGGGGCAATTGCCAAAAAACCGTACAATCCAATCATTGGGGAAACATTTCACTGCTCATGGAAGATGGTGAAGAGCAATGTACTGAATGGCACTAATAGTAACTCTTCATCTCATTCCGTCTCTGATCAAGTGCCTGTTTCAGAAGAGACCCAGGATCAAGAAGAATCAGACTCTTATACAGTCAGATTTGTAGCAGAACAAGTGTCTCATCATCCTCCAGTCTCAGGGTTCTATGCTGAATGTGTGGAGAGAAAGATGTGTGTTAATGCTCATGTCTGGACAAAAAGTAAATTCCTAGGCATGTCAATAGGAGTAACCATGGTTGGTGAAGGTAAGTGGGAAATGTTGCAATGTTCCTTATGGTCTTTTGAACATTTGGGATCCACAGCTGTAGATAGCTGCATCTTGGAAAGAATTGTATTATTCTTCAGTCTGTGATGTATTGCTAATCCTTTGACACAGCCTGCTCCAGTCTAATGACTTCCTAATATGGTGGATTACAGGCTGGGAACTATGGGAGTTCATAGAATGTAAAGTTTGAAAGGGACCCAGGAGATCATCTGGTGTGGTCTCTGCTTAGTATGGGAATCTACCACTATAGCATCCCTGACAAATGGCCATCCAGCTACCAATTAAATACTTAAAGTGAAGGAGAGATAACCACCTCTAAGGCAGTCTGTTGTTTAATAGCTCCTATCACTAGGAAGTTCTCCGTGATGTCCAGTTGTAATCTGTTGCTCTGTAATTTATACCCATTATTCCTTTTCTGTCTTCCTGGAAGAATACTGAACAAATCTACAATGCCTTTTATGTGGCAGCACTTCAGATACTTGAACACAACTATTATGTCTCCACACAGTCTTCCCTTCTCCAGGATAAACACAGACAACACCTCCAGCTGTTCCTCTTAAGTTTTTCCTTCCAGGCCTTTTACCATCTTGATTGCAATCCTCTGGGCATATTCTGGTTTGGCAGTGCCATTCCTAAGATGCAGCACCAAGAACTAAACATGATATTCTAAATGTGGTCTTACCAATGTAGAATAGAGAGAAACAATGACCTCTCTTGATTGAATCTTTCCTTCTCTTGCTGCAGTCTAGGACTGAATTTGCTTCTTTTTGCAGCTATATCATTCTATTATTGGTTCGTGATCCACCACAACTTGTATTCATGCCTTTCATTTTTCCTTCCCATATGAAAGACTTTGCATTTATCTGTGTTGAAATTCATCTTCCTGGATTTGCCCATTGTTCCAGTTTGCCAAAGCCTTTCTGAATCTTAATAGTGTCCTCTAAAGGGTTTGCTATCCCTCTCATTTTTATCTCTCAGGAATTTCATCTATTTTCTGATCTCTCCTGCAAGTTGTTTATAAATATCAGGGCCTAGAAAAAAACTCTGTATAAAATTCCTTGTTTAGCTACTGCCTCATTTAGTGACCGTTTGCAGTTACAACGGTAATGAAAAAGTAACTTTACCACCAATCCTTGCATTTATGACCTTTGCAGGTCTGTAAAGCAAAGGAAAGCTGAAATAAGATCATAAGCACAGTCATGGTTTTGCTTAGCGACCGCTTCGCTTAACAACCAGGTTGCAGGTCCCAATTGTGGTTGCTAAACGAGGACCACCTGTAATCATTACCTCTCTTCCAGCTTGACATGACGCCCTTGATACACTTTTGGTGGGTATGATTGTTCTGAATCCAACTAATGCTAGTATCATCCAGTCCATATTTTGCATATTCTCCACTATGATCTCATGGAAGACTTTACTGAATGATTTGCTGAAATCAGGCTATAATGTCCACTTCATTCCTGTAGTCAACTAAACTGATTATTCTATCAAAAAAGGAGAGAGACCAGGTTGAGTTGGCATGACAAACCAATGCTGGATCCGGTCAAGCAATGCATTTTGTTCTTGTCCAACATATCTGGGAGACACCAGATTTTTAAAAAAATGAATTATGAAGTGCCTTGTCCATCCAGACAAAGACAAATGCTCTGTTAATTAATTGTAATAAAGGCTTGTCTAAATCATGAAGGAGTGAGGAGAAATGTTTTGAGAGTTACAGCAAGCTTTATAACACAGCTGGAATATAAGCTTTTGTTTTAGAGGCAAAATGGCTTTTAGGTTTCAGGATTGAAGAGATAATTAAAAGATAATGTGGCTTCAGACTCCAGAGGTTTCCTAATCTCCTTATGTGAACTTTGTTCCTTGATCAGACTATCTGTTGTGTTTCATCCAGAGTCTTTTTCAGTTTTTCTTCTGCTCGTTCATTCCAGCTTATACTACATCTTAAGTCTATGAATCCTTTTTCTGTATCTGTAATACTATCTCTGAATAGTTGGCTTTGAAGGGTGATGCACATCTAGCACAGGACTAGCAGTGCTAAAAACCAGTCTTGCTCCACATCACATGTTTGTAATATGAGGCTATATGGCAGCATTTATCTGAGTTGGGTATGAATCAACATAACATCTGCCAAAGAGAGCATATTACCTCAGAAAAACAGAAATTTGTGGGAGTGGGAATATAGAAGTCATTGCACAAAAAGCAAGATGCTCTCCAGATGTAGTGGACTACAGAACTAATAATGCTAACCCATAATGGCTGTGAGGTTTGCTGTGCACCTCTTCTTGATGGCACCAGCTTGAGGTGGTCTTAACCAGGGGCTTTCAAACTTTTTCTTGCCTTGGAAACTATTAAAAAAAAAATTCCCCAAACCCCTGGTCCACCGGGGTGAGGCTTTTGAATGTCAGGTGACAAGCCCCACTTTTTCTCCTGTACCTTAACGACTAAAGGGGAAAAAAAACCCCTTCCCACAGGAGGCTACGCTTTTTTTACTTTTTTCCTTAGTCCCATGGAATCCATTCAAGTCCTCACAGAACCCTAGGGTTCTGTGGAACCCAGTTTGAAAAATCTGATTTAAACTAATTTAATTTTTTTGAATGGAAGAAAAGATATGTAAATTAATTGATTAATTTATCCCTGTTGGGTAAACTGCCAAAATCCTGTGTTTTCTCTACCTTTACAATTAATATGTTCTCCCAAGTAGAGTTCCTCTAGTAGTACAAAGATGATATTACTTTTGTTTGCTGTCATTTAAGTAATACTAAACTGATTGGTAATACAGAATGAGAATGATACTAAAATACAGGAAGCTTTATAGTGATCTGGTGTAGACCTCTGCAACATCCTGTGACATAAGCATGGAAAATATGAGTTATTTTTATTTAATGTGGATTTCATATTTAATCTTCCCTACCTCACAGGTACTTTAAGTCTTCTGGAACGTGGAGAGGAATACACATTCTCACTGCCTTGTGCATATGCTCGATCAATTTTGACAGTCCCGTGGGTAGAACTGGGAGGGAAAGTCAGTGTTAATTGTGCAAAAACTGGATATTCTGCAAGTATTACATTTCATACCAAGCCTTTCTATGGTGGCAGACTTCACCGGCAAGTATTCCTGTTGGCAGGACTGTTATATTATAGTGTTGTGCAGTATTTATTGTAAAGAAATTATGTATTTTTCTGAAACCCTCTTGAAATGAGATACTAGAAATGAATGTACTTGCGTTCTGGACCTAAACGTCTCAATTCATCTTTTTGTTCATGCTGAAAACTTGGAAAATGCATCTAAAGAAGTTAAATCATTTTTAGTTTTGATTAGGAAGTGTCCTTCAACTGCATTAACATAAAATTCTACAGATTTTGTCACAATTAAGTTCTACGCAAAAACATCAAACAAACGCCTTTGCTTAACTTGACTCTAAGTGCCCAAACAGTATGTCAGGGTAGGTGTTTTCTTACCTTTTTTTCCATCTTTTTTCCAAGGAAGAATAATGGTTTCTTCAATCTTATTTTATTTGAATGTGTCTTCTGGAGCATGTTCATCCAAGAGACAGTAACTGGTTTCAGTGGTTTTAAGGACATTTGGACATGGGTCTTCCCAATCTTAGTCTGACACTACTACAGATATCCCAGGCTATGTTGTGCAGTTTTCAAAATCTGATTCTCTGGCAGCCAACCAGCTACCCAGCCTGAGTCAAAGTTTTCCAAGGGTATTGTTACAGATTTGACAATTGCTAGACTCATCAGATGTTTACCTGCTGTAAATGCCAGTACTGCAGTCACAGGAAGGTCTTTTTGATAGTGGTGCCTGCACCTTAGAACATTTTCCCTACCCCCTGAAATTGTGAGGTGTCTAGTAATATAGGTAGTCCTCATTTACTGACTGCCTTGTTTAGCAACCATTCAAAGTTACAATGGTGTAAAAAAAAAAAAGCTTTACAACCATTGCAGTGTCCCACAATCACATGATCCCCATTTGTGTGCTTTGCAACTGGCTTGTAACAAGCAGAGTTAACAGAAGAGGCAGAAGTAAAATTGTAAGTTGTGGTCACGTGATGTTTTGCTTAATGACTGAAGGGGAAGTGAGGTTGTAAGCCTGTCGTGGTCATTTTGCACTTAGAAACTCTGGTGCTTAGTGATGGAGTTGCCGGTACCAAGTATGGTCACTAAATGAAGACTACCTGTACATCTTTTAGGCAGCCTTTGAAGACCTATCTTTTCCCTATATGAATATTGGATGTGCTTTTAAAAAGTTTTTATGTTTCTTTCTTCCTTTGTGAATTTTTAATATTTTATGGTTTTTATTATTATTTTTTAATAATTGTTGTTGCCAACCACTCTGAGATGCCATTGTATGGGAAGCAGCTTAGCAATAGATTAAATAAGAAATAAAATCAACTACTTGATCTGTTCATTTAAAATCTGCAAGGTTTATTGTTGGCATGTGCAAAAAAATCAGTATTCCAGTGACCTTTGTTCTCCAGAAATCTATCTTCCAGAAGGGGCATGGTGTTCTGGATGGTGCATGGTATACTGGATGTAGTCTGGTCCTAAGCCATTCTGCAATGATAGGATCATAGTTTGGGAGAAAAAAAGGAATATTCCAGAGAACACTGAAATGGTCCATGCCCAGAACAAGTTTATGAAATTAGACCTTTTGCAAGAAAGCAAAATATTATAGTATTGTTGCACAGCAGCATTTGGAGTTATGTGTAGCTCACATTTCCCATAAGGCTTTGGTTTATTTCTTCTCAGTGATTTTGTGTGGCCTTAGATATCTGACAGATGGAGACAAAAAAAGTTCTTTACAGTGATGCTGTAAATATTGTGGATATTGCTGTAACAAGGAGTGGTGTTTTTCAAAACTTTCATAGGCATTTTCTATTAACCATGCATTTCATAGGGAATGTATTGCTTATGCCTGAAATTCTGCAACATAAATTGGTTCTTTACTTGAATAACATTTTGTGATTTATTTCTGGTTGCAGTAGTATAATTTGTAGTTGTTTATACTAATTAATTGTATTTTTTGGACTGTATAAATTTAAAACTTTCTCTAGGACAATATATAAAATGAATTTCATTGATTGATAGGTGGAAAAGCAAGATAGATTTTTCTGATCAGCGTATCAGAAAAACCTGCAGTTTTTCTATCCATTCCAAATTTTACTGTCTATTAGAATATGTTGAATATAATATATCCCTTAAAGAAGAAATCTTAGTCTCAGCTAAGCATTGCAGTGTGACCAAAAATACTGTTTTGGTGGCATATTAAACTGGGTAAACAGCCATTGTTATTTTATTCATTATACTTTTAACATTAGTTGGGGCACCACATGCTTTCAACAGTATATTTATAATCCTGTATTGGGTGATTATTAATATTCAAAAACAATTACTTTAAAATGTAAAATTACTTCATTTTATAAAAGTCATGTGACGAGAATGCAAAAAGTGAATAGTTTTCATTAACATTTGAAATGTAGATTTGTTTTTTTTAATGGAAATTTAAATAAGATTGCAGGCAGTGGTCATTTATATCCATTTATCCCAAGTTCTGCAGTACTTCTTGTTCAGATATTTGACCAATATGTCATCTGTGATCTTAATGTTATCTTTTATGACAACTTTTTTCTGCTGCTTTCAGAGTCACGGGTGAGGTGAAGCAGAATGCTACCAACACGGTGGTTTGTAAAGTACAAGGTGAATGGAATAGTATTCTTGAGTTCACCTATAGTAACGGAGAAACAAAATGCATGGACTTGACCAAGTTGTCTGTGACAAGGAAAAGGGTGCGGCCCATAGAGAAGCAAGGGCCATTTGAGTCCAGGTGAGAGAAACTGTATGTTTTCAAAACTACTTCTTTTGGAATAAAACCTCAGATGCCTACAGTATGTCGCTCAGACCATATGATTCCTCTGATTTTCAACTGAAGTTCACTATTTGACCTTCCAGTATTCATACACATGTTTTTATGTCCTAGATTATGGTAGGCAACTTACAGCCTGCAAGCAGCGTGTGGTCCTCCTCCGAATACAATTTAAGGCCATTGGATTTGCGGGGAGGGGGTGGCCTTAGGTGCTTTTAAAGAATAAAAATGGAAGTAGTTTGTTGTCCAGAGGCTTTTCACTCCCATTCATGAACTTAAAAACCTGAATCACACCTTCTGAATGGGCTGGAAAATTGGCTCTGTCCCTTGTTACCATTATTCTGGTGATGTCACCTTCAAGCATCTAATTGGTTGGAGGAGCTAGATACAGCCCTCCACCAAGGAAAAACTCTCTACCCTGTCCTAGATTGTTCATCGGTGGAACTTGTTCAGTGAATGCCACAATCCATTTCCCGTTGTACCTAACTTGAATATAATAGTAATAATTTTGTAATCTTTACCTAGTGTGTCCAGTTGTAATTATTGAGCTTGCAAATCTTTTTAAAGTGAAACATTCATATAGGAAATGTAGGCATTTAGAAATTATTTTGAGGTCCTGTATAACTCCTCAGTGGGTGATAGTTACATTCTAGAATACATTGAAATCGATCCAATATTTGGCATTTCCTTGTGTCTTTCAGTCCCCCTTTATATAAATCAGAGAGGAATCATCCATTCACCTAATTGGAAAAGTAACCACAGATACTGATACCACACAACTCCCCAACTATACCAATTATTGTCTGAAAGTGGTGGGGTGGGAGTGTTGTGGTGACCTTGAAATGTGATGCCAAATTCCCTATTTTTGAGGGGAACATAGTATCTTGGACATTACAAGAGAACACAGGAAGAAATTACAGATGGCTGTTTGTTTAGTGTTACTGTGAGATTTCAGATATGAATTGGATAGGGCTTTAAAAGGTCTTATTTATTATTTTTATTTATTTATTTATCGTGTTTATATAGCCGCCCATCTCACACAAAGTGACTCTGGGCGGCATACAACAATTAAAAAGAATAAATACATAAACACAATTACAAATTAAAAAATTATCCTTTACCTTCTAATGATTGCTTGATATTTGTAGGATTAGGAAAGCCATTAGCATGAAACAAAAGATGAAATGATTTTTTTCTGGTTTAGAGACTATATTTTTAGACAAGAGGGTGTTTTGACTGAAGAAGGTGACAATACCAGTTTTTTCCCATGGGGTGATGATAAGTGCATTATGGGAGTGGGAATGGGAAAGGACTGGGGAGAATATAAAGGGAAAGTGGGAGGGGAAGAGAACATATTCCTTGGTTAAAATTATGGGCTAAGAAAAGCTTCTTTAGCTAGGCCAGTGTTTCTCAGCATGCTGGCTGGAGAATTCTGGGAGTTGTCAGGGTTGAGAAACACTGAGCTAGGCAGTGCACTTCCAGGACCCAGCTGAGGAGGAAAGCAGATCTGGGCAGCTGTTAGAAAGAAGCACTTATTTGCAGCCTAATAACCATGCAATATTTGAGAATTGACACAGTTTTTTTTCACTCAGCACCTGAAGGACAGCAAGGGCAGGTTCCTGGAGTACACAATAAATAGTCTTTCTGCCCTCACACTACCTTTTTACATCCCTTCTGGTTAAACTCGTGCTCTTGCATTTAATAAAGGTTGCAGCAGCGTCAGCTTGAATTCCCTTCCTCCTGTTTAAATTCAGGAAACTGTGGCAACATGTGACAGAGTCCCTGAGGCAAGGGGATATTGAAAAGGCCACAGAACACAAGAAAGCCCTTGAAGAACAGCAGCGAAATGAGGAGAGGCTCCGTATGGAGACAGGCGCCCCATGGCAGACAAAATACTTTGTCAAGGATGTAAGTAACTAAACATAAACAGAGGAGCAAAAAGGTGAACCTTCGAACCCCAAATAGGGCCACTGCTGCATGCTTAGCCTTGAAGGGGCTTGCGCATTCCCCAGCATGAGTTTCAAGGCCTGCAGCAGATATGAGGGGGTGTATGTTCCAGGAGGACATTTTGTCTTGTCTATTTGTATTTCTTGGTATTATTTTGCACAGTGTGTACCTAAACAGAAGACAGTGCAAGATAAGTTCCTTAGTGCTTTTTTTCACAGATATCAGATGGAAAATCTTCAGCCAGCTCCCAGTGGGCTTCTCCAGATGCTGCAGGTCCCCTTGTGCTCTCTGAGCTGCTCCTCCCAAAGTGCTTTTCTCTCTCTGCTTTGTGCATGTTTGCATGTGCAAAGGAGGCTGAGAAGAGAAGTGATGGTAGTGAGAGGGTGTCATAATTTTGCAAGTGCTGCCCTCTTTGGTTCTGCTTCTATTCCTCCCCCTCCCCATTGATTTTTCCTGTGTATTAAATAGCCCCACTACAGATTCATGCCTTTTCCATTTTTTCCCATACATGTTTTACAAGTTTTGAAATGTAGCTTTGGTTTGGCTTCTTTGTAGAATCGTAGAATGGAAAGGGGCAGTTCCAGCGGCACTCCTCTGCATAGATCCCAGTGCAGGGATCTATTTTAATGGTTGTGCTGAGAGATAGTTGCCCAGTCTCTGCTTGGGCGCGTACCACAGAGGGAAACTTAGTAAATCCTTCTTTCTTTGCTTTTCTGGAATCTGCCGAGCTGAAATCTGCCTTGCTGTAACTTACGACCTATCCCACTCTAGGGCATTAGAGAACAGGTCGTGACTTTCCTCCAAGTGACACCTTTTCAGGTACTGAAGTGTGATCATCTCTCTCACCTGCCCCTTAACTTTCCCCAAGGCTGATCATGCCCAGTTTTCTCAGACTCTCGTAAGGCCCAGATTTCACTCACCTGATTGTTCTTGTTGCCCTTCCCTGCATTTTTCTTACAATGCATCTGGAACTAGGCAGAGTATTTGGGGATGAGGTTTAAGCAATACAGAATGTAGAATGAGTAATAAGAGTTGAGAGGGGAGGTGTTGGTCAGTCTGGCATGTTTTACTTCAGCATCGGTTCTGTAATTTTTCAGATTGATTTATATATCTAGGAACTCAGGAAAAAGGATAATAGAAGCACATATTGCCCATGTCCCATCAGTATAATGTGAGGAAGTTAAGAGCCAAGTTGCTAAATTTTGTCTATTCCCTCTGTGCATACAGCATGGACTACTCAAAATACATCACAATGATTGACGTGATATTCTTTGTCAAATATTAAGTTGACAAAATTTTCATACATAATTTTCTTTTTTATTTTAAAACTTCTGTCTGACTTTGGATTGTAATAAACTTGATCTGTCTACTTTCTTAATAACACAGTATAGTCACTTGTATTCCTTGCATTGCTGATGGAGATTGGCCGTAGCTAAGAGAGCTCATGGCTGGAATGGGATTTAACAAGTCATCTTGACTTATAACACAAGTTTAAGTCGTTAGCCCAAGCTGTAATGTACTAGAAGAAAGTTCCAAAACTGGCACCAGACTAGATTTACCTGCTGGGCTTTTAAGATTCAGATGGCCCATTAGCTCTCTTAGATAGAATACAACCCATAGTTTTCTGCTATGAGAATGGGTCACAGTGATTCCTGGGCTTCCATAACTGCTTTTTTCTATTTCCTCTCATGCCCACAAGAGGGCAGTCTTCCCTTATGTTTTAATTCATCCACAATGGTCTGTGATGTCCAAGCTTAGTCTGTTGTGGCTTTCAGCTACAATGAGTGGGAATAATCAAATTATAGTTTGGGAACTTATGGGTTAATGATATACAAGACTATAGACTATTTAATGCTTAGGGCAATGAGTGTTTTCTGTTGAATTAATATGGAAACCATTCAAGCATTCAATCTGTTCTGTGTTTGCAGGGAGATGGCTGGGTTTATTATAACCCTCTCTGGAAAAGAATGCCTGCAGTACAAAATCATGAAGTGGACACTAACTAGATGCATTTCTTCAAAATAATTCTTCTCTTTTGTCTAATCTCTACAACTTCCAAAATGCTGTATCTGACTATGAGTCCTTTTGGATTTTTATACAATTGCACAAAATTAAATAAGCAGAAAAGAATAAAACTTCTAGGGCACTTTAAAGTTGTAGAAAATCAAAAGGTAGAGAAAGAACATTTCCAGCTATGTTTCTGCTCCCTCATTTAAAAAAACAACAACCTTATATGGCACTCAACATTTTATTTGAACATTGTCTTTTTAAGCACACTCTGCAAAAGCTGCCTAAGATTTCTTTTTTAAAAAACAAACCTAGATGCAGTGGCATTGAGAATTGGCCAGGCTATTTTGCTCAAATGGATATATATCCGGAATAAAACCTGAACAGTGTTTTAAAATCTGGGCTTCGGTTTGCACCCATTTCTGAACTACTCAGTGCTCCTATAAAGAGAAGCCATCTTTTGCTGCTCTGGATCACCTTTGCTGAAAACCACGAAGAGGAAACTTTTCATAGATCTGACCTTGGAATCAGTGTTATGAGATGCCTGGATCAGAACTTGACACTACTTTTTAAAGTTATTTCTTGGAAGCAGTATGTGCATAGCAGTGGAAGAATGAGGGATTCATGTAAGCTACATCATATTTAAAGCATTATAAAGTAGTTTAGAATTGTAAGTAAGGGGTTTTTCCTGTCTACAAAAGAATAAAGTGGGAGAGGAAGATGGGGCAGAGGTAAAATTCAGACCAATTTTCGGCTGATTTTTTCAGCCTCATTTCCTTAGTGAGCTGTTTGTAATTGTTTCATGCTGTAAATACCATGAAAATATTTAGTCTCCTTATAAACAAAGGTTGAGACTTGAATTATGCAACCTTTTTTTTTTTAAAAAAAAGTTATTTCCTTTATCTCTCTGCCCCTCCCTCTCCTTACTCCTTGGATCATCTGTAAAACAGAGTGAGTGTTCTAAGCTGTCCAGGCAAGTAATTTCATTTCTCTTCTCTGTTCAAAGTGAAGCATTTGTGTGTGCCCATCAAGTAGAAGGACTGTACCTTTAGTTTTTCTATAGAACCTGAAAAGGCTTGCTTTTTTGCTATGGGAGTGCATACAAAACCAAATGCAATCTGATATCAGGAACCCATGGTCAGGTAAAAGTATCCCTTGTTTTTTATATTACCAATATTTTATTGAAGTCCAAGAATTGCTGGCAATTAAGAATAGTACTGATTTATGGCTTTCATTCTTATTACTATGAGCTACCTTAATTTTTCTAAGAGTGGTGCCTTACTCTATTTCTTATGATGTAGTCTTCCAATCAGTGTATATACCATAGTCAACAAAAAACAGCCTCTCCCTACCATCATGAAAATATGTGTGTGTGTGTGTGTGTGTGTCAAGTGCTTTTATTTTTCCTTCATGCAGAGGGATATATTAGTATATTTAACCATCCAAATGTGGTTAAATAACCATGCTCATACTCCACAAAGGCTAAAAAGAACTCAGAGGAATGAGTTTGGGGTTTTATGCATACTGGCTGATATTCCCTTGTATTTCTTTTTCTTTTTGCCGTGAAATGCACTGAAACCTTACTGTGAGTTGTGTATGATACCATGTGTGATTAATGGGGAGGGAAGGAAATAAAATGATCAAAAGGAACTCTGTTTTCTCTGCTTTAATAATAATGAAGTAATCAATGCTGACTGCACTTGGAGCTGCAGAGGGTGGTAGCCAAGTTTCCAGTGCCTAAGCTAATGGCTTTTAATTGCTGATAGTATCTCTCTCCCTCCTCCCTTAAAAACTCACATGCCAGTTTATGGTGATTCTGGCTAATTGAATGAGATACAGTAAGCAAGCTCTCAGCTTTCAGGCTCTTTAGAGTTCTGCTGAGTAACAATCTACTTGGAATATTGAACTTTCAATGAGACATGCTAACCAGAAGGGAAAAAAAAAAAGTCGCTTAGACTATTCATCATGATTTAAAGCAAATTTATCCCAAATAAGTCTCACCAGGTTCAACAGAACTTAGCTTCAGTTATGATGCATGTTGCAAAGAGTTATACGTACATAAATAACTGAACCTTGTACACGTAGAGATTTTTATGATATGATTCATTTGTAACTCAAGCCTTATATCAGGGCTGGTCCAATGAATGCCCTGAATTCAGGAGGAGGACTAAGGTACGTATGAGGAGGATGTTTGTGCTGAAAAGTCCTGACTTCTGTTCAGAAACCCACATGTATTGGTTTGAAATCCACTGTCCGTTTATGGTCCATAAATGTAGAACAAAAGAAAACAAGTGAATTATATTTTCCTCAGTTAAATAAAATTCCCTGGCTGTGAGGGAAAAAGGATGGTTTCTAATTAAAACTTGCAATAAGGTACTTCAGGATTGGGATAGCAGATTTAGATTTTGGACTCATATTGGTAACACTTTGAATGTGGTAGCAAAATGGTTCTCAGCAAGGTGGTTGGGTTCACGCATCCCGTTAAGTGATTTTTAAACCATTGTTAAACCCATAATGGCCTGGTTCCCATATATGTAAGTCATTAACCATGGCTAATAAGTCATAACAACTGTTTTTACATATCACACTAAACCAAGACCAAACTGTAATCTGACTTTGTGCATTGTTCGATTCTGTATTAAAACCAGGAAATCCATGATAAAAGAATTTGGTTTTTAAAAAGAGTAAAAATGTAATGTTTATATTTTCATTTCATTTCATTTCATTTATTCTCATATATATATATATATATATATATATATATATATATATATATATATATAATCTTTAAAAAAAAAAAGATAGGCTGGGTCAATATCTAGCTCCACATTTAGAATTAATATTTAAGAAGAAAAATGTTTTAAATGCAAAAACAAATGCCTTGTGTATTAATGTTTGTTTTAGCATGAGTGGTCTTTGTTCACACGGCAGAGTTTACCAATGTAGTACCCTCACCTCTTTCCATTCTACTAATGTGAAATCAGAGCGACTCATTCTTGGACTCATGTTGCATTTCACTGTACATTCTTAAAAAGTATTAAAAGATTAATATCCTGTGTTGAACAAAACCTTAATATAGTCTAGTATAAAAGGGTCTTACACATTTTTTATCCATTCAGGAGCCTAAATGATGGGGCATATATTTGTTGGATGACATGCCCTATTGGTGGTTCTGTCCTGTTTTTATTTCTCCAGTCATTGGATGTTCCTGTCATTATTTTGATGTTCATCTCTTGAGCAACCCATTTTGTTTGCTTCATTGTCAATGCTGTTGTTGTTGAGAATGTCATCACAATCTGTTTGTGCCATCAAGTTGAATCGCTCTGCAACACAGTGGGCTGTAAGTCTAGCTTCGGGGTCATGATCCCAGCATTCTGTGATGGTGTCACACAGAAAATGCATTCCCTGAAATGAACAAGAAAGAAACTATTGTGTAACTTCCTTTTTAAATGGATTGTTCTCTAAATGCACAAAAATAAGGTTTCTAAAGGCCCCCCCTCCCAAAAAAGCAGAGATACATTTATATATGCAATAGATACTTGCTATTCCATACATAGATCTAACTCTGTTTTACTGGAAATTTCATGCAGGTAAATTTTGAATATTTAGAAATTCTATTAATTAGATTTCATAACTGATAGGTTGGCAGATAGGATTTACTTAGTCACACCATAAATATGGTGGGATGAGGGATCAGTGCAAATGCAGTAGCATCCATGCTTAATTGTTGTGAAGAGACATCTTGTCCATTGTCAACCTCCCTCCAGTCCCTTCTCTTGTGTAAATTCCCCACTTTGATAACTCTGATTACTTGATTATTTTATTTGATAAAATTCTAACACTCAGCTGTTCCTACAATCTTAGTCCTACAATTAAAGCTATAATTTAGTTGAAAGTGCTATATTTTCTTGAAGGGAAGATTGCTTGAATTTAAGAATATTCCCTACCACCACCACCACCACCCCCTGAATCAACCAACCAACCTAAAAATACAGACAAACTTTTAAATGCCCATCATCCCACCTTGAAAACTAGAGTTGTTAGCTCCAGGTCTCCTCCTCATGACCTGCTTACTGTGGCACATGTGGCCTGAGTAATTTTTAAGGACAGGTCCTCACGTCATAATCTCCAACCCCTTGCTAAGGTGTCCTAAAGCAGTCTTTGTTTCTTCTGGTTTGGAAGTGATGTTTTCTTTCTCCCAATGCAAGATTTCTCAGATATTCAATCTAGGGTGCTTCATTGACAAGTCTGGAGATGACACATCCAGGGAGAGCGATCTGCTCAGGTCCAACTGACCTAGCATTTTTCCTGCAGGAATGCACATTCTTTGGTTCCTGGGTGCTATAGGGTTCAAGGATAGGTGGAAAGTGGCTGTCTGAATATAGAGGGAATAAGGAATGGCCTTGAAGGAGAAGAAGACTGCTACCAAGATAACTGTCAGATAAATGGGGCTTGACCCAGGCCAAGAAAATAACTTGAGAACGCACAAAGATAAAGGCTGGGAGAGCACATTCAGACTTGCAAGATTCTGTTACTATAGCTGCTACAATAAAAGTAGTCCTGACCTATACGGCATTCATTTCTTAGTCTGGTCTACCTTGTAGGGCTGACATCAAAGAAGCCCCAGCTGAAATCAGAACTTCAAAATTGTCCCCATCTGTCTATATAACCACACTTGTATATGTGTTGTGCATATGTGTATGTGTATACTTACCAAAAGCCACACTTTAACAAGAAAACAGGGCAGAACACAAAAACATATTAAGCAAATTAATTACCTATACATTATTTATTTATTTTGTGCCTTCAAGTCATTGTGGATTCCTAGTGACTGGCTGGACAAGTCCCTGCAGTTTTCTTGGCAAGATTTTGTACCTACACTAGAACTCGAAGTCTCCAAGTTTATAACCTGGTGCCTTAACTCCTACACCAAACTGCTTACCTCTGAAGAATAAGCTACCTTACAAAACTAACTGATCCTCATTTGCATATATCAGCCATTCTCCTTGTAACACACAAAATAGGCTCTCACCTACTCTCTGCTTCCTCCCTCTAAAAGTAATAGAATTAAGAGAGAAACTGGGATGGAAAGGGGCTGCACTGCGAAGAGAAAAGTAGAAGCAAAACTGGACAGAAATGAAGTAAGGGACACTTTTATGCATTAACAAAAAATGTAAAATTCAGCAGGCAAAGAGCTCCTTCCAAGCAGAAAGGCTAATCTTTAAGGGCATCCAAGCTTTAATTCATAGGTACTTGGGGGTTTCATTTTCTTTTCAAATCTTTAGCTGCCCTGAAGGGACTCCACCAGTCCCTACTGGAAAAAAAAGTATGAGAAGAGAAGATAGTTTTGAAAGAACAGAAAAATTAAAACGAGATAAGAGGTGGTAGTCCACAGAATTTTGCAGTCTAGCTTTAAAAAGTTAGACTTTGTACTAAGGTTAAGTTTAGAGTTAATTTTAGGGTGGACTTTTTTACAAAAATTCTAGCCAAGAAGCTGATGCAATGATATGGATTATTTTATTTCTGCAGTTACGTATAAGAATCAGAGAATGGTAGCAAAGCTGTCTCTTAATTCAATCTGTTATTGTAAGCAAGGAGAGTTTTCCACTTTCTTCCTTTTCAAACTGCACTTCTTTATTTTGCTTGCTGAACACATGCTCAAACTATCCTAAATTCCTGCCAAAGAAAACAGCTGCATATTCTACCTTCTTCCCAGTGTGATGTCCAGTACTTCTTACCCATATCCTGCTATCAGGACAGACACTCTGTTTTTCCCACTCTGGTTATACCCAAGTTCTACATTACAGATAAGTAGGAATCAGCTAAATCTCTGGCTGCCATTTTTGTGAGCGTAATATTTTAATTGTAGATTAAGGTACCACGGATGACAGATTCCAGATGATAGTTAAAAAGAACAGAGCCTGCTTGCAGCTTTATCATTACATGTTTTAAAATAATTTAGCATAACTTTAGATTTAGATAAAAAGCTGAAACAAAAGAATATGCACACTTACTGAAGTATTGCTTTGCAATGTCCTAAATTCCCTGTATTGTTCATTTGACAGTCAAATTAAGGGTAACACACAGTACTGTACATAGAAGGGCAATATGCAGTAATAACTTGGCCTAACGGTGTACATAATCTTTTACACATTTTGATTCAGTGGAGTAAATTAGCCTTTCATTAATAAAGGCAGGATTTTTTAGTCCAATGGCTACTTCTTGACAGTGTAATTTCAGAGGACACTCAGTATTGGTTTCATTGCTGTCTATTGAAGATGAAAGGTGTACAATGGATTCCATCAACTTAAACTGTAACTGGGATTTTTGAATGATTACCCGTGTTTTAAAACACTGAGCACAGAGGGCAGTGAACCTAAACTTTTTGTTCTCTACAAACAGAAAAATAGCTATAAAAATTATTTGAGGAAGTGGGCGTTCAAAAAATGGAATCTCCTCCTCTTAGAGTCTTCTAAATGTTTAGGTTCTACCATCTCATCCCAGATGTCTTCTTGCAAAATTTGTTTTTACTTGGATTCAGTCTCCTACAAAAACATGTATGCCTTGCAGCACCTGAAATGCCAGCCCTTCCCAACTGGGCACCCTCAAACAGGATTGGTCTACAGTTCCCTTCATCCACAGGAAGCATGGAGGACATTCAGCTGGGGAAGGCTGGAAAAGGTATTGCAGCATCCAGCCAATCTTAGCTGTTCTTGAAAGAGCAAGGTACGGTCAGACCTAGAGAAAGATGACTTAGATAAGAAATTACCAGGAAATCCTACGGCTGTAGACTGGACTGGGAAGTAAAAATAAATAAATAAATCTGGAAGAAGGCAATGGTACAATTGTACTTCTGTATTAGTGCCAAGAATACTACCCGCATGTGTCCATATAATCACCATACAATATACTGTAAATTGTAAGTACTGAGGTCAGAGAGAAATTAAATAGAAAAAGGGCATTGATGGGATTGATCAAATGTATCTCAATTACTATTGTTAGGTTGTTCATGTTATATTAAGGCTTGCTGTTGTGAGATGTTTAAGATTTAAAATTTAGCACAATTTAAGATGTGCGTAATTGTTATTGGTCACTTGCAGTAACACAACACATGCTGCCTCTGGAAATCCCTAGCAACAATAAGTTCAAACATTTCCCACATGTCTAAAACATTCCTAAGTCCACCTCTAAACATCCTCAAAATGGCTTATAAACCAATCCATATGAACCCCAGGATAAAATACTAGTAATGGTGGAGCAAGCCAGTTTGGTGTAGTGATTAAGGCACCAGGCTAGAGAGTGGGAGATGGGGAGTTCTAGCTCTGCCTTGGGTACAAAGCCAGCTGGATGACCTTGGGCCAGTCACTCTCTTTCAGCCCTAGGAAGCAGGCAAGGGTAAACCACTTCGAAAAACCTTGCCAAGAAAACTGCAGGGACTGGTCCAGGCAGTTGCCAGGAGTCAGCACTGACTCAAAGGCACACACACACAATGGTAGAGCAGCCAAATGTATGACTGGTTTTGGTATAAAGAAGAGACTTTAGGCACAAACCTGCAGAGGACCAGAGGCCTTGAGTCAAAAGAGATCTTGGGCAACAGCCACCTTTCATAGATGCTTTACAAAATTGTTTACTGTGTCTTTTGATCATGTAATAGTTGCCGGAGATTATAATCTTATGAATTTTAAATTATATAAAATATTCCTCCTAAAAATGTACTTATAATCAAAATTGGAAAGTGATGCAAGCTTATATGCAAGAATTAAACTTGAAGAATACTTGGGGTTTATATCGCCCCACCAAAAGGGAGTGTACATCTATTTCTTATGCCCACAGAGCTTGTTTTAAATTGGATTATTTTTTTATTTCTGCTTCTTTACTTGGTAATGTTTTAGATTTGAGAATTAACCTTATTGTGATCTCAGATCATGCTTTGGTTACATTCACATTTCATGTCAAAGATGTCCACTCAGTTCATGATTGGTGGTATTTTAATACTTCTTTGACAGGGGATAATGTTTGTTTATATTAAACAACAAACACCACAATTCTTTGAATTCAATGAGATTCTACTAGTCTACAGGTTGTATGGGATGCATATAAGGTTTATATTAGTGGGTGCGTTATTGCTTATGCCTATGTGAAAAGGAGAAAAAAAATTTGATTAAAGCGGGTTTACTGATATATGCAAGGAATCCCAGTCAGTTTTATTAAAAATAGACAAGTGGATAATTTACCTTCAATAATATATGTTATGGATCTTAAGATAGATTGCATTCTGCTGTATTAGTATCTTCAGATGCTTAAAAAGTAGATATGGATTGTCACATTTTATTAAATGGATTGCAATTTGCTATATGTAACCAAAGGAAGAGTAATTACAAATTAGTTAATTTCTGGAAGAATAGAGTTACAGCAGGGCGTCTGTTTGGTTTGTCCACTGTCTCTGTTGCTTTTTTAGTTAATCCTCAAACCATCAGCAGTTTGTGTTAGGTAATCTCATGTTATTATTGGATGCATTGGTAGATTCTGAGTATAAATTATTTCTATATGCTGATGACATTTTGGCAATATTGGATAATTATTTCATTGCCTAACTTGATACAGATGATTCAACAGTTTGTTAATATTCAAGTTATAAATTGATTGGAAAAATGAATTTACTTTCTTTGAGATCTGATATATTCACTAAAAGAGGTTGGGTTTTGTCATCTGTACAGAATATACTAAATATTTAGGATTATATATAGCAGAAACCTTTCAAAATATGTGGAAAGTAATATGGTTAATGCTATAGATAAGGTTGCTATGGATATTAACAGACAGTTTAAAATTCCATCAAGTTGGTGGGCTAAGACTAATATTAAAATTAATATTACTCCAAACAGATTTATATTTGAAGAGGCATTCCAATGTTAATTCCAGATAGATATTTTATTTTATTCAAACAGATTATTTAGGAAATTTATGTGGGAAGATAGGCCGCCAAGAATTTCATTGGCTAAACTGAAACTGTCTGGTTTTTGGTGCATTATTATTTCAGTCCATCCTAGCATTTAGTCCATGGTGGTTTACTTCCACACACCTGTGCATTTAAATGGGCTACGTGTACTTAGACTGAGTATTCATCATATAGTTAATTCAGCTCAATATTTGTCTCGATTGTTAAGAAAGGTTATTTGATGGACAAACTTGCAAACAGGTTGTATTCCGTTTCTCTCTGGTTCAGCTAGCCCTTAGTCTCTGCACTGTATATCCAAAGTCCCCCTCCAACAAGCCCTTTGATAATCCAGTCTTTTAATGGAATAGATTGAGTCAGATGAAGGAGATGACAAACAAGTATGAGGTTAGCCCGTGCAAGAAAGCTGCAAGGTACAGTTCAGCAACATATTGGGCCATAGGTCCCTCCTCAAAAAAGTCAACAACAACAGAACATTCCCTGTGCACAAACTTTCAGTCTAAAGGAACAAGAGAAACAAGAAGGAAGAAGAAAAAACAAAGCAGGACCAGCTGATAAACATACGAAGTTCTGTAATGACTGGCTAACAGAAATCATTCCTGAAAGAAAAATTAAATAGAAATGGGTTCTGTGATGCGCTGCTTGTTTCTCCTGGCACTGAAATGGCTGCTGTTAGGTTAACAGGTCAGGGCTACCAACCCAGGATGAAATTCTAACTTGGGAGCACAGTTAGACTCTGTCCCTAGATCTTTGTGGTTAAGATGTCATCTAAGCTGAGAGATCACCACATAGTCACTGATTTTGAAGGGAAAGCAAAAAAGCTGCAAAAATCTTTTTGATAGCTAAATTAGATTTTCTGCAGAAATCAACTATGAGTAACATAGTTTCAGAGTAATTTATTTATTTATTGGGTATATAATTCCACTGATCCTCTTGGCTACAAGAAGTTGGACATTCAACAAAAGAAAAGACTCTACTGGTGAACTTCCCAAAGCTATCATACCACTTTTAATAATTTTATTATAATCAGCATACAGACATCACACTGATGACTTACCTGGTGTGCCAACCAGTTATTTGGTATTTCTGGTCGTTCTCGACCATATAGCACAATGTCTCTCATAACTTCCATGCAAGGTTGCTCCCGGACCTTTGATCCAAAGGGTGGTTCATAATTCTTAACCTCTATGATAATGGAAGAAATGAAAGAAATTACAAATGTGGTATTGCTGTGAATCAAATAAAGGGGAAAAAGTCCTACAGGCTTATTTTCTGTGTGCTTATTACGACAATGATCAAATGCTACCAAGTGACTGCAGGCAAAGCAGCCAATAAATACATGAGCTCTCCCACCTGCATAGCTAGATCCACATCCCAGCTGGTTTCTTCATATAATTGGGCAGAGTATATGCAGCTGGATTCAGGAGGTGATTAGTTCTCTGAGGGAGAGGTTATACCTCCTCAGAAAGAGGGGGTGGTGTGCCCTCTCCTGAAGAATCCATCTCTTGATATGGCCATATCTGACAACTTCTTTCCTGTCTGCAACTCTCCCTTTGAGGGGAAAGTTGTTGAGAAAGTGGTAGGCACTCTGCTACAGAGGATTCTAGAGTAAATGAACCATCTAGATCCCCTTTAGTCAGGATTCAGGCCTAGTTATGGCACAGAAACAAAATTAGTCACTTTAGTGGATGACCTTCATCAGGACTTGGATGGCAGGAATACATTCCTCCTCATCTCATTAGATCTCTTAGCAATTTTTAATACCATCTACCACAGTATCCTTCTGGACCAACTGCAAGGATTGAGAGTAGGAAGCACCATTTTGTGGTGTGTCCATTTCTACCAGAGTGGGCAGTTCTTGGAGTAGTCACGGGGGATAATTAGTAGAGACCTTGGCAACAGCAGTGTGGAGTGCTGCAGGGCTCAGTCTTCTTTCCTATATTATTTAATATACATATGGAAACTGCGCGGTGAGGTGTAATCGATTTGCTGCTGACTATAATGGTTGATTCACAGACCATATCACCAGTTCATAGGAACACCTTTAGAAAGAAACTGAAAAAAAAATCTCTGTCCAAATGTATTCTGGAATAAATGGATTCTAATTTGGAAATAGTTCAGTTACTGAAATTCTTCTAATCCTATCCATTACATCTCAATAAATCTTGTTAAAGAAGGCAAATCTTGCTTGGAACAATTACTTGTGATTGAGGCAGCTGCCAATGAGCCAGAAAATGACATTTGATTTTAAATCACCAGGTCAGTCCAAACTGATGATGCTGTAGAAATCTTGAACTAGTGTCTGCAGTCTATCATGGACAAGGTAGGGATAAACAAGTACCAAGATGGAGTTAGTATGATGCTGTAGAAATCTTGAACTAGTGTCTGCAGTCTATCATGGACAAGGTAGGGATAAACAAGTACCAAGATGGAGTTAGTATGTAAATATCTGTGTTATCTAAGAATATTGGCCCTGATAATTGTGTGGCCAAAGGAGCTGGTCTGTGACGTGGGACTCCTCCTGGACTCATGGCTCCTCCTGGAAGACCAGGTGAAGCCATGATCAGGGGTTCTTTGCCCAGATGTATTTATTTTTTATTTAATCAGTTTATATAGCCGCCCATCTCAGCCAGTGACTCTGGCTGGCAAGCAGTATTAAAAAGTAAAAAACAGAAACGCATGCAAACATTAAAATACCAAAAAAAATCACACCAAACATTAGCCAAAAGACAGGCCCCTTCACACACTTGGGGGCTTCAGAGCCTTACGAAAGGCCAGCAGGGTTGGGGTCAACCTGATCTCTGGAGGGAGAATATTCCAGAGGATGGGCATTATGGCAGAAAAGACTCATCTTCTGGGCCCCGGCAGAATTCCTTAGCTGATGGGACCCGGAGCATTTACATCCTGCCAGGTTGGATAGGGCAGACAGAAACAACCAGGGAGACTGTAAGTAACCTGGTCCCAAGCCATGAAGGGCTTTAAAGGTGACTACCAGCTACCGACTACCAGCACTGGCTATGTCTCTGTCTGGACCAGGAAGCCCTTGCATCAGTAACTCACACTGGATAACACCAACATATTCTATGTGGAGCAGCCTTTGAAGATTATTTGCAAGCTGCAGCTGGCCCAGAATACAGCCAGAGTGCCAGCTGGGGAAACCTGCTATAGACTATCCCATCTTGAGTTCACCACGCTGACTGTTGGCATGCTTTTGTGCACAATTAAAAGGGATGGACATTACCTATTAAGCTCTACATAATGCGGCTTCAGGATACATGAGGGACTGCCTTATGAAATATGATCCTACCCATCTGGCCAAACATCTAGAAAGAGTCTTTGGAGAGTCCCATCCCCACATGAGGCAAAGGGACTGTGAGCTGGTTGTCAGGCATTCTCAGTGATAGCCACCACACTTTGAGACATCCTTTCAGCATCTGGCCTGAAAGGTACTCTTTTTTGGAAGGCCCTGAAGATAATTTTATGTCAACCAGCCTGTGGTCTTAAGTATGATTGTGGGTACCCTCTAAGTTATTTTGCTTATGGTCTGTTGTATTTTCCTGGTTTTGCTGTGTACCACTTAGAGTCTACTAAGATTGGAGCAGTATACAAAAATTGTAAATAAATAAAGAAAAGACATAAATAAAACTACTGTTCATGGAAACTGATTGTAAAAACAGGATAAAATCAGTCATGGACCAAATCAGCTGCATCAGAAAGATGTGGTGGAGTCAATAGGATGGTACTTCTCAGAAAATGGTCACCCCGCATATGTCACGTCACTGAAGATGTATTTGGCTACTGCTTCTCCTTTGTATTCAGCCTGCAGTGTCAAAAGGGAGCTCATAATTGTCCAACTTTTTCAAATATATATATAGAAAAAGTTGGAATACACACACACACACACACACACACAGCATTAATTTCTGGACCCACATCTGATTAAAATATTCCCAATCAAAAACAGTTTGGAAATTAGTAGGAGAGTGTTATTGTTCCTACAAACCTATTTTTCATTTATTGACTTTTGTTGAGATTATCATTGAAATAATACAGTATATCATTTAGTATCCTGTGATCCTCTTAACTGTTTTCTCCAAGAGTCTTCATACTCCCTGGTGTTGAGCTTCAGCTAAAGTGAAGAGCAATTTTAATATAATTTAATTATAACAATGATTTCATAGTGGGTAAGTGATGCAATCCCATAGGAATCACATAAAGCTACATTTCAATGAGCCAGATCACCCAGTCATGCTCTAGTGTTGTTTGATGTGCCTTGATACAGGTGACTTTTAAATTCAGAGACTAGGTGTCTTCTCTACTGGGCCTGGAACTTCTTCCATTTTGGTAATGCATTTTCTCATGCTGTCTGGCTAGTAGCTTGTTGGAATAGTCAGATTTATACTGTCTATGATAGGAACAGTATTCCAATAATAATTTGAGAGTGAGAGATGATTCAACCCTCCCCTATGGTCGAGAAAAAGAAGATTTAGAAACGTTGGTTGCCTTACCTCCTATAGCATCACACCTGGAGGCTATCTCCCATAAAACCAGAGCCATAGAATAGACATCCATTTGTTTAAAGGACTCCAGATCTTCAAGGTTCACTCTGGATTCTAAAACTTCAGGAGCCATGTATCTGGCAGTACCTACCTAATTATAACCAAATACATATTAAAACAGGTACATATGTGTAAGTGAAAGAGAGAAACCATATCAACTCAAAGGCGACACTAAAATCTATGACAGATCTATCCCATCATATGAAATGTCTTGTCACAGGCTTTGGTTACAAACTAAAATTCAGTTTTAAATCATAGTCATAAAATACGAAACAGCTCCAATTTTTTATCTCCAGAATTTTGCCCAAGGAATAAGTTAACCGTAGTGTTTGTATAGAAATTTTGTGTAATGGTATATAGAGTGGTACCTCTAGTTACGAACTTAATCTGTTCCGTGACTCTGGTTGCAACTCGAGTTGGTCTCAAGTCGAGGTAAAGTTTCCCATAAGGTTCAATGTAAATCCGGTTAATCCGTTCCCCCCTCCGAATTTGGTCACACCACGAGGCAAATTTCCCCATAAGGTTCAATGTAAATACAGCTAAACAGTTCTGAAACATATGCATTTTATTTTTAAACCTCAAAAACCTTCCAAACGCCACAAAAACCTTCCAAACGCCACAAAACACACCACAAGCCTCACCGAACGTCTCCTTGCTACCGCGATCTCGCCCACAGGAAGCCGCGACCGCAGGCAGGGAAAATGGCCGCGGATCCGGTTCGTAAGTAGAGGCAAGTTCGTAAGTAGAGGTAAATTTCTGGGGCCGGAGCTGGTCGTATCTCGAAAAATTCGTAAGTAGGGGCGTTCGTAAGTAGAGGTACCACTGTATTTAAAAAATCCTTAAGAAATACTCATTTGTACTCATTTTGGTTTGACAAATGCTCCTCCATATCTCTTCTGTTTTTCCAAAAGATAGAAAACAAGGGGCCTTCTGGAAATAACATGATTTTAGTCTGAGATATTAACCAGCTGAACAACAAAGATGATTCTGAGCCAATGCTGAATATAGAAATGCTGTGTGTAAGTGCATGTGTATGAATGTGTGTGTGTGTAAAATTCCCCTCTCACCCCTATGGGTGAGATGTGTCTTCCTCAATCTCAGGTCCTCTACCAGAGGCCTGGGAGTTGAGGGTTCTGCGCAGCATCTTAGCTGTTCCTAGCACTGCACTCCTCTTGGCAGAGAGCTCGGAAGTTGTTCCTTGGGTCTGTTGGAGCCATTCTCCCAGCTTAGGAGTCTCAGCCCTGAGTGCTTCTACCACTCCTGGGACCACTTTGGCCTTGACTTTCCAAAAGTAAAAATATCTACTGTATATCAGAAATCAATGCACTACAATCTGCAATCATTGCTAGCCACCATGTTATTGCTATGGGTAGAGATCCATTACTTCTCTACACCATTGGAGTGCCAGTCCTCAAACAGTAGAGCCTGCCAGGTTTTGTTGCTTGATGGCATCTCTCTAAGCAATGGGACAGGCCAAGTTTTCTAATTGCAGGATACAATGCATGTTTGTTTATTCAACTAGAAAGGCAATACAAACAGATAGGTAAATAGACCATAAAAACCAAAGAATAGCATGAGTTATAACCAACTGTGAACTCCTGTGTAGGAGTAAAGCACAATTGCTTAGAATGCAAGGCACATCTGGTTTCCAAGGTATGGAGGATGGTTGCTTAAATTTCAGAAGCTCTTTGGTTTGAGACACACCCAGCCACCTTCACAGCTGGTTATACTGCCGTACTAGGAAAGAAAAGGCAATGATTGTGCTCGCCTAGCATGCTTGGATAGATCATGTCTACATCTAGCACGCTATGTAAAATCAGAAAGCCAGTCTATTCACATTTAGGAGAGGGACCATTTTAATCCCAAATCCTTTAAGTCAATTGTTAGTCACAGCATCTTCTCCTGGTCTTGGCATCTTATGAACATTCAGAAATCCAGTAACTTCTGGGTGAATGATTCTGCTCTATCCAATCAGTTCTTCAAGGAAAGAAGATGGATGTGTAGCAAGACTGGTGGTCTCATTCTGGCAACCACCAAAGATACTTCCCAAACATTGACTGGCTAACCATATCCAAGCTCCATGCACTACTGCCTGGCCAATGAGGAAAGAGCCACTGATATTATGAAGCTTTGTGAGTATTCTGCTGGCTCAAGTGATCATGGAAAATGAGGCAGGGCAGGAGGAATTTGACAGGGACTCTGCATTCTCCCAATAAAATATTTGTACTCCCTTGTATTCATGACTTAGATGAAGAATGTTTATCAGATTCACCAATGACAGAGGACTGCATGGAATAATTAACAATTAAGAAGACAGAAACAGTATTCCAACTGATCTTCACAGGTTAGAGAAGTGGGTTGAAAATTACAGAATGAAATTTAATAGAGATAAATGCATCATTGTTGTTAGGGAAAATAAATCGTGTGCACAGGAATCCAATGTGAAGTAACTGTCTTGGTAAAAACATGAATGAAAAGGACATCAGAATTGTAGTTGACCGCAAGCTGAATATGAGTCATTGATAAGACATAGCTGCTGAAAATGCAATTTTAAGGGGCATCAATAGAAATAGAGTTTCCATGTCAAGTGAGATGGTGGGCTCCCTTTACTGGATATGTGGAAGTAGATGTTGGCAGCCATCAGGGACACTTGAATTTGGATTCATGCACAGAACAAGTGGCTGGACTCCTAAAAGTCCAGCTGTATCCTTTTTTATAGACTGACCCAGTTAGTATGTTTTTGTGCAGCCAGATCCCAAATAAAGAAACTGACTGAGTTATTGCTTATTATGAGTGCAGGCCCGAGTAGCACATCTGATCTGAAAGGGTACAGAACAGGTGCAGCATTCATAAAACTGGACTGATGTCAAGCAAGTCTGTTGTAAACAAGCAGAACAATCCTGTATGGACAATGAACATGGCTACTGAGAGCAGAAGTGATATCTTTTGCCACCTGCCCAAGCACAGCTGAGCTAGTGAGAACCTCAGCTGATAAGAAAGGGGAGGGTGGGAACTGAAACGGACATTGCAATGGAAACTCCAATTCTTTTAAAAACAGAACCATTAGCAGAAAAGAAAAAAACATCCACTACAGTTATTAGCTGCTTATAGCATGCACAGAAAGCAGATCAAAGGTTGCCACAAAGAAATAATTTAAAATATACCTTCTTGTGATGGTTTTAACATAGGAAATCTACTACTGCATATAAGCCCCATAGGGCTTAGGTGGAGAAAGTAGACTGTAAATTTAAATAAAGGCCCTTTATGCATAGAAGGGATGGTAGATTAACTGCTGGTCCTGCCAGCAGTGTCCCATGATCCCATATTTTCATGTTGAACATTAACATCTGCACAGGGGGAAACAAACCATGTAGAGTTCTATACATGTGTGTTTTCGTGCAATATGGAACCCTCATGTTGCACATGCCTGCTCAAAAGGAAGCATACATAGGATTTCTTTTCTCTTTACGTATGGCTGTGTTCCAGGTGAGGAAATAAGTGGGGTGGAAAAATGCAAGTAAATATGTTGGGAAGAGTGATAGCAACAGTGTGTTGGAGAAATGCATGAAGCCCTCTTCAGTTGAGTCACCCATGAAGGGGGCCACAACCTTTCCTATTTCCCATCAAGCAAAATAAACTGCTCTATCAGTTCTGTTCTGCAATGCTCACCTGTCCACTATTAGCAAAATCTTCCACACTTAAAGATGGATCCAGCCTCAGAGCAATTCCAAAATCACAGAGTACACATTCTTGATGGTTCTTAATGAGAACGTTTGTGCTTTTGATATCCCGATGGGCAATGGGAATTTTTGGACTGCCACAGGCAGTGTAGTCACTGTGCAAGTGGGCCACACCACTCACAAGGGAACCTGCCATCTTTTGCAAGTCTCTCCAGCTGAGAATATTCCTGGACAGGTAATCCTTAAGATTGCCTTGGCTGTGGTAGGCAGTGATCAGCCAGTATTCTTTCTGAAGTCCAGAGTGCCTCTCCTCTGCGGTGAGGAACTGAAGGATGCTGCAGTGCTTCAGGTTGGCATCCGTGAAGATCTGGCTTTCGTTTTTCCACGATGCAAATTCCTCACAAGGGAAAATCTTCACAGCCACTGTCTCATACTTGCCTGAAGATGCATGCTTCAGTTTGGCTTTCCAGACTTCTGCAAATTGCCCTTTCCCCACTCGTTCATCCAACTCAACCGGCAGCAGTTCAGCTATATGATTGAGGCTGCTGGTGCAGGCTGGGTGAAGAGCAGAATGATGATCTATCTTGACAGACAGGATCTCATCGTAAGTAGCGGCTCGGCTTGATTCAGGCAGCTCATGACACTGAGTATGTTTCTGAGCCCATTCCTTGGACCTCCTCCTCTGTCGATGGGTTCGGCAGAGATAGAATATCACTGTGATCATGATAGCAACTAACAGCGGGGGCAGCAGGCTGATGGCTGCCACAGGAATGATTTCCTTGCTTTGTAGCATGGAGTATCCTGTGGTGAAAGGAAAAGGAAGAAATAGCAAGACTGTTTCCACATACGCAAACCAGTTACTTTGAACAGCTTTCCCCAGTGATTCATAGCACTTTTAGGAACCAAACTTTTCGGCACAAGACTTGGGGCCACAGTCCAGAGAACCCACAATTTTATCATCAAACACAGGCAACAGTCCTATACAGTCCTACACAGAAGGTGCACCTTTCTCTCAATCGTTCTGGTGACATCAGTGAAGGGTTGGTCCTCCGCTAGTATTACACAGTTGCCTGTAGGAGGAGCCTTTCTCTTCCTATGCCTCTTTTACAGAAGCTGGAATGGCACTACGAGGTTTCCTGCTCCCGTGGTAGCAGAAGATTTTGGAAGGACTCAAAACAGGACTCCCTGCTGTTCACTCCTGCCTTCTTCTCTAGCGACCTCTTCAGTGATGTCTTCAGTATGACATGAAGAGGAGAGGGGCTACTTGCTGCTTCCCTGTTTCAACTGAACAGGGCTGTATATTCTTCTTCTTTTTATTCTCATTGTTCTTGTTATTTTTTTTAAAAAAACAGCTATTCTTATCTCCCATTCCCCAATTACAAGAAGTCAGTAGCAGGCACCAGCCCCTTTCTTCCTCTTTTATTTCACTTTTAACAGTTTGAGTATGCTACAGAAAGAAGGATTTTCCAGATGTCTTCTAGGCAGCCTTCTGGGAAGGCATTTAGAAGTTTTTTCAGGCCATCAAGATGCTGACTAGGATAGCAGCTCCACTGTAGGGCACTGTTGCCCATATTAGAAAGTTATCTTTCTCTCAGCTGTCAGGAAAGGCAGTGTGGGGCTCTCCCCACCTCCCTTTCTGCTGCTATGCTGGGCCTGCTGTCCCCTAAAGGAAGGTTAGCATGCTGCAAATTAAAACCTCAGACTCTAAGCATGATGTCTCTGGGTTATACACAGGTCCCATACAATGAAACTATAGCATAGCTACAACTTGGTGCTTTACTTTGTAGTGTGTCCATTTGCCCAGGTGAAGAAAAAGATAGCTGTGTTAACTAGATATATTACATTAATTAAATACATTATGTGCATGAAATAATGACATCATAATGAGAGCCAGTTTGGTGCAGTGGTGAAGGCATAGGCTAGAAACTGGGAGACTGTGAGTTTTAGTCCCACCTCGGGCACAAAGCCAGCTGGGTGACCTTGGGCCAGTCACTCTCTCTCAGCCCCAGGAAGCAGGCAACGGCAAACCACTTCCGAAACCTTGCCAAGAAAACTGCAGGGACTAGTCCAGGCAGTTGTCAGGAGTCAACACTGACTCAAAGCTCCCCCTCCCCCCCATGAATGAAATACAGAACCTGGAGCATCTGGTTCTGCATCCCTATAAGAGACCAGAGATCAACTTTCCTCCACCACCCCCCACCCCTCAGGATATGCTAGACTATATAATCCTGTAAATTAGGCTGGTAAGAATGGAAACTATACTTTAAGACATCTAGGGAGCACCAGTTTGGGGGAAAGTGCAGTAGGTCAATTAACTGATTCAGCATAAAGCCGCATCTTATGAACACCACATGGCTGAGCCAAATCGTTTTGCTGATGGAAAGTAATAATTCTTCCATGAACAGCTCCCCGTTCTTGAATAAGAAAACCCAAGAGAATGAAGATGGAAAACTTGGGTAACTCATTTGTTCCAGGCTTTTAAAAATATAAACGTTCCTGTTATTAATTATCAGGCTACTTTAAGGAAGAAAGCATTAAACCAAAGTGCCTTATCTTTCTGATAAGCATTTACGTTCACCAAGAAACAATATGGATTGAAAAAATAGAAAATACTAAAATAAGCTCTATAAAGTAATGCAACTAACTCAAACAGCAGCAGTCCATTCAGATTGATAAAATCAAAGCTGTTTTAAATGGAAAGGCTAAGATTAGCAGTACTTAAAAACCTAGGGAATCAAGTAGATAAAGTCTCCTCTGAGTGGAGCTGGACTCCGGGTGACCTCATGGACAGTCCAGGTCGTTTTATTGGCAAAGCACAGAAGTGGTTTCCCACAGCCTTCTTCTCAGGTTGTTTTTTTTTTTTTTTAACTCTCCTATCTCACCAACAGCCTTGGAATTCCCCCATCCAAGTACTAACCAGGTTCTGAGCCCAGACAAGGTCACCATTTTTTAGGCAGAAAAACAAGTACCAACACTTAAATGACAGTGATAAGAGTGTCATGCTGGGGATGATGTTCCAAAAGGAGGGGGCCATTGCTGAAAAGTCTCCATCAGTCACCATCTACAGCACTTCTTTGCTAATGAAGAAAAGCTTCAAAGAACAATTCCACTGGATATGGAGAGTGATATGGGAGAGCTGGTCTGACTAGTATTTGGGTATGAAGCCATGTAGAGTGCAAAAAAAGGCCGAGCCTTAAAATATATCCTGAACATTACTAGAACAGTGATGTCACTTCAATAAAAGTGAGATTTAATCTCTTTGACCCAGCATGGAGAGGTGTGTGCAGTCCCTCCATTCTTACTCATAACATTCAAAGAGAGGATTTCTTGGCCCAATAGAATAGCTGAGGATGAGTAGTTCAAAAACCATCCCTCAAGCAAAAGGCTTCAGGGTATGACCCCAGTGGGTGAAGTCTACAATTCAGATCCTGGAAGAAAGAAAGCCAGAGCCCTTAACTGTTTGTCTTGGCAGTTTCTGAAAAGGAAAAAAAAAGTCTGCTGCAGTTAATTTCTGCTTAAGCCGTGAATGTTTCTAAAATAAGACACCAAGTTCAAACCACAAGATCAGCTTCAAATGATATAATTTAAGTTTGTTTTGGAAAGTGTGAGGCCCAGCTATCTTTTTCTGTAATGGACTTACCTGATGGGTATGACAACATCTCTGAAATTGTGACATTCAATGGAAAGCAGAACCTTTTCTGAGCATTTTCCAAGGGTTCAGTGTGCAAACCTGAAGTAATGCCTCCTGGCGACATCACTCCTGGGAACTGTTTAAATAAGTTCCAGCCTCAACTGCAAAGTCATCAGTTTGCAGCAGTGATTGTTGCATGAGCCTAAAAAAGTATTGGGCAGGCTGCTTTCTTTGAAAACAAATGAAAGAAAGAAAGACATTGCCTTGTACTTTGTGCTTTCAAAGGTCTGTCTCTGCCAGAAATCATTTTTTTTCCTGCACAATATAAAAGTTGGGTTGAGCAAAGAATGAGGGCATCAATATATTTCTCAGTAGGCACCGTATCTTCTGAATCTAGAAATCTATCTGGTATAAAGGGGTGCTTCAGCCACCTTCCAGTGGAGGTCCTGGGCTGCTTTAAAGAAGCTGGAGGAGAAGCCCTTTCTGCGTCAAAGATAAAAGAGAGGCCTTGAAAAACACTAATTCTGTAAAGCCTAAAGTCAAACTCTCTGTGTTTGATACTGGAAATTAGCAAAATGCATTCTTGATTAGGATCGTTGCACTCTTCATTTGATCACTGTGACCTTCTGCAATGGGGTATTACAACCAGGAGGATAATTTTTATATAATAATAGCTAACATGAAGTACAATGGAGGGCAGCCACTGCTCACAAAAACCGGAAGTGATTGTAATTGATGGATGGGTGCGAGCTCCTCCTATTAGTTTATGCCACAGAGCTCCATTTAAAACTTGTCTGTATGTATGTGTGTCTGGGTGTGTGTGTATCTGTATGAGAGAAAAAGAGAGATTTCGTTGCTGAGTGATTGATAAGAGTTGACACCAACCTGATGGCACGTAATCAAATCTATTTGCTGCATTATTTTTGTCCAGAAAGCCATTGCAACCAGCTGGAACAACTGCACGCAGACAGCAGCTGCAGAATGCCGAGTTCCTGCCTGTGTCCCTACTTTTTAGATCTTAGTTTTGGTTACTTTTGCTTGTATTGTTTTGTGCAAAGAAAATGCAGCCATCCTAACATTGCATCTGCATTTTAATTCTAAGCCTCCCAATAAACCAAAACTGGGTTTTAATTGTTCTGCCGAAACGTGACCATTTTGTCAGAACCCGATCTGGGAGATTCCTGATAAAGCAGGACAGCTCTCCCCTCTTGCTTTACTGTTCATCCCCAGGTCACCTGCAGCATCTCATCCTTGGGGAGTGAGGTCACTACACGTCATGCGCCAAGTGCTGGATGAGCTCTGCTAAAGTAGAGGAGGCACTGCTTCTGTGGGAAGCCCCTGTGCTGACCAACCTCAATTGTTCTTCCTCCTCTCAGATCCTTTGAGCGACCTGCCCACACGCTGCATGGGGCATGGCAGCAGCTTTGGTTGAAGTTGGAGAACTCTCTTGCCTACCTAAGAGATCTGTCGACATGCTGTGTAAGTAATCTGGGAGGGGAGAATAAATATGATTCTCTCCCCATCATGTTACCAGCAGGCCAGCCACTGCCCACTGGAGGCAACTGGAGGGGAAGGAGCATGTCCGCCCAGGTAAAAGGACCAATGAGAGCTGGGCAGATCCCGCCCCCTGCTGCATCATCCTCTCAGTCGTTGCCAAAGTGGCACGCATCACGCCAATAGCAAGGCTTGTGTTGGGGGGAGATGGCAAACACCACTTCAGCTTTGGTTCAGAAAAACAACATGGTAGTTAGGAGTGAGAGGAAGGCTGTGTGATGCAGAAGCAGCCTTTGGGAACAGCTAGCCAAGCAGCCTGAAGCCAAGGCTAGAGAGCTGTACAGATGTGCCAACAGAATCATGTTCTATCACCAAAGAGGATCCGAACACACTAGCCATTAGCTTGCAGAGCTGTTTGCAAGGGTAAATTTCAGCTTCATCCAGAAAACACAACGTTTGCTTGAAACTTTACAGCCACTTTTTTGGTTGAGAATGTGCAGACTTCCAATTAGACCAGCAGGGATTGGGAGAAATATCTGGTTCCCGCAAGCTATTTCTTCCCACATATGACCCAGCCTGGTTTTTTTTATTGTTTTCATGTGTTTGCCTGACAGGCAAACGTTTGATGGAAGGTTTGAGGAACTGGGGACATTGTGCTATCTCTGTTTTTAAACTGTAACAGGAAACAGATCAGATTTCTCGCAAAACCAACTTCTGATAAGGTTAAAACAGAGAACTAAGGTTATTGTGGGTCTATAAAGGGTCTAAGAGGAGTGAATTCTAGATCTATGGAGTCAGAGGATCCAGCCTCATTAGATCATCCTAGAAAGAGAGCACGTGAGAACTCAGGCATGTCTAAACATTCAGATCTTCCAGATGTGTGCCAGTCGCTGCTAAGAAGACTCACCATTGGTATGATTTTCAAAGATAAGCTTGTCATTGCATTCCTGCTCTTTCACACAGCCACAGATGTAAAAAGCCCCCTCCTCGTTATGCTGACGGACCATGACACACTGTGATGTGTTATACTTTGAAACCATGACATTTTCTACGGGAAGCTGCGGGTTGTGGCAGAAAGTGCTCACTTTTATACTTGCATTGCCTTGTTTCCTGAAATGAAAAGAAACAAATACATATTTTAATGCTCTAACATTAAGGCCTGACACTTCTGCTTCCCATTTTTGCCTTTCATCCTCCGCTCCCTTTCTCCTTTTGGATTGTATCTTTTTAGAGTGGAAGACCTAGTTCACACCTCACACCAAGCTGATTTCCTTAACCACAGTTTGTTGAATAAAACATAATTGACTGAGATTACCGTCATCCTAAACTATAAATCAAACACACTACATTATGATTTAGCATGAGGAATGATCCCACTCCAAGTCTGTTTTTATTGTTTAGAAAAAACTTCCAGCCAAAGAGTTGACAATTACAATGCTAATAATAGGTTATTACATTATAAATATTGTCACTGATCTCTCTCTCTCTCTCTGATAGGCAGACAGACAGACAGGTTTTGTCTGGGACGATTGCCTACAGACTCTGCAAAATTCTGTCTTTTCTTTTGCACATTACTTACTGAACCATCTCATTTTTGCAAATGCATCAGTACTAGATTCCATTAACTCAGATACCAGAGAAGAAAGAGCTACATATGAATGTAATATAACAGAAAATTTATTATTTTAGGCCCTGGTTATGTTTGGGAATTTTTTAAAAAAATGTTTGCTTACCATATAGAAACACAGATTTCTTCTGGTTTTTCACAATAGGAGCTTAAATCGCAGTTGCTATAGCACACCTGATTTTCACAGACGGGGTGTGTATTGTCACACCACTTGCATACATTGCTGTTCACGTTCCTTCCTGCTCGGCTGTTGCACGCTGTGAATATAAAATTGGACAAAAAATGTCAGCATTGGCACGAAAACTTTTCTGAGCCTTACCTGACTATCTGAGCCTAGATATGCTTTTCAACACAATCTTCCACGAGCTGTGAATGGCTAAAGAAGAGCAGGAGGCTACTTCAGTCAGTTCAAGGGCTCAAGGTGTTGCACTGCAGGAGAAGATGCGTGACCTAAAACTGGACAGGCCAGAGCACCCTGGGGGAACTTGATTGGAATGGAGGTCTTAAGCCTTGCAGAAGCCTAAAATATCCATTTTGTCCTCCTCAATCCCAACAGATGCCAAGAAAGAGCAACAATGTTTGGCCCCACACACTCTAGTGCAGAGGGCTGGACTCCAGGGGATTGTACCAAGTGTGCTTTTGAATTACATTTTGGCTAGGTTCACACTGTTCTTATGCTGTACGCTGAACATCCTATGGCTCTGTTCACTCAGTAAGCTTAGCCATAGTTAGGTGAAACATGGCTTCTGGGAGGAACCCAATTTTGCATGACACACTGAACCATAAACTAACTGTATGAGCTTGCACACCATGCTAGAAGATTAACTAGGCTGTCAGGTTGCATTCCTCATGTAATGAATTATGCCTAGTGAGCAAAGCATTTGGATGAGGTGACAATGCACAGTAGTACAGGCAAACCATCTCTTTGGATCATTAAAGCAGCTACATCCTTTTTAAGATTAATGCGGCTTCTTCAGAAGATACTCTTGACTGTCTCTGCATGTAACATTTCACTTTGCTGAACTGTTAACTGCATTCACATATTGTACAAATCCATGACCTGTCTAATTATGATTTATATATAAACTACATTTGACTAGGTTTGCATTACATGCTAAATCATAAATTATAATTTTAGGTGTTATGGCTGGCTTCACATAATACACCAAGTCACAATTAAACAAATTACTCTTAAATTCAGAACAATATGTTAATCTAGCAACACACATATATATAAACAGAGAAGGAGGCTATATTTTGGCTGTGGAAACACATACAGAACCCTACTGAAATAAGCTGAGGGAAGACTGTAATTCAGCACATATGAAAAGCACCAACTACTGCCTTAAGGCAATACCTAGACAGACTTTTAGGCTTTGTTCACAGTATATAGTTAATTCAAATTGCTACTAACACAGACTGGGCTTTGATCACACAGTCACAACCAGCATCTTGACTTCTTGACACATGGACTCACAGATCCCCTGCTTGGCAGTTAATTTTTGCAATGGAGCACATGGTTCTACTTCTTCACATCTAAGAAGTGATTCACACAACACAGCGTGACTGGGGGAAAGGGTTTGGATTCACTAACAAGGCTGGAGTGATTCATTTCCTGTCCCTGATAGATGCAGAAACCAGCATAATATGCTGGATCTAGAAGTGACCATAGTAAGTGTGTTGCATAAATGCAGCTTTAGATTTGACAGAGGGAGTGTTAATAATCAGATTCCAGGATTAAGGCCTCTGAATGGGATAAAGACAGAATACCAAACCTTACAGTTAAGGTTGATGTAATCTAAGTACTGTATCACAGCATAAAAAGAAAGAAATATAGTGTGAGAACTTGGAGAGTGAATTCAAGGGCCCTGTAAACTAATGTTAAGTTTTATATGTGGGCTGCTTCTTTCTAGAAATCTGACATAGGCAGTGGTATTAACTACCTATTCAAACATTTTAAGTTAGATCTCAGTCAATGCTTGACATGTATATTTGTACATATACTGAAATGAAAATGTGATATGTCTTCAGTGACATTTTTTCAATGGAAAATTGAAGTCAGGTCTACGCTACAATTATATTACCTTCTCCAATCAGGTGCCCAGCTGTGTTTGACTTCAGCTTCTATAATCACCAGCCAGGACATATTAACAGGGAGTGACAGACATTCACGCTCAACATTTCTGGAGGGCACCACGTTGGAGAAGGCTGCTGTATATGACATGGTGAGTGATTTCACATACTTGTCACCTTTAAAAATAGTCTGGTTTGATTTTTCTAAAACATGGGCAAAAAGTAGGGAATGTTGAGCAAAGACTAAAATATGATTGGACCACATTTGGCAGATCGCACAGGAAGGCCTTCTTTCACACAAACATTGTTAATGATCCCACTCCACTCTGGCAGATTTCCCAGATCCAGGACAGATCAAAAGAATGGAATAACAAATTAAGGCAACAGAGTTATGTCAAAGATCAAGACAGAACATGAGACGAGATGGGCTAAGCTTCCCAATTTTTTATATAAACTCTCAGATTTTCTTGACAGAAGAAAAATGTAATTTTTAAACAACTTTCAGGCTGTGACACTATGATCTTTTAATTTTGCCTTTTTTTCCAGCTACGAATATTTTCAGTCACATAGCATGGGGAATAGACACGGTACAGAGGCATGAAAGAAGGAAGTAAGCAAAAAAATAAAAAATAAAAAAAATAAATCCCAGTTTCTCTTCCTCTCTCTCTCTCTCTCATTCTCTCTCTTTCTGCTGAAATTAAAAATTCAGGTATTTAATGGTTTTTTCTGTATTGTTCTCTCTTTCTTTATCTCTCTTTGTTTGATAGGAGATCACAGAAATGTAGAATCAGAGACCTGAAAGGGGCCATTTAGGGCATCAAGCCCAATGGTCTACTCAGGACAGGGAGCCATCCCAGGCAGATGGCTCTTTAGACCACTCCTCTGGAATCTCTCTGGAGAAGAAGAGAATGGGAGATTGCCCATGAGCGCTCTGAATGGCAGCTCCACGTGAGGGGACTGTAAAACAGCAGTTTTGAGTGCCTGGAGCCAAGGAGACAACATCTTTGTTCTCAGCAGCGACGAAGCCTTTAAAATAAGGACGCTAAGCCAGCCGAACTCACTTTCTAATCACATTCAGAAATGTTCAACTTAACCACTTTATGGATATTAGAGACCGTCAAAACAGTGAGCTTAATTTGACATTTTAAACAGAGTCTTAAGAGTTTAAAATAATATACAATTGGCAAAAAGCAAAAAATAAAATAAAATAAAATTTTGATTTAAGAAAGTTTTAAACGGATTGGGAGACCAGACAGATTTGGAATATTGGTTATTTTTGCTGTAAGATTTGAAAAACAATATGTAATTAAATGTAATTTAATTTATGTAATTAAATAATGCACCCGTGGGAAACAACTGAAATGGAGCTAAACCCATATTAGGAACTGAGGCTTGATGAAGGTGGCAAATGGACAGTAAAGGGAACTAAAGGATCAGGCAGAAAAGAGTTAAAATGGCTAAGCTGGCTATAACTTTTACTTTTCTTAAAGAATCCTTCAAAAAAATTGATGATGCAGATTTCAAATGGTTAAATGATAATGATACAGATTTCAATGGTTAAACTTTTAAAAGATGATGAGAAAATTTTTTAAAAAACAACTCTTACCTGACACAGATATTATAGAATCTGAAGGCATGAAAGGCAACAAAATTGAGATTACCAATACAAAAGACAAATCAAGAAAAGGACAAGGAACAGCTACAACAAGAAATCCTGGATGGTGCCTCTTCATGGAATTTACAAAGTAGGTTGGTGAAAGCTTTGAAGACTTCTTTTAAATACCAACGAATGATGAAAGATCAAATCCTGTAATGACATTGGAATGATTTAAAGGCCAAGATTGTGAAATGCAAAAAGAAGGAATATAAAGTTGGAGTATTTGATCAGATATAAACTATTTGTTTGACATTTCTGGTAATTCCTAATGGACTTTCTGCTGAACCAGGACTGAAATTATGACGATTTGTGGATTGTACATAGATAAGATTTAGGTTATGGGAAGAAGAGTTCTTTTATTTATAATTTTAAAAGAGGGTGAAAAGTTACTATATAAACTTATGTTCGGTGTGATGAAGGTTGGAAGCCACTTTCTTTATTACTGCCTTTGTTTCTTTTTTCTTTTTCTTTTTCTTTTTCTTCTTTTTTCTTTTTTCCTTTTGTTTTTCTTCTCCCTGCACCTTCTGAACTTTTCTTTTACTTTTCTTTTTCCTTCTAGTTTAGTTTGTATTAGTTTTTACTATGTTTACTAAACACTTCAATACAATTAAAACAAAAAACAAAAAACAAAAAGAAAACACTCCAGCAAGGGAGCTCACTGGATCCCTGGTTAATTGATGCAACCTCTGAACCATTTTCACCATTAAGTAACTTTCCCTGACATTCAATCATAGTCTGCCTTCTGTTCCCGAATATGAAAAGTTGCTTGGCTGGTTGCCTGTGGTAAATTAAAATAATTTCCAAACAACCAGTCAGGAAAACTATTACTGAAAGCTAAGCAAGTTTTTTCAGTTTGAGAAATGATGCACAAACATCTGTGGGCAAATGGCTCCTTGAAAATATTGAGGAGTACCAACAGGTGTAGACTTTGCCAACTTGTTCCCTGCTAGTCTCCATTCTCTTGGATCTGCTGTCATTAATGGAAGATAATCTGGACATAATAGCAGCATGGAGTATTTGAGTTTTATGAATCTATGGTTGGTGAGGAAACTGTTACTTCCTTTTCCAACAGTTAACTACAGTCCAGGGAAGTGGCCTTCCCAGCAAGCTAGAAAAATGTATGAGTTATTCAACTGTTGTATTTTTGGCACATCACATTAAACCTAAAGAGAGAATAGAAAGGGGTTAGATAGATGCTATCCAATTAATAAGGAGATTATAAGTTCAATGAGATTAGTAAACCAGTGTTTCAACTTCCAAAATATTGTTGAACGTTCATATGAAATTTATAGAGAAACAATGCCTATAGAAAATTGCTTAATGGTTTTTTGCAAATTAAAACAGCATTTCTTTATGGTTCCATAGAGAAGTTAGTTATGATATCCAACAAGAACTTAGGGGAGTTTTTCAAGGAAAGTTATTGCTAAAACTATAGCTTGAAGAAAATATTAATGGAGATATTCTAAGGAAAACTGGAAATGGAAAGACCAAGAATACGACCCTGGTATTCCTAAATAGGCCTGGGGAGGGGAGGGAGAAGATAAGACCAGGTTGCGAGAATTTCAGAGTCATCCTAGCCAACGCGTAGAAGTAGTCCGTTGTAGCCCTCCTGAAATCACTTGTAGGAACGCTCAGGAAAAATGTGAACAAGGGTATGGTTTGGCTTTCTGAAGAAAAAGGTTATATTCACTCCAAGGTTAACAGACTCAATCTGCTATTTTAACCATCAGATGATAGCACCTGATCAATCTGGCCTGGGCTCTGTAGCTGAATAGAGTCAGTCCCTTGGATGGAAGACTGCCAGGGAACCCAGGGCATGAGGCTAGGTTGGGAAGCTGAAAAAAAATCTTGGAAGACAGCAAGGGCAAATCACTCCCCTACTGTTGCCAAGAAACTTCATGAACATTTTCAGGAAGTCACCAGGAGTGAAGCTTGACTCAGAAGAGTTTCTAAATTACATTTAACTCATTTTATTGTGAGAAACTGAAGCATTGCTATGGACCACTGAAATATAAGGTTGGAAGAACAAGGTTTTTTAGCAGTTTCTCCTCCTTTCACTACCTGTGGGGAAGCAGCTAACAATTACATCACAGGGGGAGCTCACAGAATATGAAAAGGACCAACATTTTAAAGAAAAGGCATTTGGCCATGGTACTGGTATAGGATTATAACTAACTTAGGGAAGGGAGGGAAAGAGAAATCTGCCAAGGGCATTATCTGTGGGCAGCAAGCTACCTATTATTGGTATGGAATCTTAACTTGGAATGGATGAAATTCCTCTATGTTAATAGACAAGAATTTAAAAATTGTTAATATTTCTGTTAACAAAAATTGTTAATATAATAATACAATGATCAGAGGTCTGTTGTGAAGGAAGCAGATACCATGTTTCTTTCTCTCATAATGCTGTAGCCTAGAATCATCCAATAAAGGTGAAGGGTGTGGAGTCTCAGACTCAGTTGCCATCAATGTCAATAATAAATAATGGGTTGAAAGTTTAGTTTATTGACCTAAAACATAGTATATTCACTGTCTTGGTACAGATCATGCTATGCCAAAGGCAAGCAATTTGTTAAATCACATTCTGATTTAATGAATCACGTAAACCTACTTATTATGGCTTAGCATTATGTGTGAATCAGACCATTATAGCTTGGTGATGGAGATTCTTATCCTTATTATTACTTCTCTTGACTACTGCAATGTGCTGTACATGGGGCCATCTCTGAAGGTGACTTGGAAGCTTTAACTGGTCCAGATGTAGCAGCCAGGCTACCAACAGGTAGAACCGTTATTGAAATGTAACGTCTATATTTCAGTGTAACACTACCAGTAGGCTTCTGGGCCAAGTTCGAAAAGCCCATTATTATCTATAAAGCTCTAACAGTGTGCAGCATCAAGCTGTATTGGAGACCACTTTATTCATAATGAGACTGCTCTTTCTGTGAGGTCAGCTAGAGAGGGTCTGCTTAGAATCCCTTTCTCTAAGAAGGAAACACAGGTCAGAAGATAGGCCTCTTTGGTGATGGCCCTGATGTTATGAACTATGCTGTTCCCAGAGTCTTCCTCACATTCTGAAAAGCATGGATGGCCCTTTTTTTCCAGTGGACATTCAGTCACTAATCCAGTGATGGCTGGATAGCTATTTAAGGTAGTTTTAATATTATTGGGGGGGGGGAGTTGTGATTTGAAACATTTTGATTTTATGTTTATTTTGTAAACCACCCAGAGCCTATATGAATAGGCAATGTGATATTTTTTCATAAATAAATAAAACTTGTTCAACAAACCCCATTGAAAAATCCTGGGTAAGCATTGCGTGTGGATCAGATGAAGGTCTGGATAACTGCTCAACCTGAGCTTCAAGATAACACTGGATCTGACAGTCCTCTGATCCATTATGTTTTCTATCACTTTCTACTGAACCTTGGGAGGCTAACGAAAACATTTCATGGTTAGAGAACAACTGGAAGAAGGTAGCTGTTGCACTTTGGGACTTAGAGTCCTGAACGGTGATATATGGAGGGAGTTGTCTCTCTCTTTCAAGCCAGTGAGGTCCTGCCGGTGGGGATCCTTTCAGAAGCTGAAAACAAAACCAAGCCCCTGGTTCTGATTATCAGAGTCATGGTGTTCTTCCAAACAATATCCATTATTTTCCATTATTTGACTCCTTACTGTTTTGAGAAGCCCTCTGTTCTGGCACATCACCAGCAGTAAGTCTCCCGCCCCACTTCCTGATGCATAAGAATTATATTTTGCATTACAAAAGAGCCAGTGTTTGAAATAATTGTAGAATTGGTGAATTCACATTAGTGTGTGCGCGTGTGCCACTTTGCAGTAAAGCTGATTCGTGGTATTGTCAAATCCTTATGTCTTCAATTTATTCTTGGAGAGCTCATTGTATTTAATTAGCTTAGGGCTGATTCCAAGTTTTCCTTTTCCACTTTTTAAAAAGTTTTTATTTTGATGTGTTGCATTTGCCTCGGCAACATCTGGAAGCTTTTTGAAAAAGCTTGTTGTTACTTTAACTGCTTGTGCAGCTTTATTACATTATCTGAGTATTAGCATTGAAAGCATTCATCTGGGTTTAATTAGGGCTAAGTTGAGTGATGTGGCAGTTAAACTAAGTTAACGGTTCAGGGACATAGTGTTCTAATAGTAGGTTTAGCAACTTTCTTGCACTGATTTTTCATTAATTAATAACATGTGTTCAATCACAAAGAAGTTGCCTTCAAAAAAGATAGTGGCATCACAGAGTTGTGGTAATCTTCCACTGAAGGCCTTTGAAAGTAGTGGTAATTTATTTAAAGGTAAGGTAAAATAAAGTTTCCCTTAAGTCAGTTCCTGGTGACAACATGAACACTTTCCTTTTCTTTTATTTGTCAACTTGTACGCTGCCTCAGTCACAAAGTATTCACATCCATGTAGCTTCCTTGGCAACAATACAGAAATGGTTTCCCATTGCCATTTTCCAGATTTTTTTTTAACCTTCCAGTCTAGTCTTCAGTCTTGGGGTTCCTGGTGGTTTCCTATCCAACTGCTAACAAAGTCTAAACTGGCTTGGCCCTTTCAGGATCACTCTCAAGGTTAGCTAACCTGCTGTGACACTCTCCCCATTTTGAGCCAGGATTCCAATTCCAAGTACACTTGGGAGAAAGTTCAATCATTTCAGCATTTGCCCTGGAAATCAGCATATACCTTATCATGTTTATCAATGCCATGTATTGGCAATGCCACTTTCATTCCTGTGAAGGAATTCAAGAAAGCATACACAGATTGTGCTGAAAGGTACGTCAGGCCAAAACCAAATAAACACATTACAGCTTAGTGGAACATGGGAATCCTTGAAACCCTCAGGGTTGTCTCCCATCCAGACAATGGCCAGACTCCGAGCTGCTTGGTTTGAATGAGACTGATTCTTGATGTATCTTGCACACACATTGATTCAATGAGCTTAGTGCATTCTTGCCCTAATGCAAGATTGGTTGCATGACATTGAAAGCATCCCCAAGAAGCCAAAAGATGGAAAAGAGAGAAAAAAGATTAAAAAAGCAAAATTGAGAGGGGGGACAGTTAGAGTAAACACAGTGTAGTATGTACTATAGGATAGTTCAGTGTAGTGAAATATTGAAACTGCACTGCAAATAATCAAAAATGGCTCTGGAGACTGCTAAGTACTGGTTTTCATGCCTCTTCTGGCACAATCTGGTGATGATCCCTCTTTTGGGGAGTGCTGCTGAATATAGCTTTTTTTTTTCTTTAGAATAATACATGCACAATAGGAAAGAGAAGAAGAGGACAACCAGCAGCTGGGTGGATGGACTCAGTTACAGTTGCAATAAATTAGAAGACCTGAAAGACCAGGTTAGGGACAGATTGTCATGGAGAAAATCTGTCTATGTGATTGCTAAGAGTCGGCACCAATTTGATGGGCCCATAATCAATCCATCAATCAATGATATGCACAATAGTGGGCTAGGTTCTTGGTTTTTGAGGAATTATGCAATGTTAGTAGGGTTGGTTGCTGGAGGTCACCATAGTCCATTACAGAACTGACTAGTCCCCTGATTTCTCAGTCTCATTAGCTCACTCTTTAGTTTAATGGTTTTCAAATGGCCTCATTCTCGACCATTGATACCAAGGGCCAACTCAACCTACCAGTTGCTCTACACCAGTGTTGTCCAAACTTGGCCACTTTAAGATGAGTGGAATTCAACTCCCAGAATTCCCCAGCCAGCATGGCTGGCTGGGGAATTCTGGGAGTTGGAGTCCAGTCATCTTAAAGTGGCCAAGTTTAGACAACACTGCTCTACACAAACACATTCAGAACCACCATAGCCAAGGGAAAAAGCTACCAGGGAGCAGGCTGTACACTTGAAGATATGGTAGACATATTTCTACTTGCAGACCACTGGAAAAAGTACAGCTGTGACTACAGCAAGGCGTTGCTGATGCCCTGTGGATATATATTGTTCAGCTCAATCCTTTCTTTCCATAAAGTTAGAAATGTATGAAAAGGAGGCATCTATCCATAATGGTTGTACATCCAAACTGTTAACAGAGTCCTCCTAATCTTCATATTGCCAGTGCTTTCATGCCATCCATCTACTCAACAGCTCTAATGATTGGCGAAGTGCTCCTCTCAAAAGATTTCTGGATGGCCCCAGTCTGGGTTCTTGACTCCTCATACATGGTCAATCATTTCTAGTTAGTGTTCCTGCCTGAAAACTAAATGCTACAGTACCGCAGTGGGAAATATTTACTCTTAAGGACACCCATGTCGAGATGGTGGCTTCTATCCTAGTTGCTGGAGAAAAATGACACAAAGCAAAAGATTTGTCCCTGTCAGCCTCATCTTCCCCTTTATGGCAGCAGGGGGTTTCGCTCTGGCACAGGGAGCTTCCTTAAAGCAAATTAAAAGAATGGTGCTTTAGTCACATTGATGCTATTGCAATTACCTACATACTCCCTGTAGCTCATGATAAAGTCTTACATTGAGAGATTGAAAGTTTCTGATCAGACTGGTTCTACACATGCAAGAGAAAGACATCATAGAGTGCTGCTTTTCTAGAAAGGGCTGCACCTTTCAGGCTAGAGAGAAGGAGAGTCATCGTCAGGTGCTGAGGAGGTACAAGGACAAGGGTTACTAAAAATATTTGAACAAAAAAGTACCCCATAAATGAACTGCCCCCACGGTAAAGAACATTCTACAAATGGCAAACCCGTCCCTCAAGGACACATTACTGGTCCAAGTATTCTGGGTTTCCATCAGCTGGGAGTTTTTCTTTTAGTTGCTCTTTATTTTTACGTAGGAAAATATTAAAAAATCCTTCTACATGATATACTCTGTGTCCTAAAGCAGTCCAGTCCAATGTACCAATCAATTATTCTGCCAATTCACTGGCATCTCATTGGATCACATGAGTAGAATTGGGTTGGGTGGTGGGAGCAGATAGAACTTGGCAGAGTCAATGAAGGAAGGTGGGTATGGATGGGAGAGGGGCTGACTTTAGCATAAACTTGAATCTTTTTAATAAGCGATATGCTTACGAACTAATTAGCAAAGAGAGAAGTCCAGTTCAGGTTCTGCAAAATTGATTAATTATGGGCTACAAAGTTCATGTCAATTCTTAGTGACCACAGAGATGGATCATCTTCAGATGATCTGTTGCCAACCTGGTCTTCCAGTGGTTCTGCCAACCTTGCAGTAGTCAAGTCCATCCTCCTTGCTCCTGGTTGTCCTCTTCTTCTCTTTCCTTCTACCTTTCCTGGCATTACAGACTTCTCAAGAGACCTAGGTCTTTGCATGATGTGTCCAAAGTATGATCATTTGAGTCTGGTCATTTGTGCCTCAAGTATGAATGCTGGCTTGATTTCCCTCATTGCTGATACCAAATATATTTTTGACATTTATTGAATTACACCGTAATGCTTCCAATTGCCAAATACAGCACAGTATAATTTTTGCAGAAATCAATGAGCTGTCTTCAAAGGTGGAATAAAAGTGATTTATTAAGATTGCTGCCTTTCACCATCACCCAGCTGTGTTTATATTAAAATGATTATGTTAATAGCAACATTTAAATTTTACACAGAATAAATATGATTGAATATGATAGGGGATGAATTTTAAGATTAGTTAAATATATTGTAAGGATACATGAAAACTTTGATCTCACATTTTTTAACCCAAGATTATCTAAAGTAAGAGTTAAAAAAGAGGATTCTCTCCTCACTCTCCAAATTCTCAATCTACATTTGAGTGTTCCCAATCCAGATGTTGAAAGTATGGATGTTAACTGCAGATTTCCTGGCTATTTTCTGCCTCAACCCCACCCCAGCATGGGTTCTTCAGGCACTTGGGTTGTGCAGGCTTTCTGTTGAACATCTGTGATCATTTGCGCTAATCAGATCTTTTCTGGAAATAATTCCACCTCTACTCCACAGGCTATAAATAAAGCTGAAATAAAATTCAATTAAGAGTGTTATTAATTTCAACTGTTTTAGTTCAAATATCTGTACCAGTCTCTCCTGCCCTGTGTTCCAGAGCAGATTAACAATAGAGAGAAAGGGTGGGCTCAATGCCTCAAGAGAAAAATCAAATGTTCCTACAAACCTGAAATATCCACCTAGAACCACCGCATCTCTCAATGATGACTTTTCAAACGGATGGAGAGGCTCCTCATTAACAGAGATGGAGTTCAGACATTATGATAAATCCACCAATCACAAATGATGGTTTGTTGACTAAGGCACAGTGTCCAGGTCCCTCCAAATGCTAAATCATAGATCCATGTGGCTGCTTTATTTTTATTTAGTGTGTTGAATGAATTTAACTACTATATCTGTATAGGCCCCGTATGAAGAAAATGCTGGCTCTGCTTGGCTGAAATTGAACAGCATGTGGGTTTCTTTGTTAAGGAGGAAAATAGTTTGACCAAAAACAAGCTGGTAAATGTGTCCTCCTCAGGGACCAATTGAACAGAGCCTGGCCAAGATATTGTGCTGCTTGAGGGCAAGCAGCCATCTGTGCCTTTCCCTGCCTCTTCTGCCATCAAAGGTGGCAGTCATCACCTGCACTGGCCTCTCTTCAAGAGCTGCCCCACAGAGAGTGCATGGTAATAATTCTGCCTTAAGGTTACTCAGTGTGTGTTACCAAAACTAGACCTCTGGCCCCCATGGAAAAACACAACTGGATTATCAGATGAAGCTGATGACAGCCTCCTCTTGCAACAAATGTTGGGCAACTATCCCGCATCCACCCTGGATCAGGAAGCTCCCCAGATTACAAACCTTTTCCCTAAAGGAGAGGGTGACCCTATTCAGAAGAGGCATTCCACCCAAACTCTTCAGTCCAGCCCCATAATCAGCAGCCACTCCATCTGGCCTGAACTTAGCTTTGGCTTATTCTCTCACACTCAATCCTTTTCAGCCCACAGACACATGAAGGCTCCTGGGAAGCCCAAAACTGAATTCACAGGAAAGGAGAAGTACAGCTAGACATCATCAGCATATTGGTGGCAATTGCCACCTTCTTATAGGACCCAGAGAGGAAGAATTGAATCAACACTGGGCAATACCTCCTTCCTTCTGCTCCTTCAGGTACTCCAAACTGTGATTAAAGTGACTGAAATCTGCCAAGAGAGTCAAAAATATCAACGTTGCACTTCCCATGTCTGTCTTGCAGTACAGATCATTCATCTGGGTGACCAATACCATCTCTGTCCAATTCTAATTCTGAATCTAGACTGAGAAATAATCAAAATAATCTGTTTTCTCTAAAAATGTTTGCAGGATTGCATTGAAAGCCTGCTGTTCCTAGTGTGAGAGCTTGAAGAAAGTATCCTGACAATCAGCTGGAATCCTGAATACAATTATCTGTGATTGTTAGGTCAGAAAATTGGGTATACAATCAGAAAAGATTCTGGATAGATGCATATGAATGAAGTAACTTGATTGTTGTTGCTACTGCTGCTGCTATATTGTTGTTGGTGGTGTGCAAATGTCACAATCTAATCAACTGGGTATTGACCTCAATGATTCAGATCCTGGCCGAGAACCTAAACATGGAGTTATCTCCACAAAATGTATACTGTTCCAGGTAAGGGGATCTTTTGCAAAAGTAGTAGTGTCACATCCAGTAAAATTTAAAATTTCTGAAATCTGGTGAATCCTTTTGGAATTGCATCATGAGTTCCAATGGCAATCAGTATGAAAACTGATTTTTTCCTCTATACCCTTTTGACTTCAATTTGTAAATCATAGTATTTTGTTACTTTATCCAGTTGTTTTCCAGCAATTCAATTGTCTCCTGGTATTGTCACATCAATGGACCACATCTTCTTTTCTATAACAATGGTGTCTGGTTATTACATTCTAAGTGCCTATCAATATAAATTTTGAAATCCTACAAAATGTTTTCATCTCCTTTTACAAAACTTTTTCAGGCACATGCTCTGAATAGATTTTGCAAACAATAAAGCCAAATTTTCTACGCAAATTTCAAAGTACAGTTCTTGCAATGCTATCACAGCATTGTTTATTTCCTGTCTGTGTGATTTTACTACAACCACTAATGAGATAATCTACAGAATTGTTGTTGTTGTTTCCCTGTGTTTCCTCAAGAAATAATTCCAAGGTAGTTTATATGAGGGTCTCCCTTCATTTTCTCTCTCAAACAACCCATGAGGTAGGCTGAGCAGAGAGTGAGGGACTGGCCCAAAGTCACCCGGGGAGTTTCCATAGCTAAGGATGGACTAGAATCTGCAACCCTTCATCTTACTTCAATACTTTAACCACTATAGTACACTGGATCTCTATATTATATGCATGATAAAATATAGGCACAGTATGAAGGATAAATGCTGGATGGTAGATTTTAAAAGGGTTGAGCTGAGTTTCATCCAAGTGGAAAAAATTCAAGTTCAAGGGAAATAATTCAGATCAGAAGCAGATTCCGCTCTGAATATGTATAATAAATCAAGGATTCTTCTTTCCTGGAGTATAGAGACCTCATATTAAGTGCATTAGGTTCCTCTGACAGAATTGATATAGTAGATCTAAAGTATAATTTTAATTGACAGTAGCTTTCCAAAGTTACTTTCTGAGGAAAATTATACATACTCACGTTTCTCCTTCAAAGAATTTGATAGATGGTAAAGTGAGAAGCCACTCAGTCCTAAGCCTGTCCACTCAGTTTACATTGTTTCATTAAAAATGAAATGACTGTAAATCTTCCAAAGCTTAACACAGATCCAGATGTAACTGTGCAAACTTGAATACACACACATACATACACACATACATATACATATACAGTCGTGTGAAAAAGAAAGTACACCCTCTTTGAATTCTATGGTTTTAAGTATCAGGACATAATAAAAACCATCTGGTCCTTAGCAGTTCTCAAAAGTAGGTAAATACAACCTCAGATGAACAACAACACATGACATATTACACCATGTCATCATCAGCAATGATCTTAGAGAAGCAATTGTGGCTGCCCATCAATCTGGGAAGGGTTAGAAGGCCATTTCCAAACAATTTAAAGTCCATCATCCTACAGTAAAGAAGATTATTCGCAAGTGGAAAACATTCAAGACAGTTGCCAATCTTCCCAGGAGTGGACATCCCAGCAAATTCACCCCAAGGTCAGACAGTGCAATGCTCAGAGAAATTGCAAAAAATTCAAGAGTTACATCTCAGACTCTACAGGCCTCAGTTAGTATGTTAAATGTTAAAGTTCATGACAGTACAATTAGAAAAAGACTGAACAAGTATGGTTTGTTTGGAAGGGTTGCCAGGAGAAAGCCTCTTCTCTCTAAAAAGAACATGGCAGCATGGCTTAGGTTTGCAAAATTACATCTGAACAAATCACATGACTTCTGGACCACTGTCCTTTGGAAAGATGAGACCAAAGTGGAGATGATTGGCCATCATGCACAGCGCCACGTTTGGCAAAAACCAAACACAGCATATCAACACAAACATCTCATACCAACCGTCAAGCACGGTGGTGGAGGGGTGAGGATTTGGGCTTGTTTTGCAGCCACAGGACCTGGGCACCTTGCAGTCATTGAGTTGACCATGAACTCCTCTGTATACCAAAGTATTCTAGAGTCAAAAGTGAGGTCATCTGTCTGACAGCTAAAGCTTGACCTACAATGGGTCAGGCAACAGGACAATGATCCCAAGCACACCAGCAAATCTACAACAGAATGGCTGAAAAAGAAAAGAATCAAGGTGTTGCAATGGCCCAGTCAAAGTCCAGACCTCAACCCGACTGAAATGCTGTGGCGGGACCTCAATACAGCTGTGCATAAACAAATGCCCGCAAACCTCAATGAACTGAAGCAATGTTGTAAAGAAGAGTGGGCCAAAATTCCTCCACAACAATGTGAGAGACTGATAAAGTCATACAGAAAATGATTACTTCAAGTTTTTGCTGCTAAAGGTGGTTCTACAAGCTATTGAATCATAAGGTGTACTTAGTTTTTCACACATGGCTTCTCCGTTTTGGCTTTCTTTTTGTAAAAGAAATGATGACAGAAAATGTCATGTGTTGTTGTTCATCTGAGGTTGTACTTACCAACTTTTGAGAACTGTTAAGGACCAGATGATTTTTATTATGTCCTGATACTTAAAACCATAGAACTCAAAGAGGGTGTACTTTCTTTTTCACATGACTGTACATATATATATACTGTATGCATGTATGTATGCAGGGAGAATCAATAACCTCAGATATGCAGACGATACCACCCTAATGGCAGAAAGTGAAGAAGAACTAAAGAGCCTCTTGATGAGGGTGAAAGAGGAGAGTGCGAAAGCTGGCTTGAAACTCAACATTAAAAAAACTAAGATCATGGCATCTGGACCCATCAATTCCTGGCAAATAGAAGGGGTAGAAATGGAAGCAGTAACAGACTTCATTTATTTGGGCTCCAAGATCACCGCAGACGGAGATTGCAGCCATGAAATTAAAAGACGCTTGCTCCTTGGGAGGAAAGCTATGGCAAACCTAGATAGCATATTAAAAAGCAGAGACGTCACCTTGCCGACAAAGATCCGCATAGTCAAAGCTATGGTTTTTCCAGTAGTAATGTATGGCTGTGAGAGCTGGACCATAAAGAAGGCTGAGCACCGAAGAATTGATACCTTTGAACTGTGGTGCTGGAGAAGACTCTTAAGAGTCCCCTGGACTGCTAGGAGGTCAAACCAGTCAATCTTAAAGGAAATCAACCCTGATTGCTCATTGGAAGGATTGATAATTAAGCTCAAGCTCAGATACTTTGGTCACCTAATGCAAAGAGAGGACTCTTTGGAAAAGACCCTGATGCTGGGAAAGATTGAAGGCAAAAGGAGAAGAGGACGGCAGAGGATGAGATGGTTAGATAGCATCACTGAAGCAATGAGCATGAAACTGAGCAAACTCAGGGAGGCAGTGAAGGACAGGAAGGTCTGGTGCAATATGGTTCATGGGGTCACGAAGAGTCAGAGACGACTTAACGACTGAACAACAACAAAATGTATGTATGTATATGGGGGATGCGGTGGCGCAGCGGCTTAATGACGCTGAAAGTTGCCAGCCAGAAATGGTCGACACTTCAGCGGTTCGAGCCCACCTCTGCGCAGCAGAGTGAGCTCCTGCCTCCTCCCCAGCTCCTGCCAACCCAGCAGCTCAAAAACTTACGTGAGTAGAGAAATGGGTACTCTCACCCTGGTGGGAGGAAAAATGCTGGCGGTGCTTGCATGGGAGACGGGGAGCAGTTGCCAGTAATGCGGAAGCTGCGCATGCCCGAAAAAGGTGCGAAGCAACGGAAACCCCACCTCCTGCGCTCGCCAGCTGGGCTCTGCTCTAGGAAGGAGGCACTGGCAAACCACTTCCGAAACACCTTGCTTTGAAAACTGCAGGGACTCGTCCAGGCAGTCACCGCAGAATCGGTAACGATTGAGTGTGGATTAAAAAAAAATGTATGTACACACACACACACACACACACACACACATTAAATGCAAAGTTGCAGAAATTCAGTTTCTGCAGAGTGGGTTAACATTACTGCATCAGGGCTGCACAGTTTGTGGCTCTAAGTCCAAATAGGCTATTCCAGAAGCTTTGGTTCCCCCAGAGCCCCTGAACGTATTGACCAATTACACATTTTAACACTGGAAAATCAACTCAGCCAAAATTACAAAGCTCCAGGAATTCCTCAGTGGTCTTACTGACTGTATTTTTTCTAGAAGATTGAAAAAGAGCCAAGGAGTCTGACTTTCCTAGATCTTATCCTATTAACAGGAAAAGCCAGTTGAAAAAGTCAAAACTATGGGAATTTTAAGAGCAGAACTGTGCAAGCCATGGTATTCCCTGTGACACTTTTACGGAAGTGAAAGTTGGGCTTTAAAGAAGTAGGATAGGAAGAGTATTGATGCCTTTAAACTTTGGTGTTGAAAAGACTCCTGAGAAGACCATGGACAGCTAAGAAAACAAACTGATGTTGTTTTCAAACAAATCAACCCAGAGTTTCATTGTTTGTTTGTTTCAGTTTGTTTGTTTCATCAAACAAATCAACCCAGAGTTCTCACTTGAGGCAACAAATGACCAGGCTCAAGTTATCTCACTTCAGATACATTATGTGAAGTCCCAGCTCTCTGGAGAAGGCTCTAATGCTGGGAAAGGTGGAAGGAAAGAGGAGAGGATGACAAGCAGCATGGTCATGGACTTAGATGGACTTAGTTTCAGTGGTGATGAGCGCATCCTTGGGAGTCCTGAAAGAACTGGTTAGGGATAGATCTATGTGGTTGCTAGGAGTCAAAAATGACATGATGGCGCACAATCAATCAATCAATCAATCAAATGGGAATCTTGGGAGCAAATGACTATGTTATCTTGGTGTTCAAGATACTACAGAAAGAGAAATTGGATGTTAGGTTTCAGGACAGCCAATTTCAGCATGTGCTAGGTAAGGTCCTATGGGCAGAAATTCTGAAAGGTAGCATAGGAGGGTTAAGAACTGCTGAAAATATTAGAAGTAAATTCTAGTATTCCATTCCAGTGAGAAAAAATGAGAAGGCAAGGCAAGAGGAAACTATTGTGAATGCATAGGGAGATTTTGACTGAGCTAAAAGTTAAAGGAATTTGTATAGGAAATGAAAGATAGGTGATATCACGAATGAGACAAACCAACAAGTAGTTAATATTAATGTTAAATAAAAGGGGCAAGAGTGTTGAGCTCTGTGGCATGCCACAAAGGAGGTCTTTAGGGCTCAACCTAACCTTTAGAAAGAAGAACAACTACCGTAAAACAATGCCTTCCCTATCCTGGAAGACGATCCAGAAGAATATGGATCACCTTATCAAAGACAACTGAGAGATCATACAGGACCAGGAAGGTTGCACTTTCCCTATCCTGGTCCTGCCACAGGTCATTCACAAGAGTGATGAGTGTGGATTTAATTCCATACCTGGGCCTGAGCCTAGACTGAGAATGGACCAGATAATCTGTTTTCTCTGGGACCCTCTGCTGCTGCAGGCCCATCACCTTCTCAATGACTTTTCCTAAAAAAGGAAGGTTGGAAACCAACTGATAGTTATCTAAAATTGCCAGGTTGAGCAACAGCTTCTCCTGGATGCACCACGACCTCATTCAAGGCAGGCAATACCACCCCCTCACTCAAGGATGCATTTGTCATTGCTCTGACTCAGCCTTGTGTTATTTCTCTGGAGACATTCATGAACCAGGAAGGGCAGGATTCCAGGGTGCAGGTGGTGGAACTGAGGTCTTGGAGAATCCTGTCCACTTTCTCAGGACCAGCAGGCTTCAGCTCATCCTTCATACTGTTGCCAAATGAAGACTCTGTCACCTCTGCTGGTTCTGTCCAACTAGAGTCCAATAGATATCAAATATTAAGCAGGAGTCTTCTCCACTTACTCTAGAATCAGGATAAATGCAGTCTTAAGCGTGTCTAAAGAGAAATCTTATTCCCAGGCCAGCGGATATATATTATTACAGTAAGTAATAAATATTGGTGGTAATCAAACCAATTTAGGGCTCCTTAAAGCTCAGGTTTAATATAGTTTCCTCTCATACACTGATTTAGGACCAAGATTTTACTGAGGCATGTTATTATTATTATTTTTTTAAAAAAATCAGACCAGTGAACAAAGCAAATCCTTCAAGAAAGTGGGAGAACTGGAGTATTTATATACTGAAGACATGAAACTGAGAAGCATTTAACCCACGGCCTGCTCTCAAGCCTGTTGGCACTAGCAGGAACATTCCCACTGACTTTGGGAGCTTCGGTTAAAGCCAAGGAAAAATTTCAAGATAAACATCAGAAAGCAAACACATACGTGCAGACACACATTTAAGCAGGTACCATTCAAATGAAAACAGTTTATATAACCTTCAGGCTGTTCCAAATTGATATTTGCATAGCAAGTGGTGAAAATAGTTAACATTTTACCACACCAACCCCAAATTATCCCTTGCAAACTATTTATTTGTATGACAAAAAAAAAGAAAGAAACTAAATCTCTTTAAAAAGCATTTAAACTTTGGGGTATAGAAGTCACTAAAAAACATTCCTAATTATGGAAATAAATTCTGTCCTTAGTAACATAAAAGCAAAGAATCCTATTTTGGGTTGATGAGATGAACTGGTGCCAGGATAGACAGAGTAAATAGATAGCAGACTATCTACTGCATCTATCTATCTATCTATCTATCTATCTATCTATCTATCTATCTATCTATCTATCTATCTATCTACCTACCTACCTACCTACCTACCTACCCACCCACCCACCTACCTACCCCCCCTTCTAACTGTAGTTTTCATGTGAATATATTTGTATTAATTTAGCAAGTATTTTTAACAACTCATGATAATTAGCTTTATGGCTTAATACATGCCAAGACAGGGCTTCCTTCCCCTTTCTGTCTATCAGTATTCTAAATGCGGTGGTAACAAATACAAAATTATTTCCGCACAACTTTTTTTTTGGGGGGGCAGGTAGCTAGGATTTTCCAGCTGTGTCCTTACTGGGAATGGAAATCGTAGAGTTAATTGCATGCAAGGAAGCTCTTTTTTGCATTTGTATAATTTAAGACAAGGCAACCTGGTACCCTCCAGATATTCTGGACCAACTTCCATCAGGCCCAGTCAGCATGGGTCAATGCCAACAGATTGGGGGAGCTGTAATTCAAAATGTCTGCAAGGCACCAGGTTGCCTAGCCCTAAATATATTTGATTTATTGCAACCCACAATCATAACACTATTAAAAATATACCCACTTTTTGCTCACTATTTAAAGTTTAGTTTTCTTTAGATGAGAGAGCACTAGGGATTTGTGGTGGCTAGTAATATTTATTTCATTTACAGCTATATAAACTAAGCACATTGGAAGTGAACAGGCACCGCCCCGGCAAGCAGCAGAACTGACAGCCCTGCCTATAATTCATAATATATTTAGGAATGGCCAGATGGTCCTCTGCTCAGCCTCCAAATCTCCTAGGATTTTATAAAGATAAAAAATATTGCCTGGTTTTGTGGATAGCCAATGGGTATCCAGGTAATCATTCAGTGGGGCTGAACCAAGTCCAGTGCTTGGGAAATAATATCTCTGTGGTTAGAAATGGCCAGGAGATCATATTCAGAACAGAGATGAAGTCTATAGCATTGTAAAGTATGGGGAGCAACCTTGACTCAGATGTCACCCTTTTAGTCAGACTTGGGAGGTAGAGAAAAGAACTGGACAGATTATAGTCAGGACGGTATTCTGCAGTTCTTCCCCCCTACAGTGACTGTACAGAACTTAATTATTTTTATAGATTTGCATTTTCTGGGAGCCCAAGGTGGCTTACATATGGGTCTTCTCCCACAAACAGTCCTGTGAGGTAGATTCTGCTGAGAAAAAGGGATAAGTTCAACATCATCATGTGAGCATCATGGTTGAATAGGAACTTAAAACGTTCAACTTGATAATCCCGCAAAGACAAGCACACTTCATCTGGAAATAAATCTCACTGACCTCAGTAGAATGTATTGCAAATGATATGCACTGAATATCTTAAACTGTAATTTTTCAAGTGGGAATTCTGCCCTGGAGACTTACGTTGCCTATAGTTTCTTTTCTCTGCAGAAGATGTAAATCTGTCCAAATGGGTGGGAAAGGATTGAAAGGAACAACGTAAAGAGATCTAGTGTTATCTTTGGAACAGTAAATATGGCAGAAATGTTATTTGTATCACATTTGAGTGATGGCAGCTTGTGCTCTGTTTTAAGTGCAAATGGGTTACTGGAGATTTAGATGAACTTCCTGCGAAGTGTTTGAAAATTTTTGACAGGCACTCCATTTACCATCTGGTAGAACTTTGATGAGCCAACAAAGAGATGTCAGAGCAAGGCAGATGCTGTAACTCAGTGATCAAGTTCTGTGATCCAATAAGGTAAGTGTTTTTCAGCTTTTTTTGCTACAGTGATGAACCTTGTTCTTGAAAAAGCCAGTAAATTAGAAGAAATAAAGAGAGGGGTGTAATAATTAATGAATCCTTAACAAACAAACAAAAAATCAGATAGATCCAGTAGCAACCATATTCTTGAATCTGATTGTTTCCAGCTGATGCCATTTCAATCTTCCAGAAATTTAAAATTATATCTTATTGTTAATAATTAATTCAATTGATCAGTGTAATTGGTCCATTGTCTCTATGCGGATAGAGTTTCTTTTACTCTCATCTCCTGACCTGCATCTCCCAACATGCCTCCCACCCAATTCCCAGCAGATTTGAAGAAGTCATACAAGGACTGGGGAGGAAGGAGAATTCCATCCATAAACAATGATCTATTTTACTGATGAAAGGAAATTGAAAATAACTCATACTTTGTACCTCTATTTTATTTTAAATAAAGTACTCTAAACATGTAGTTTGCAGCAAGTTTTGGAAAAAAAACAACGCTTAACTGTTAACACGATTATTTTACAAAGGATTTTACTGAGGCTCCTTTTCCTGATGGGATCTTACACCGAAAGCTGTGACCGTCCTAGCCAGATCAGGACCACTGGCAAGTACAAATTCTCTCCATTGCCCAGTTCCAAGCAAATTCCAGCACCGACATTGAATCTTAACTTTATTAATGATTTATATCTATTTTATAGGGAACCTATAGATCACGTCCCAATACCTTTTCATATTCTTAAGCTGGGAGGACCTGTAGACTTAGCACAATGCTTCTTTCATGCTTTCCAACTTCAAGAGCTCTAGAAAGGTCAAAACTTTTAGATTTCACTATCTGTCAAGAATGATAGGAAAGCTTATGTTTTTTTTTTTTTAATGCAACACAAGTAAAAGTAATAAATGGTTAAACTCTAAAAATGTAATGAAATCATAAACTCTGATTTGACATATTTGCAGTGCAATTCATATACACACTGACTAGAATAAATCCCTTCAGTTTAGGAACTTTCCTCCCAAGTAAGCGGATAGACAGTAATAAGCTAGAAAGACCACTAGTCAGTGAAGACTAGCTCTGTCAATGGTTTATGGGCGTTATCATTTACTTGAAGCCTATGATCTCAGTAGGTGGCCACACCTGTTCTCAGTGACCTTTTCTGGACTTGGAAGCTAAGCAGAGTTGGGCCTGTTTAATCGTTGGATGGGAGATCTCCAGAGAATATCAGGATTCTAGATCAGATTAGGAAGTCAAGAAACATCCCAAATGAAGGCAGTGGTGAAGTACTTCAACACTGCTGCCAAGAAAACCCTATGGATATATCCCTGCTGTCCTGGTTGAGCTTGACTTGATAGAAACCTGGCTATTATATGATTTTTATGCACATTATCAGTCAATTACATATGGTGTCATATTCAGTGACTCGCTGAATTCTAAATAAAGGGGATGTTTATTTTAAGTGTAGGATAATTTGTAACTTAATAAGCAAAACCTTTGCCAATCATTGTTCTGTGACAGGCTTTGTTTCACATTTTGTTCTCTTAGATGAGAATATGCAGAAGAAATGAGTTACTAGTATTGTTATTGTTGTTGTTATTACTACTATTGGTAACTATTATCATTCTCAAAGTTTATCATGCTTCCAATGTAATTTGAGTCTCTGGGGTTCTTTATCAGGGGAGGAGGGTTTGGGAGGTTCTTGATGATTTCAAATGGAATATGCAGTTAATGAGCTGAATGGGTTCTAAGTGTCATTGTTCACAGGCCATTTAAATACGCTTGCTAAAGAAGTGCAGCCAGATTGATTCACGTGGTATCTGTCATATGCATTAACTAGAGAGACTCTGCAGAAACTTGGTTCTCAGGAGCTCTTTGCTATTTTGTTGTTTTAATTGGGATGCATCGCCTGTGGTCTTTTTTTTTTTTTTTGCTTTGAAGCACATGAAATCTTACAGCAGTTCTCCAGCATTAAAGGAATGTGATCTCCAAAACCACAACTTCAAAGCCATCAGTGCTATTATAATAAAACTTTTCATGTTTCTTTCTTTCAGCTGACCACTATCCAGTGCACTTGCCTGGAGTTCTTGCTATAATGGGTTCATCCCGAAAAGGAAATGATGTGCTTGATCTGGATACACACTGGCAGGAGAGTAGGGTGTTCTTAATCCAGCTTTTGGGCCTCACAGTAGTCCTGGTTCACTACACTGAGCTTTTGCTTGCTAATGTACGTCAGCATCAAGCAGCATATGCTGCAATCCTGTGACATGCAACTCTTGGGCTGAAAATCCATTTCTGTATCCTTTTATCTGGAAGTAAATTAGCTCCAAGCCATGCTGAAGTCCTGTCCTGTCCTGTCCTATCAAGTCTAGAATACCTGAGATGCTGCCTTCTTACATACAGAACTGTCTGATAAATGTGATGGTCCATGGAAAACGTCCTTATTGTGCCACTTCTAGGGAAGAAGTCCTCTGCTGTTCTGCCACTCGTTCTGAAGAACACCTTCCCCTTAGAAATAAAGCTTGTACCAATTTTATTTTTATTTAGGCACATACGCAAAACATTTTTGCTCATCCTAACTTGTTTTGTCTCATTTTGCTTTGCTTTATTTTCTCAGCCAGATGTATGTGCCACTAAAATATTTTGGTTCATTCTGGCCTTACATGCTGCTCCAATCAAGAGACTCTGAGCAGCTTGCTATCTGATTACAGTAATATTAAAAACCATACCAATAACAAAGAATGAGCAAACACCCAAGATGAACTCTTCCAACCAGAATAAAAAGTATCCACAATTTGGGGACAGTTCAATATTCCATCTATTTATCCAATTCTTCCTGTTTCTGCAACTTTTCTCTCTCTTCCCAATCAACTCCTTTGGTCTTATCAGGCTTCCTGTTGCTCTCTAGCTTCTGCTTACAGCTTTACGGTGGCTTGCTTGCAGGCTGCTACTGTAATGGTGGCTCCCCTTTTGCTTTCAGAACTCACCCTGCTGAAAACACCTGGCCATTGCAGCCACAACTGTTGGAACACCTGAGGCGTCTTCCTGTCAGTGTAGCATCTTTCTAAATGATGTTCCGCCACCACTATCAACTTGCTGCCCCTCACTACCTCCAGGGTTTGTCTTTACATGGCTTTCCACTGCCTCAGTTCCTCTCTGCCAACCATCTCTCAGTGAGGTCTGCAGCCAAGCTCTGTCTTCTTCAGGTCTTCAGCCAATACTGCAATTCCTGGCTCTCTCAACGTCTCTCTGTGTTCTCATGTTGTTTGTCTTCTGTCCACCCAATATTCCATCTCTCTCCTCACATTCCTAACTATTCAACTCCAATAAGAATGGCTCAATAGGGGAACACCCCCCCCCCCGCTCTATTGCTTTCTCCCTAACCACTTTCATTTCAGTCTACCACCCAGGTAAAAGAGTCCCTTCACTCAGTGCCATGTCAAAAAGAGAGAGAGAGAGAGAGAGAGAGAGAGAGAGAGAGAGAGAGAGAGAGAGAGAGAGAGAGAGAGAGAGACTCTTCCACCATTCATGGCCACTAGGTTGTATATTTACATTTTAATGTAAAATATTTGATAGACTTTCTTTTAATTTGGATAAAATATATATTTACTATTTAATATTGTACGTGCTCTGGGGATGGAAAACATGGCAGGCAGTATTCATATCCAATACATGAAAGTACCTCCTACTCAGTGTCATAGGACTAAACAAACATGTAAAGGACTGTTTGATTATTTGGCACTTCAATCTTTACGTTGTAATCCTATACATGTCTACTGAGATATAAGTCCTACTAATAAATGATGAATTGCTCTAACTAACTGCTTATATAGCACTTTATATCATATTAATACATACATACATACATTCATATCAGATGAAATTTCATTATAGCCTTTCAAAAGTCAAAAAGAGACTGCAAAGCTGCCAAATTTGAGAAATGCAGTGCTGATAGAAAAAATGCACTTGGTTTTGATACCTGGCTTTAAGTAAAATGATTTTAAGAATCCTGCTGGATCTTTGATTCAGTCAGGTGTTCTTTTTGGACTTTACTAACATAACAACACAAGCAAAACATGCAAAATGCACACATATGAATGAAAAGCATTACATAGGACTCAGGACTGTTGTTTTGTATTTTTAAATATCTACTTACACAAAGTTTAAATGTCCTTTTTCACTTGATAAAGTCTGAGTTATTTTTGCAGGAAGCACAATTTGAAGATCTCTAATTATCCTCTTTTTCTGTTTTTTAAATGGCAGCAACAAACACTAGAAATAGCTGCTGCCTAGTATTTCTTCTCTGAAAGGGGGTTGGAAAATAGCAACAAAGTACAACCGCCCAACAATCAAAGATTAAAACGCAGGTGATTGGTGGAAAGACATTTGGACAAGTGGGGAGAACCAATCAAGCATAGCGAACCCCGAATGGCTTCCTTGAAATCCAGATCAGAGCTGGGGGTCCTGATGTCCTCCAGACAGAAAGGAAATCCTGCTGTGCTGAGCTAGCTTTTGCAACCTAGTGTTTGCTATAATGAGGTGCTGAGTAATTCTGGAACTTTTCCTGATGACTACTTCTTCCTAGTGATGAACAGGCCTACTTGGTGCAACTCTGATTTGTCTAAGTGACTAAAGCACAACCAGATGGCTTCACCCAACACACTAAACCATAATGTGATGTGTCAACCTGTAACAGGCAGACACAACCTGGCTATGGTATGACAAGGAGGAAATGAAAAATGTTCCTCATGCAAGACGTTCATCAAGAAGTATTAGGAATTTAAATATATTATGGGAGTATGCAATATGGTGTCCTTCAGCTGTTTTAGAATACAGCTCATGCAAGTGATTTGCCCTTGCCTTCTTCCTAGGGCTGACAGGGAGGGACTGGCCCAAGGTCACCCAGCTGGCTTCATGCCTAAGATGGAACTAGAACTCCCAGTCTCCCAGTTTCAAGTCAGGTACCTTAACCACTACACCACACTGGCTCTCAGTTTGTATTTATCTACAAAGGGATAAATTTAGTCCCGGGGGTTGCATATGTCAAGCACACTGGTTCAGTGCCCCTAACTCTTTCAAAGTCTTCTTCTGGAAGAACCTAAGTAATTCATGCCTCCTTGCTTTGGAGAGGACTAGATAAATTTCTTTGTGAAGTGGACTGAAGACAATGATGGTGATGATCACAATACTAGTGTGGGGGGGCGGTGAGGAGGGAGGGACAGATGATGATTATAATGATGATAGAAGAAGAAAAGCATGCGCTGAATGGAGAGCAATCAAAAAACTATCTTCCTGTACATCTGGTGAGAATATTCCTCAGCATTTTCCAGTGACCCTGGAAAGATGCCCATTTACAAATTAAAGACAGAAATTAAAGTTCTGGAGGCTTAACTGATCTAATATGATTGCCTGTTCTATATATCTGGTTTGCTGCAGAGATTGAATTGATTATCCATCTGCTAGATACATATCCTCTCATCCTAAGTTTACCTAAATGCAAAACATTTCAGACATGAAGAAAATCATTGACTATTTTTGTTAGTCTGTATTAACTATGTATTTTATTTATTTATTTATTTATTTATATATTTATTTATTTGATTTATATGCCCCCCCCCCCGGTAAGACACGACTGTGGACAGCCTACAAGAATAATAAAACCAAAAATAAGAAAAGCCAACAAAACCAAGTGTCTGACCCACCATCTCCCATCCATCAATCCATACAATCCTTGGGTTCCAAACTTAGCCTATCCCTGCATCTGGGGAAAAACCAGCCCTTTATGGTTTTCTGGAAGGGTAAAAGGGTGGGGGCTTGCTGGACCCCAAGGGGAAGGGTTTTCCATAGGGCAGGGGTTGCTACAGAAAAGGCATGCTGCCTAGGTCCTACTAGATGGCAACACTTAAGGGCAACACTTAAGGGATGGGACCTGATATAAAGGGAGTAGGAATAACCTTGAGGAACAGGAGGATGAGCTGCAACCAAGACAATGTTCAGATAAAAGCAATCTGAGTCCAAGGCAGAACTGTAATTTGAGAAAGCATCTCAGACATGACCCTCCCTAGTTCTCACAAAGACAAAGGGAGGGAGGGGGGAAGTGTATTCAGACTAGCAAATAGCAAGTTCTGTTGCAGGTAGTCATCATTTAGTGACCAAACTGAGACCAGCAATTTGGCCATTAAGCGAAGCGGTCGCTAAGTGAAACTGTGACTGTGCTTGTGATCTTACTTCAGCTTTCCTTTGCTTTACAGACCTGCAAAGGTCGTAAATGCAAGGATTGGTCATAAAGTTACTTTTTCATCACTGCTGTAACTGTGAATGGTTGCTGTCCGAGGCATTGCTAAATGTGGACTCCCTGTACTGTAACCTTATAATAAAAGTAGTATTAGCACTGATAATGTTGATTTCCTAGTCTGGTCTTGAAGTGCTGATACCTGGAGAGCACCTACCCTATCTAGCCTAGTGGAGCAGGCGATCCCACAGATAACCTGGCCTAATGCCATGTGGGGCTTTAAAGGTAATAACAGCATCTTGAATTGCACCCAGAAAGAAACTAGGAGCCAGTGCAGCTTGCACAGCAGCAGTGTAACTAGTATACTAGATTAACTATCTTTGGGTAAAATTTGTATCTTTTAAACTAAGCTACCTCGCAGGGCTGTTAAAAGTCAGGAGGAGTCTGGTAGCAGCTTTTTCTTCTAGCAAATTTTATTAAAAGGCATAAACTTTAATCAGATGCATAAGAGTTGCTAGACTGATATAGGATTTAAAGTTGAGTGAGGTGGGGGGGGGGAAGGGAGGGGAAGACAGCTTGGTTATGCAGATACAAATTACACGTGAGACAGATTACAACTACCTTACCTGTTAACAATGAAAGTGTATTAAAGACCTATTGTGTTTGTTGAGACTTTTAGAGATAAACTGAAATATTTTGTGTATGTAACTTCATCAATTTTTCACTCAAGTCACTCAATCGTGCTGTTACTGTCTTGCTTTTTCAAAAGGGCCACTTTGAGACCTGCTACGGAATGTCATGGAGGTTGAAATGCTCTGATATTAGTCTTTATTTTAAGTCCTGAGGGCAAATTTTTTTACCTTCAATCAGTGCAAGTAGATGTGCATAGGATCAGATTGTGGAAGGTCTTGCTTAACAACCTGTTCCTGTGCACATCTATTTGCACTGAGTTCTGTAGATCTGCAGGTAAACCTCAGGGCTTGTAATCTGAACTCAGTTTATCTGGTTCTAGCTGCTGATGTCCATGAATTATATTGGACCTTCATTTAATTCTTGAAAGGGCTGAGCTGAGATGATGCAGCACTTATTGGGGAAAGTTGCACAAAATCCTATAAAATAAGGCTCCTCTTTTCTGCTCTGCATCCTGTTTCCTGGACTTCTAGGTTAGCACCAACCAGAGACATTCTCATATAGCAGTTTCCCCAAACTGCTGCCCTCCAGATATGGACTTAATTCCCTTAACTCCTCAATCAGTATGGATATGACAGGAATTGCAGTCCAACACATCCATAATCTGGTCTCTGGAAGGCTGATTAGTGGAAATAAGAAAAGAAACGCTTCTATCTCCAAGGCTACTTCTAGCTTTCATCTCTAGCATATTAAAAGATGTGTGCCTATGTATCTGTGTGGAGAAGGATGAAGAAGAGAAATATCATTGTAAAAATGGTTGATCTATTCAGGCAACAGTCATAGCTTAGTTGCATGCAGGAAGTTCCTTCTCTGCTTTTCTCAAATTAAAAATATCTCAGATGGTGCTTCTTCTGGAGGCCTTCAAGAGCTACTGCAAGTTGTAATGAGTACTACTGGACCAGGTGGATTAGACCCATATGGACAGCTTTGTATAGATTCCTATGTATAGCAGTTCATCACCAATCTGATCATCCAGTTCAGCAATAAAGAAGAAATATGAGAAACGGTGCCACAAAAAGTGGGAACTGGGGTTTTAGTCTGGGAAGATTCTTGCTAGAGGTTGTAGCTAATGAACATAGCTGGACTGAATTGGCATTGTCTCTTGGAGTTCCTTGGGCTAGGCCTGACATCATGTGAATTCCTCAGGGAGGTGCCAGTCTCATCCTCTTGTTCCTCCCATGCGGTTCTGGCGAGCTAAGAAAATGTTTATCTCCCTGAGCTTGGCTTTCATAATTCCATTCCATCACAGTGACATACCATATCCTACATACATCTGAGAAGTCTGTATACTTATTTTGATTTGCACATGGCATCTCTGGGTGATTGCCTGCATGTTATAAACCAAGGATGTAGCCTTTGTAGTATCATGGGACATATTTTCAAACTCTGGCATGAGAATTGTAACAGACCATTATAGAAATATAAACAGTACATGTGCAACAAGGAATTATTTGCTTATGTGCTGGCTGAGCTGGGCTGCAAAGTAGTAACACGCTATTGCCCAAGTGCGCCTTTCCCTTCTTAGTTGTGTTAATTCACTCAAGTTTAATTAGTTCTCTGCCTAAATCTGTGCATGTGCATGTGAAAGAGAGGGTGATGAAGAGTGCTGCTGCAACTATCTCAGCATTCAAATATGCTGAGCTCGCACCATTCAACCAATCATCTCAGCTGGATTCAATCTGGTTAAATATATCAACAATTCTGAACTGCAGTTTCTGAAACATTCCCGTGCATAACACTGATACTGACCCAAACTTGGCTATGGCAATGACTGTTTTACCTTCAAGAACCAGAACAACTCAAGCGAATAACCAACCCTTTGCTGAAAAGGAGCACAGATTGGGTTTTCAAGGCAGTGTTATTCTAAAGCCTCCAACATCTCTGCCCTCTCCTTCAGCTAATCACCAGCAGAGGAGAACGGAGCTAAGCGAGGGAAGATAAACAGTGAAAGCCCGTCCTTTACTTACGGAGCTGCAGCAGCAGCAGCAGCAGCAGCAGCAGCAGCGGATGGCTCCTCCAGTAACCCATTTTCTGGATCTTGCCAGCAACCAAATCCCAGCTTCGCAGTGCTGTTCGGTTCATCCTCCGCCAGCCTGTCCAGGGCTTGTGGGGCTCCTTTCTAAAAGTGAAGGGGAGGCAGATCCAGCTGTTTCAAATCCAGCTGTGTGAGTGTGTGGGGTCCGCCCAGGAACTGAAGTTTCTGAGCCGACGAATGCTGGCTCTTTCTGAATGCACACAAATATAGGAGGAGGAGGAGGAGGAAGGGGGAAGGAAAAGTTGGCACCAAGAGCAAAGCTTGATATAAGGATGACGATGCCGAGCAGCTTCAGGAACAGGAAAGAAAAGAAAAAGCTGGCCATCCAAAACGGTGCACAGAGCACCTCGTGTCTGCCCCTAATTTTAACTGGCCTGTGAGATTAAATGTACAAATCCTTTTCTTGGAAGAAAAAGAATGAAATAATAAATCAAGGCATATGATGGCAGCTCTTTTCCCATCAGACCTCTTTCCATTAGAAAGTAATGTGGAACAGATATAGAAATTAGGAAAACATCTATGCATTTATTGCTGTTGTGTGCTTTGTAGCCTTCATTCTGCTTCAGTCTGTTCCTCTTCGCAGTCACTGACCAACGCACCTTTTGCTTAGAACAGTGTTGTCCAAACTTGGCCACTTTACGTTGAGTGGACTTCAACTCCCAGAATGGCTGGCTGGGGAATTCTGGGAGTTGAAGTCCACTCATCTTAAAGTGGCCAAGTTCGGACAACACTGGCTTAGAACAAAAGAAAAGCAGCAGCAAAACTGTCAACAAGAAAAAATACACCCCCCCCAACTGATGAACATTTGTGTAACATTATAAAATTGCACGACTGCAATGATGCTACGCAGGACAATGATGCTGGAGGGGCTGAGCAGTCCAACAAACAGGCAGTTTAATTCTGGAGGGAAGGACTCTGTAGGGTTAGAGCCACTATCTCCCAGCCCCAACTTTCTACCTTCAAAATAAGTATGAGCATGACTACTTTTTCCTTCTGTTCCAAGCAAGTGCGAGGGGTCACCTGGTTTACCCCCTTCCTCCATGGGCTGTACTGCCGGCTTGCTTGTATTTAGTGGCTGAAGGAAAGGTGCATATCTGGCACAGAACGTAGGATACAGGACAAAACAGTGTGCCCCTATTTGATGGGCTTTCCACATGAGATATTGTGTGGGTGAATCCTCTATAGTAGTTAGGAGTGTCTCCCAAGACTCATTCAGCCCAAGGGACTTTCCAATCTAGCCTAGAAGCCCTATCCACTTTCCAGCAGTCTTGCTCCTTTCCTCAGAGCCCTCTTTCTAGTCCTTTTCTTAGGCCCCTACTCCATCTTCATGGCCTCCAGAGAAAAGAGAAATAAAGCTGGTGGAAAAGGACTTTTTCGGACTTTCAGAGGATTGAAAAGAGTTCTTGTTGGTGTCAGTGGAGGCCTCATTGGTGTGTTTGTTGGGAGCAGATAAAAATGCATGCCTAGGGTACAGCAACATTGCTGAAGCAAAGTGGATCTGGGTTAGGTCAATGCTTCGATGAGAGGCCTCTTCATCCATGGAACTCCACCACAAAATAAAGGATAGATGCATATGTCATAAACAAATACAATAAAGCTTCACAGTTCTTTGCAATTTAAAAGAAAAGAATTATTTGACATATTTATAAGGAACTCACCAAAGTTTTAGGAAGATGGATGTCAAAGAAGGAGCAGTTTGGTCTGTCTTTTATGAGGACATTTCCATGACACACGTGCTGTCAACCATAGTTTAGCCACAAATCCACCTGATGGCTCCTCCCCTAAACAACACAGTTGCAACCCAGATCTCTGAACTTTATTTTGGGTTATTGTGTCTATTCAGAAGTAGCAGAAGAAACCTATGAACAAATGTCCAGCAAATTATTATTCTGACCAAAAGCAATTGCTGTGTGACGTTTTGTGGCTAGAAAATAAACCACAGATGGGTGGTTGGTTTGCAGCTGTGCTGCTCATGGGGAGGAAGCATCAGGCATGCTTGGGCTAAATTGTGGTTGGCAACACTTGAAATGTATGAACATATCCAGTTGAAGATAAACACAAACTGACAGTGCTCCATAGGAACCCTTTATATGCAAAAAGTCTGCACCACAGGGAGCTTCCAACTCTTTGTAGGAGAAAGCTGAGAAAGTGAAGACAGTTGCCGAGAAAGCAAAGAGCAGCAAAGCCTCGATGGCTTCAGCTTTTTTTACACAGTGGAGTTCATAGCACTGTTTTGGTGATAAATCATAATGAGCTTTTGGGAGGCAGAAGACAAATTACACTGGCTTATCCATGTTGACTCATTCATACTTTGGATGTAAGAATATGCTTTTGCACAAGATATGGGGAAAAAACCCCTCAAGCCCCAGAAATGGGATTTTACAAGAAATCATTACATTTCATTCTGAAGTGCTAATTATTAGGAGTGGGGGAATTAAATTGGTCTGTGTCCACAGTCCCAGGAAGGAGTCAAAGTTGCAGCATTATTCTGGAGGTGTTTATTCTACTACAGGCAATTCTGTCCCAGGAGCCTGTAGTTTTTTTGCACTTGTGCATTAAATGTGCCATCGCTTTAATTCTATAGAAATTAAGCAATGGCACAGTGAAGGAAAACGCTTAGTTTTGGAACTCGAGCGGAATGCCAGATTTGCATAATTTCCTTATTTGGGACTTATAGCATCTTCTAGTCATCCAATCATTGCTGGGCCATGTTCAGTAAAGAGAAGATGGTAAAGAGAAGATCAAATGCCCCAGGCACTGCCTCTTGGCCAATATAGGTCACAAAGTTACCATGAGATTAAATCAGGCATCTCCATCGACCTGAGTCCTTGGAGGAAAGATGAGGAATTAAAGACGCAGATGTGGGGAATTAAAGCATTAATTTCTAAAATAAGAGTTGCTCAAGCCATATGTTAGGGTACTAGTTTGAAGAGTGCTGGATTAAGATCAGCTGATGCCCTAAGCACAGCCAGCAATGGTGCCCCACAGCCCTTCCATTGTTTAACTGACCAGACGTTACAACTCAAGAAGTGCTGAAAATTAAAGTTGAGTGTGCTAGTGAAAGAGTTAAGGGCATGGTACCTAGGGGGAAAAACTGTGGGGTGCCCCCCTTCCCTTGGTGCCCTAAGCATAGGCCTATTTGCTTAATGGTTAATCCAGGGCTAAACTGGAGACTTTTGAAGGCGATCAGATTGGGAAGATGTTCTCTTCCCCCACTGTTTGTATTGTATTCTACAAAACAACAGCATTTGCCATTGGGTCCCATTTTTTGTATCTTATCTGCAGTAAGAGCCAGGATAGTGCTTAAGATACTAGACTAGGACCAGAGAGGTCCAAATTCAAACCCATTTCCCATGGAAGTGCACTGGGCTATTCTGAGCCAGCTGCTCTCAGCCTACAGCTGTACACAGAGAGCTGTTCCTCATGGCCATGTTAACACATATTTCTTCCATCCTTGAGTTGTCAGAGAGGTATACAATGGGTATATCAACCTCACTGCAATGTGCTGGCCCCAGAATGCTGATATTCCCTTTACAAGCAAAACCATCAAACAAACAAAATCCACAGAAGCCAGGTGTCTGGTCTCTCTTGCAGCCAAGACAAAACAGCAACACAGTTGTGGTGCTCAGCAACTTGGGAAGGGTTAGACAGCCAATGGGAGCCAGCTGGATTGCTCTCCCTGATGCCATAATCCCCAGTGTCATCACCAACATGTTGCAGATTGTCATACGGCAAGACTTGCGTCACTTCAACAGCAGAACATTCAAAGCTGCTTCAGGCTGCTTCAGGAGTAGGCTGCGGATGAGACAGGGCATGTCCCTTAAAAAGTGTTAGTGAGGTGTGTTTGTGCTACATTAAGTGGGATGTGAGGATGAGCCCAGATTTGTTGTGAGTATAAAAAATGGAATACATATGTCTAAGCTAGCTTGAGCTCCTGGAGAAAAAGTGCAATAAAAATATAACAAATTTTAAGCTGGGACTAAGTCCAACTGATGTTCCTGTAAATAGACATGCATAGGATTGCCACTATATGAAGCCCAACTTTTGTGTGGGAATTTAGCAAGGTGCCAAACTGCTCAGTTAAGCAGGTGTTGAAAAACTTGAATTGTTTTTCAAGTCAATACCCTGAAAACCATTCTGCCTTTAGAGTAAAAATCTCTGGTGCATCCTCCTATTTTTAGTGCAGCTTCACCCCAATGTTTTATGATATCAGTACAATACAGTATTATCCATTTTATTTCCAAATCTTTTCTGCTGTAGTCACTAACACTGAAGATGCTTTTTCCAGTTGTCGCACAGTTCTTCAATATTTTTACTAATTCCCTTCCTTCCAAAACCCCTTACCTGGTTTGTCTTTGCCTGCTCAGTCTAGATACAGTTAGGATTTTTTTCTCCAAATGTGCAGCATATTATTTTACTTCCTTTGAAATTTAGTTTTCATTTTGCTATCCCTTAACCAATATTTGAAGATAACCTGGGAAATCCTTTCTGTTTCCACTCCCCTGAATAATTTAATATCATCCACACACAGGTCCATTCATGCTCACTCCAGCCCTAGATTATTTACATAAATCCTTGCAGACTTCATTTCTTACACACCTCTGCTGTAGGACCTGTTCATTTATTACAGTGCTGATTTTTCACTAGATATCATTCCATAAAAGGATGTTCCCACTTATTCCATTACTCCAATTTTATTCTATTAAAGCCAAATCTTATTCAGGTTAGACTTTCACAATGCAGTGGTTAAAGTCAAATACCACACTAAGCCATGGTTTAACAACGATTTTTTGATAATTAGATTTGGCTGATACAAGATACCAGGTCAGAAGTCATGTTTTTACAAGCCCGAGTGTTCAAGCTCACGCCATGTGCTATGCCAAAAGCAAACTGACCTCTATTGTGACATGGGGCAAGATGTGAACCTAACCCCGCCTATTAGATCATCTCTTCCTATATTCTCTCTTTTTGCTAAATCAGGAGGCATCTCGAACACCTTGAATCTGGACTCCTCAACAAACTGACATGCCACTGAATCCAGCATCATAACCTCTTTCTCCTCATCTCCTCAAAGAGGCAAGAGACCTAATCAGAAAATGCGCGAACGGTGATGAACTGAAAAAGCCAGCTTGCCTCCAAATGGCTCAGTGTAAACGTTATGCCAACCATGACTTGTTAATCACAGTTCAGGCTCCAAGGCCCACAGTGAGGTTCCAAACAACTCAAGCTCTTCTTGTTTAGAGTCACTTATCAGCTTTCCACTGATGTCTGCTCACCACTGCATTATATATAGGTGGAGCAATCACAGTGAAGATGGTTTATCTGTTGAATCACTCTGCCAAACCAAGTGAATCTTCCTCTAAAGCTTTGGATTTGTGTTGCCTCCTCCTTTGAGTCTTCTCATGTTTATACAAAATTTTATTCATGCAATCCATGTGGATATCTGGCTTTTTTCAAAAGTCTGTCAGTTTTTCCACATTGGTGTTTATGGGCCAATTTCCCTTCCCATTTAAAAAAAGAGTAGCACATTTTCTTCTGGCTTTAGAACTGGCAGGATTGGGGTACTTTCTTTTCTCTGAAAACTTTCCAGATTCTTTCTACATTTTTTAAAATGTGTTTATGTTTCTCTGTCTGGGTGCTTGGCTCAATGTTTGATTCCCCTCCTGCTGTCTTTGTGGCCTCTGCAATTCCTCTGATCATATGGGGAAGCATCTTTGAGGACGCAAGCGTGATGTGTGAGGTTTTCTGTTTTCTTTTCAGTCCTTGTTTCCACAAGGTCTTGGCTCCTCTCGAAAATGCTTTTGTGGCTGGAAGGGGCCACCAAAGTTTATTTACTTTTAATCACTGATCAGTAGAATTATTCATACCATATCTCTTTTGCACCATAAGCCTTCAATGTATTTGTCTTCCTTACCATTATAACAATAAATTAACAATGTGTCCAGGTCTCACAGCATACCAGAATGCAAGAACTATTGCTCAAAAAAGGTAGTAAGTTTTTGTGTGCACATATGTGTGTGTGGAAAACAAAAGAATTTATACCCAGTTAATAAACATGCTGACAGGTCAGCAAAATCAAATTTGTTCTATCTTTCTTTAATGGTATTAATAGTATCAACAGCATTAAAGTATAATGCTAGATATGTCTATTTAGAAATAACTGTCACAGTGTTCAGTAGATTTATATAAATAAATCAAATAAGCCACAATGGCTGAGTTCACACAGCACACTAAATCAAAAGAGGATTATGGCTTAGAATATGTGAACCCAGCCTAAATGTACAGTCACTGTCTCTTTTAATTAAAGACAGAAAGAAGTAGATTCAATTATTTAAATGTTGATGACTCACTTTGAAGAGAAAGGTATGGAGGCATTATTGACCTCACATAAATCAGTGTTTTGCATAGCAGTTTATGTTGCAAATAGAAAGTCTACTATGCTCAAATGCACTGAACAGACTTCCACAATAGCCTTCTTTAACTATAGGTTCTGTGCAAATGCTCACCTTTTTCCAACTGGCCATATGAAGGCACTTATGTGAAATCCTTGAGACCTGCTAAGTTCACTGGATAGGTGATTTAGTACAGTATAAGACAATGTTCTAAAGCAGTGTTCCTCAACCTTGGCAACTTTAAGATATGTGGACTTCAACTCCCAGAAGTCCCCAGCCAGCATGTTGGTAGATAGGTAGGTAGGTAGGGAGGTAAGTAGGATGGACAGACGGACGGACGGACAGACGGACGGACAGACGGACGGACAGACAGACAGAGGCTGCAACTTAAGAAAATGTAGAGTCCTCTACCCCAATCACAAAAACCTAACAAGTTAGAAATTATTAAAAGACAGTCTGATTTTCCAAAGAGGCCAAAGAGTAATATCCTTGTTTGAATTAAGTTATGTTAAGTGCTGTGTGGACCGAAATGATGTGCCATCTATTGATTGGATCTGGAGAGTTCCACACATTCAGCATTGCTCCCCTCCAAGGAAATGGATGCTGACTATAGGTTGTTCATATTCAAGCCATTTTTTTCTCTGCATAGTTAATACATTTCTTCCATAGGAGTACAAGTATAGCCCACCAGACCCCCACTCATTTTTAAAACCTATTTTCCAGTTGGGCAGTGGTATAAGTGCAAAATGAGTGCCTTAACGCCTCTCAGAGGCTTAAGGGAACCTCTTTCCTCCCTTAACCATTCCCCCAAATGGACTTTGTCTTGCTCATTTTGGGAACACAGACCTTGATGTGCCACCTGAAACCACAGAAAGTTATTTATTCCTGCTCTAAAGGAAACCAGGATGATATCTAAACTAGGACTACAGCATTATATTTTTTGCAGTTCTCTAAAGCCATTTGAGTAATTTCCAGTTAGAAAACATTACTACAAATATCAAACAATTTAAAAGGATGCACTTGTATTTCATAGCATTTAATCCTAGTAGATTTAATGGCACTAAGCTGACAATTACAAGTTTTTTAGGCTGTCTTCCTAAACTCATTTACCTGAGAGTAAGTCCCACTGAACTCAGTGAAGCTTAAGTCTGAGTACATATATAGAGGATTTCCTTAATATGTATCTTTAATGTGTTTGCTTTTCATTTCTTTTCACTATTACTTGTTCCCCTTTTCCATCTGTCTGATTTTAAGACTTTCTGAAATACTAGTGTAACGCTGAGATCAAACTCACACGAGGGGCCCACGAAGACCACTGACTATTTTATCAAAGTAAATTCCGAACACTGGCCTCCTGTAGCTTGTGTGTGACTACATAGATATACAACTATTTTGGAGCTTAATTGTTAAGATGGGGGGAAACCTAAGATGGCTGATCGCCCTGTATTTGGTAAATCACAAATTATAAGGTTCTGGTTTAGGTGTTCTCCAATCTCCACAACTTAAACATGATAATATTTCAGAACTGCCCATGTAGTTTTGTTGAAAATAGTACAATTGGCAATTGCTTTCTTCTTGGATGTTTTCAACTTCCCAATAATCACAGTGTTATTTTGGTCTGTGACCACAATACGGACTGTCTTCCCAACCTAGCCTATAACTCTTAATCTTAATTTCCTTATAGTTCCTTACAGTCTCCTGTTCTGCTCCTAACCAGGTATGGCCCTGCTTAGTTTTTCTTGAAATCAGCCAAGGTAGCTAGGTATTGCCACCTGTAGTGACATGACATACATGCATATACCAGCCGAAGATCAGAGTCTTGTGTAGCTTCATTTCTTTACTTCATTTCAGTGGTCCTACAACAAGAAATTAAGATCAACACAATTACATTGGACAACTGTTGTTCTCCCAGAAATGTATCGGAAAAGGGGCTGGAAGTTGGCATAAAGATATGGGAGAGAAAAAAAAAAAAAAACTGGTACCATTAGAAGCACAGCAACTAAAATATATTTGAGGAATCTTCTTACATGGCTGTGAGTAGATGATTTTGCTAATTTTAGGAAGTGGAGTGTTTAAGCACAGACCCCAATGTGGTACATAGACATCAAACCAGAAAGAGTCCTTCACAAATTTGACAGGTAGGTACAAATATAAAACATGAGTATAAACTGGGCTAGGCATACCCAGCTTTCCTCTTCTGCACGGAAAAAAGATGCATGCTGACAATGACAGGGTTACTATGATTATAACTATGCTACCCCCCAGGATCCTTCTCTTAGGTACTCAATTGCTGTCAAAAGCACAGGAGGACCAGATTCTTCTGGTTCCTTTGCAGAGGTCCCTGCACAAGTACACTAAAAGAGGAGGAGGGCAGCAGTTGCAGCTGCCATCTTGACTTATTTGACCCTCCCAAAGATGCCCCTGTACTCTTAAACTTAATTGTCAATAATTTTTGCTAAATAGTTTCTCCTCCTGAACATTTTAGCTTTTAGGGCTCAGAAAAAAAAAACTGTATTACACTAACGGTGCATATCTTTGCTTTCTCTAATGTATGTTTTCTTTTCGCAACTCTAGTTAAAATAAATGCCAATATAATTTTAAAGACTTTGTGAGTGCTTTAAGTGTATCTGATTTCTATTCTGTTCTTCAATGTTTGTACAAATTTCTTCCAGTTATTTTAACTGTTACTTTCAACTGTTCTCTCTTGGTAAGCTGGAACTTCCCAAGCTATTACAATTAAGACTTTCCTGGAACAGGCTCATTTTGCTTATGTGCATTGTTGAAAAACCTCTGAATATGACTAATTTGAGATTTGTTTTATAAACCCAAAGTCCTTTTTATGCATGATTGCCCACTATTGCCCCAAATCTGTTTTCCATTATAGATGGTCTCTGGGATGTTTATCATAGATACATATTACAATAGGCCTCTTGTGTCACTTGCATTTTTTATTTGTATTTTAAGAGACAAACATTTTGGAATTTTCTGAATCCACACCAGTGATACTATTGAAATAATCGCATAAATTCCAGAATGTCATTATTATTACAGCTGGGTCCTAAAGATGAAATCACTCATGTTCCAATTTCTCTTAAGGGCATTTTTTGGCTTTCCTACCTATCAGTATGTCAACATACCTGCTGTTCAGGTTCCTCCATTTTCTTTGTCGCAATTATCTTTGGACTAAATAATAAGAGTGAATTTAGGCAAATCCCTTTGTTCTCCAAGTTGTGCCTCAACGAACTTGCACGGTTGATTGCTCGATTTAAAGGTGTCTTGAATTAATCTGCATTGAACAACAAAGCAAACTATGTGCTTAAAAAAATCTGGATGGAAGTAACTGCCCATCAGGAAAAGTAACTAACCCTATTATCTAAGTATACAACTGAACCGCGTGCTGGTTGTAGCAGCTTAAGACACGCTTAGCTAATAGCTTATGAAAAGCATTTTAGACTGAAGACAACCATATGGATTTTTGTATATATGGAGTACTGATGGAGGAGGAACAAAGAAAGAAAAAAACTAGATACACTCGTTCTGTCGTCGCCTTTATCATCACTTCTCTTTAACTCCGAGGCGCGGAAAGCGAATCCAAGCGCTTCGCTTCCTACCGGGAAGCTCTCTTGGTAGTAGAAAACGGGAAGTTCTCTTGGTAGGGAGTAACTCGATGGATTGCGCTGTGCAAGCAGAAACCGTAATCGCCTTTCCGCAAGGGAGCAAACCTCACTGTCGCGTGGATAGACGGTTCCCGGCAAACAGGATGGGCGTGCATGTTTCGGAGCACTTTTTCCCCCCTGTCTGCACACTCACGTGGGACTAAATCCCTTAAGTGAGCCATCATGGAAAAGAGTGAAAGCCCCAACCGAAACCTACAAAAGGCGCGAGGCTTCGGATGAGCGAGAAAAGGGACTCCCAGTTGCAGAAGCGTAGCTGGAAGGAGGGAAGCAAGCTCGCGCTCCCGCGTTTCTCTCTCGCACCCTTCCTCGCTATGCGCGCCGCTCCGCCCCGCCCCGCCCCGCCCTGAAGAGCCGGGCGCCTGCGCCGAGGCAGCCTCCGAGCCCTTCTTCTTCTCTGCCCACTATGGAGCATCCCCGCGCGGAGAGCCCTGGCGGCGGGAGCAGCACCAGCACCAGCACCACCACCAGCAGCAGCAAGGAAGGCGACGAGCCCGAATCTCCCCCGGGTCCCCTGCCCGGCCAGGCGCACCAGAAGGCGGCGGCGGCGGCGGCGGCAGCGGCAGCAGCTGCAATAGCAGCGACAGCAGCAGCCGCTGGACCGCCGGCTTGTGCGGTAAGGGAAGCTCCGCCACTCCCGGGCACCAGGGGAGCAGTTAGGCCGCGGCCCTTCACGGGCCTGTCCCGCCTCCCTAGCGGAAGCCAATGAGGCGGGCGGGAGTTATGGTCGTGCTCGTAACGGCAGCCTTGTAGGAAGAACGGCGGCGAGGAGTCGTGAGAATGCAGGTGGAAATGGAGCAGGAGCGCTAAGCTGGCGGCTCGTGTGGATAAGGAAAGCGAAGGGAGCTAGGAGCGTATCACCTGGCCTGGCGGCGGGGATTGCCTAAGAGAAGAAGGGCAGGGCTCTGGCGTCGCCACCGCTTGCCTTATAGTCGGGAAGCAGGTGTTGGGCATGCGGGAAAAGAAGGCTCCTGCTTCAGCCTTCTTCTCTTCCCGCCTCTTTCCCAATTTTGTAGTTTGCTCCAAAACTCCTTTTCGAGAAGATCCTATTAGAACTTCAGGGGCCCTGGTTCGCTTTGCATGGAACTGGGGCAGACGAGGAACGGGGGTGAAAACTTCATAATCGGGTATGCTCCAGATATGTTGGATTATAGTTTCCATAATCCCCCCCACAGCAATAGTTATGCTGTATGTGGTCCAGTACATGGTTATTGTAGTCCAGTACATCTGGAGACCCTAGGTTGTGTTCAAAACATTTAGAGTGCTTCATGTTCTTTATTTTCCAAAATGAATGAATGAATAGGCTTTCCATAAAACAGGTGGAGGTAAATTCCACTTTCCAGCTGTCATGTTCTTTATTTTTAAGGTCTTGCAGATGAGTAATTGAGGGTGTCACTATCTTGTTTAAAGCCCTTCAATAACACTGAGAACCAAACTTAAACCAGGATTTATTTGTAATTTACCATGCACCAATTTACCATTGGTATAGATCTGCTGACAGATTTCTAGGAATGTATGTTGTACTTGACAAGAGTGATCAATACTGGAGACAGTCTAGCTTTGTAGTGTCTGCATGAGTTTCTTAAGGACTTAATAAGAATTGGTGAAGTCTTTTAATTGTCTCCAGTTTTAGCTGGCTTCCTGCTATTTGGTGTTTCCATAAATACTGTCTTACATTGGCTGATGTGTACAGTATACAACGCCATCATGCAGTTTGGTTTTTGCTTAGCGCGTTGTGTTTAAAAACTATACTGTGGTTTGTAAACTATGATTTATGGTTTAGCATAGTGTGTGACCCAGCCAGCTGCAATCTGTTCTTTAAACATGGCTTAGCACGTTGTTGCAATTCAGCCATCATGTGGCTCAGTGGTTGTTCCGCAAACAATTTGGGAAAGGCACCATGATTATCAGCACAACTGTTGGTGGGAGAGGAATATGATGAAACTTTTAAGGTTGTCCCCTCCTCCCAGAGTTTTATTGAATGTTATTCCATCTTTGAGTGCAGATGTTAAGTGTTAGATAAGGGAATAAGGGAATAAAAAGCTGCCACTGCCCTAGCTTGTGTCACTGAAGCCTCAAGGAGTAGGTTAAGTGATATTAATTGATAATATCTGACTTTTTTCTGATTTTTAGGCCTTAATAACATAAGCTGACTTTTACAGTAGTTGGTATAAATGTTATTGAATTTAATTGTGACTGGATGTGCCTCCCTCTCCAAGGATTTTAGACAGGAAGTAGATGATTGACCTCTGTTATGGCTCTGCTTTTGTGGATGTCTTTGTGGATATGTGCATATGGAATCTATCATGGGTAATTCTTGCAGGCTGTCAGTTTCATCTGCCTTTCAGTTCCCATTGGTAGAGTCCTAATTTTGAATGCTCCATTTTGTGTTGAGTGCCAAAGACAGGTCCTGTTGATTTAATGCCTGCCAGGCAGGTTAATGCACAACTGGTCTTAACTAGGGAAGAGGGCAGACTTTTGATTTTTAGTTGCTTAAACATATATGCTGAAGTGCTTCATATCTAATAATTCTAAGGGATAAAAATTGAGGAAGGAATCATTAACATGCAACTCTATATAATTTGGTATAAATGGCTGACACGAAGGCCCAGTAAATAGGGAGAAAAGAGGCTTTATTACTATGGGAAAGATTAGTGTTTAATATAAGATACCCACCTGGAAATAAAACAACGCAGTATTTAAGAATATTCCCCCCCTCCCAAAAAAAAAAAACTTCATATGCCTCTGTTATATTCTCAGTGAATCTAAGACATTATGGGGGAGAGCCATGTTAGTCTATGGTGGCAAAAATCAGGTAGCACCTTTTCTGACTAACAAATATTATTAAAAGGCACAAACTTTTGTGAGCTATAGCTCATTTCATCAGATGCATAGAGTGGCTAGGTTGATGCAGTATTTAAACTGGAATGAAAGGGAGGGGGAAATATGCTGGTTATGGAGATGACATGAGAGAGATTACAAATACCTTATCAATTAATAACTGCAATGTGTTAAAACCCATTGTGTTTGCTGAGATCTTTTGAGATTGCCTGAAACCTTTCAATGGATGTGAATTCAACAATCACCATGGAGTGTCCTGGGAGGTTGAATTGTCCTGATATTACCTTGCCTTGTTTTGAATTCTGATGTCAAACTTGTGTCCATTCTTTTGTGCAAAGTTTGTCCTGTGTAAAATCAAGAGTGGGCATTGGTGGCAGATGATGGCATATATCACATTGGACGAACAGCATGCGAAGATCCCTCTAATCTTGGGTATGCACTTGTTGGAGCCTGTGATGGTGCTGTTAGTGTAGATGTGGGAACAAAGTACACGTCTTGGTTTGTTGTAAGATCTCATTTTCATGTTGGTATCATTGTCCTGTTGTTTCTTATTGCTTGTGAAAAACTGCTTCAGTTTGGATGATAGTCTGTATGCAAATACAGCCTTGCCACCCAGTGCCTGAGAAAGTGAAGTGTCATTGTCCAGTATGGGATGTAGTTTATTAATAATGCATTTGAGTGGCTTGAGCTGTAAGCTATAGGTGATGGCCAGTAGTGTTCTGTTCTGTTACTGTGGTCTCTCTTTTAATAGATCCTCCTTAGGAATTGATCTGCCCTGTTGATTTGCCTATTGATCTTGTTGTGTGGGTAGTTAAGTCTCCTGAATGTCTGGTTTAATTCCATCAGTTGGGCATCTCTGTCAAGTGGATCAGATGTGGTTTTAGCTTAAAGCCTGGCTGTAGATATAGATTTGGTGGTATGTTTTGGGGGGAAGCTGGAAGCATGTAGGTATGCATAACAATCTGTAGCTTTTCTGTATAATGTGTTTGTGTCCCTTGTGTAGTTTTACAGTGACATCAAGGAAGTGGATTAGTTCTGTAGATCAGTCTAGGTTGAGGTTGATGGTGGAGTGGAAGTTTTTGAAGTCATGATGGAATTTGATGAGAGATTCATTTCCATGGGTCCAGATGATAAGGCTGTCATCAGTGAATCTCAAGTAAAGGAGAGGTTTCAGGGGGTGAGAGTTAAGAAAGTGTTGCTCTAGGTCAGCCATAAAGAGTTGGCATATTGTGGAGCCGTGTGCGTACCCATAGTTGTGCCACTGATTTCAGGAACATGTTATCGCCAAAGGTGAAACAGTTATGGGTGAGTACAAAGTCACACAGTTTGGTGACAAGGTATGCTGCTTTGCCATCAGTGATGTTCTTGATGGCTTGAAGTCCATGCTTGTGGGGAATGTTAATATTTAGTGCCTCAACATCCATGGTGGCTGAAATAGTGGCATTAGGGAGATTGCCTATGGAGTTTAGTTTTCTTAGGAAGTCTGTGGTGTCTCTTACGTAGTTGGGAGTGCTGGTGGCATAAAGTCTGAATAAAGACTCCATGAAACCTGATATTCCAGTTGTGATAGATCCAGTGCTTGAGACAAAGTGAATCTCTTACTTTAAGGTAGGAGGGTTAAGGTAACTCTCCTACTTTAAAGAAATTATTGTGAAAAAACTAGTCCTTCTTTCAGGTAAATACAATAATTTGATATAACTGTTGCCATGGCATATACTTCAACACCTGCTTACATTTGCTGCACTGTTTGTGTAATTGATAAACTATTCAAATAGGACAGCCATTTTTCCCCTGACTTGTGTGAATGGGATTATAATAGATGTAATACTGGAAAGGTTACAATATTATAATATATGCATTGTAAGGTGATCTTACTGGCATCACTTACCACAAATTATACTTGATTCTGCTTTTTAAGAGCCAGCAATTTGATACTTGGCAGCAGCAAAGCATTTAATAGATACATGGCAACAGCTATAATGTTTTGTTGTTGTTTAGTCGTTAAGTCGTGTCCGACTCTTCGTGACCCCATGAACCATATTGCGCCAGGCCTTCCTGTCCTTCACTGCCTCCCTGAGTTTGCTCAGTTTCATGCTCATTGCTTCAGTGATGCTATCTAACCATCTCATCCTCTGCCGTCCTCTTCTCCTTTTGCCTTCAATCTTTCCCAGCATCAGGGTCTTCTCCAAAGAGATCTCTCTTCGCATTAGGTGACCAAAGTATCTGAGCTTTATCAACATAATTTCTCTTTTTTTCCCAAAAAGATCATGGAAGATTGTTTGTTGAAAAAAACAGAAATCAGTGTTGCAGAAGCAGAAAAACGGACTGGACGAAATGCCATGAACATGCAGGAAACCTATACTGCTTACCTCGTTGAAACAAGGTAGGTTAAAGAAAATCAGAGTAAAGTAAACTGTTACATTAGCTCTTTACTATTAGTTTGACAATAATTTTCAGTGTATTTTATGGTTTATGTGGCTTATTAATCATAGTTTTTCCATTCTACCTAAATAAGCTTAGAAACAAGTAAGGATTGTTTGAATATTGCTTTGTTGTCAATTCTGGAGCATATTTCTTAAAAAGTCATACTTATCAAGATAAATTATGCTTAAAAAAAGAGCTGGTTTGGTTCTTTCTGTTGTGAAATGTCTGAAAAATAAAAGCAGTTCATTGGCTGGGAGAGTGTGGCTCATGAATGCTTCAGATCAAGTAGACTGTCCAGTAGTATTGGTTAAGTGGTGGTTCATTGTCGTCCAACAGTATTAGATTTCTACTGCAGTTTTGGCTCAAACTAAGAGTGCTTAACAAGCATAGTGTGGATTAAGTCCCGTTTTACCTGTTTATCATAAATTCTGATAGGAGGGCAGTATGGCATAATCTTGACTATTATACCCCTGCTTCAGATTCAAGGGGAATACTGAAAAAGTAATTTAGAGCAGCCTTGTAATATACTTAATGTTAATATTCCAGATCAGAATTGAAGCTGGTTTAGATTGCTTGGGTTCCAGGAAAGCTCAAGCTGTTGAAACTGTCGCTTTTTTCCTAGACCAAACTGAAGATTTCATGAAAAGTGTAATGTTTCAAAGACTTTTATGCAGAACTAGTACTTTTACAACTAGTTTACATGCTGGAAAAACATTTTTTAAAAACATACAATTAAAATTATATCTGTTTGGGGCATCTTTGTTCTTTCAGCACCTGTCCACCAGGAATATGCTACAATATTTTGTGTAAAGGGTTGCTTGTAGCTTTTGATTTAAAAAGGGATTGACATCCTTGGACTTTCCTTTAATACAGCCCACAATTCTTTCTATATGACCATTTACACTGAGTGAAGAAAGGATGGACTGTTCTCCATGTAACAAATTGCTTGCCAGTGTTCCCAATTTTATTGTAATATTTTGCATCTTTCAGTGGTGTTATGCTCATAATACTTTTTAAAATTAAATATTTAATAATCCCAATAAAAGTACTTATGAAAAGATACACCAAGAAACAGGATGCTACGCAAGATTATTTTGTGCATCACTGGTCAAATATTTAAACTGATACTGTTTTCAGTATTTAATCTGTTTACCCAGACTCTTTATCCTGGACTGTTGTTCAGTGGCATAGTTACACCAAATTAATGTTTTCCTCCTATTCAGTAAGTGGTTCCAATCCTATGGAGAACATCTTTCCACCCAAGCAATTGTTCTTCCTACAGGTTTGAAGGCAAGGCCTAATATACAGAATATTGTTCATTAAGCCTGTTTTCCTCCTTTCTTTCCAGTAAAGTAACCACTGTGAGCCAATGTAATGTGGTGGTTAAGGACTAGGAGTGGGCAGACCCAGGTTTTAGCCCATCCTTAGCTATGGAAGGTCATTGAGTGACTTTAGGCCCATCACTCTCTTTCAGCTCAACTTATCTCTCTGGGTTGTTGTTGTGAGGAAATATTGGAGAAGAGACACTGTATATGCTTCCTTGAGCTATTGAATGAAAGGTGGGAGATAAATTTAATGAATAAATGCATTACTTCTGTCCAGCACAAGTCAGCAAACATCTATTTCCTCAGAGATAAAAAGATTAAGTAGTGATATAGCCCTTTTAAATGAAACATTTTTTTTTCTTTCCTGCAGTAGCTCATTTTCAAAACTCATTCTTGGTTTGTTTCATAGCCTAATTGGTCTTTCTGTTTTTGGGGTAGAAAGGGGGAATGAGAAAGAAGCCAGCTGTGAGTGGGACTTGGGAATGGAACAAAGAAAAACTTCATAAACAATGGGAAGAACTAAAAGGGAGATTTAAACTCTGAAACGAGTATAACCCCTGTGTAGGGGAAGCAGCTATGTGTCTTGAGAGGGAGAAAAACTAAAACAGTAGTAGCAGCAGAGAGAAACTAACAATAGCTTACTCAGCTTTATAATTAGCATTGCAGTATTCCATAAAGGAGAATTAACTTATTGATACTTTTCAAAATGGAGGAACCCAGTCTTGCCTCCAAATTTATTCCAGCTTCGATAGCCTGTTATTAAAACTGCTCTAAATGGAGACTTGGTTTCTTCCTTTTTGTACTCTTAATAAAAAAAAAGTTGGGTATGTAGAAAGAGTTCCTGTGTGGTTAAAGTTCTTCATGACTCTATGCTTCATGACTCTGTTGTTGTTGCTGTTGTTCTATGGCAATGAACAGAGAGAATAGTTGAAGATGGTATTCCTAGCTTGGCTCTTATTATAAAAGGACAGTGGTTTTTAATTCAGCTTTTCCAACCTTGTGCTCTACAGATATTTTGAACTATAATTCAAATAGTTTTATCCCAGTTAGCCCAAGAAATTAGGGACACTGGTTGGGTATAGTAGGAATTAAAGTCCCACACATCTGGAGGACACTAAGTTGGCAAAGGCTGCTCCAGTCTTCTGTGGTAGAGGCCAGTGCCTCTCTATGTTTTGTGACTTGTTAAATTTATAAAAACTCTTACATTGCAATGTCATATTTCAAATATACTGTTAACATTAGGCATTTATTTAGTTGCAAGAGTTTACATGAATATGTGCTAAACATTTGGGGAGGAACCGTGGTGCAGTGGGATTAAAAGAAATAGCTAGCAGAAGATGTAAACAATCTGTAATCAGCTACACACAATGTGGCTGTTCCCCCCTCCCCCCCACCCAGAATTTTCACAAGGGAGCTCCAAACCCTTTCCCCCAAACTCTTGCTGCACCCTCCTTGCAGCTTCTAGGGAGAGCTGAGTGAATATGCTGCCAATAGCCATTTTAGTTAAGAGAAATTATTTCTGCCACTGTTTCACCAGGGAGGAAAGTAACCTGATCTGCTGGAGAGTGTGCGGGAGGCTAGCTCTCCTTCCCAGAGTGAGCACCACTGGTTCATAACGAACTTTAAATTTTTATTACATATAGCAAGATGAGAGACCTAGAAGAAAGTTGAAAAGAAAAAGAACAGAGGGAAGGATTAAACATTTGCTTTCTGAAGAAGTTGATCTCAGTCACTACCAGCTCAAGAAACTACCTGCTCTCTTGCTCCCCAGGTTTCACACAATACACACACTCTAGAACAAGTTCACACACAGCCTCAATCTTATTTTGTAGCTAGTTAGTGTGTAAAATTAATTCACTGATTCTTGCCTGCTATCCAAATTAACTAGATCCCAGCCTGATTGGTGCTGGTTGGGATTTTGCAAAACAAAACAAAATCCTGCCATTTTTATCTTTGCCTTTGTCAGAGTTTCTGCACCCAGATCTGCTTCACACCTGCCCTGGGCTTGCCTTTGCAGAGCCTTTCAAGGTGGTCCAACCCCCAGAAACAATTCCCTGCAAAGGTTGCCTTTTAATTCTCTTACATGTCTTCATGGAACATTTGCACTTACCTAAAATACACATCACTGTATGGAATTTTAAAAATCATTTTAGATAGGACATAGAATGCTATAAATTTTTATAAGAAAATTATAATTCCCTTAAAATTGCATTATAGTCATAAATACCCCAAACTATTTTTTTTGTTACTTTTTATGTCCTTCTAAAATTGTTTTCATGTTACCATTCAGGAGGTAATAGCAGAACCTATCTCCATCTCTTATCTCTTCCTGCCAACTGTGTTTAATGAAGTGGACTTTAGCCCACCAAACGTGAAGCCATAATACATTTGCTAGCCTTTAAGTTTCATAAACACTTTGCTTATAGTTAAAACACAATGGTAGTGGCATTAGTTAGGAAAAAACCTCAGAAATCCATAGAAGCAATTCCTTTATCAGGCTGGCCAGTCTTTTTTAAATAACCACGATAGCTATGGGTGTGCATGCGTCTTAAGTACAGCTGCCTCTTTCTAAAGCAAAAGGCTGTTAATGCAGACCTATAAATGTTACTCAGAGTGAACAGTATTATGTTATACTCCCAGGCAACTGTATATACTTTTTCTATTTTTAGTGGGAAATAAACTTGAGGTTCTTCCTTCTTTTTCTGCTTCTAAATGACCCATTTCAAATAATTAGTTAAATAACAATAAGAGTTAGCTCATTTTCTTTCAGTTTGGCATTCCTCATTAATTGAAGTACATATAGCTGTTAGAGTAAAACAGTATCTTAATCACTTGTGGTGATATTAATTAATTAAAAAGTGAACATTCAGGATTTTTTATAACTTTTTTTTCTTGGCATTTCTGACATTTGGTTACTGAATAAAGAAAATTTAATCAAGCTATTGATGAAGTTATAGGCTAATTCCCCAGCAATATGAATTAAATGTTTGCATGTTGGCAGTCAGTGAAGCTGATTTAGATTAAGTGTAACATACCCAGATGGATTTGCCTCATCAAAGCAGTCTATCTAGTTTTTCCTGACTCCTTATTTTTACAGGGAGGCCTTTCCTTAAGGTTTTTTAACTCCATAGGAAATGCTTGGAGTCATGGCAGTTGTGAGAGTTAGGGGGTTTTGACTAGCATTTGAAACCATTTTATGGATAGTCCAAACTTCTACAGTTCCTTCCTCCCCCCCTGCCCCCACCAGCTTTGCTAGCTATATCGAAGTAGGTATCCACCAGGTAGGAAAGGAAAGTGAGGAGCATGCCAGCTTCTTTCTTGGAAGAATGGATCTAGCCCCACTGGCAAACAATGTTGTTTCAGCCCGCCCCACTCGGTCCAGCAGAAGGGGCAGGTTGCAGACCCCACCAGTCAAGGAATTTCGACTGGTGGGGTCTAGGCAGAGGGCCTTTTCTGCTGTGGCTCCCGCCCTATGGAACATCTTGCCTTCCGAGGTCCGGTGTGCCCCCTCCCTCATGGCCTTCAGAAAAGGGGTTAAATCCTGGCTCTGCCAGAAGGCCTGGGGGCTGGATGGGGGCTTGCACCTGTGGAGATGGCTGGTGCGGTGATGGGTTTTGGCTCCCCCCCCAGCATCTTGAAGGTTTTAGTGCTAAAATATACAGGAGGTTTTTAGGACATTTTTAATGTATGTTTCTATTTTAATTATTTATGGATTTTAGTCACTGTTGGAGGGATTGGTGTGTTTGTTCTTTTTTGTTGTTGTGAGCTGCCCAGAGTCACCCATTGGGGGAGATGGGCGGCATACAAGTTTAATAATAAAATAAATAAATAAATAAATAAAAAATAATCCCTCCCCTTTGCCACCTTTCTCTGAAGAAAAGAGCTGGGGAAGATCACCAGCCTCATGTGGTTCTAGGCAACTGCAGTAGCTCCTGCTTCTCTTTCTGCTCTAGTATTCTAGGGCTTTCTTGCTTTGGAAATGAGACATATGTGTGCGTGCGCACGCGCCATAAAATTTTCATCTGTAAAAGAGAGCCCTACAGTCTCTATATGATTGAGAGAGAACATAGAAACAGGGTGGACTGTAATCTTGAACAAACGTTGACCATAATGTACTTTCACCAATGATACCAGAAAACGTTGAAAATTAACTGCTGTCTGTGGTTTTTTAATTTGAAGAGTTTGGGGGATAATGTAATGTTGTGGGGTGGGAGAGAAATCTCATTGTGGTTGTATATTGACACATCTTGCAAAATTAAACTGATGTTTGTTCATTTTACCATGGTGTTCCTATCCTGATACACATCACCTTATGAATACAGAATGTAACAATGTTTTTGGATCCTACAGTTTTTTTCTATTACAGCTTATAGTCATAGTTGTGCTGATAGAGAAATGTACAGTACACAGTTTTTTCTCAAGTGTTGATAGAAGCATCTTAAAGTATTCTATTAGCATATATCTATTTTGCTACATCAGCAGTAACTAATAAAGCAGATACTGACAATGCATTTTATTAACCATGTAGTATACAGAAGTGAAAATGGTTAGTATGTGCTTATTAGTTTTTCTGGCATTCAGATGAATTTCCAACATGCCTTGTATAGCTTGAAACTAAACTGGACATTTCTACTGATCTTCGCATGATCTTATCATAATTATGTTCTGACATCTTTCAGGTCTGTGGAGTCAATGGCTGAAGGACAATGTTCCCCTCCAGACTCTCTTTGGAGGCGATACAGTGAATTTGAATTGTTGAGAAATTACTTGCTAGTTAACTATCCACATATCATTGTACCACCTTTACCAGAAAAAAGGGTAAGACTCTTGCAATTTCAGCTCATTCTGTTTTGTTATTTCTTTTACCACATTACCCATATTTGTATTTATTAAAGGTCATGCCTCTGTTATAAAATATAAAAACATTATTTTGGATTCAGGAGAAATTCTTGGCGTATAATTGATTTCATGTACAACCTCTACCCTAAAGGCTGCAAATATAGCCTTCAATTTATGTGGGAAGTGTTTAAAGTTTAAAAAATAGGGGATGTGAGCAAGGGTTGAGTTTGTATAGCATTTAAAAAAAAAAATCCAGTGCTTCAGTGTAAAGTTATACAAATCAAATATAATGGCTAATATACTTTGTGTCATTTGGAGTGAGAAAATTTAGATTACCATATTTACCTGACAGGAATTGGATTTTTCCCCCGAAATAATGGGGGCAGGGGCATCTTCCAAAATTATTATACAGCTTAAGAGAAGCTTTTTATCTGATGAATTGTAGGCCTATTTGTCAGGCATAAGCTGGGTTTTTCATACAGTACCGGTGCTGTGATTTCTTCACTTCAGCTGATCTCCATCCAGCTTTCTCCTTCCTTCCAGTGAAGCTACCTTTTACTCTTACCAAATTTCCATCCTGCTTTTTTGTTTTTCGTTTTTCTGTTTCTGGTAGAAAGACAGAGGGGAAAGTGTGCCTGTATACGTATATGTTTTTGTGTGTCAGGGTGCTTGTGAGAGAAAACAGTTGGTATATGCAGATGGGGATCAAATAATTTTATAAACAAGGTACTTAATATTACAGGCAATTAATTTTAACCAATAATATAAGTTCTATCTCCCTCCCTTTTTGGGGGGAATGTGGCTTCGGGCAAGTATATATCCACACGTGTGTGTGGACAGTCACACATAGGTACAGATGTGCTCATGCATATGAACCGTCTTTTTCTCTCATGCGTGGTAGAAATCTCCAGGATTATTTCAGCTGGAGCTGACATCTCAAGGTTGATACTGTGGGATATTGTGCACTGTTCTGGCGTCTCTTCCTTTTGAAGGGTCATCTTAAATTCAGGGTTGTTTTCCTGTCAGGTAAATATTGTACAGTACTTTGAAAAAAAGTGTAGATTGCCTTAAAAAGATTATAAATAGTTCATACTATTAACCTTCCTCCTTGTTTCATAGGCAGAATTTGTTTGGCATAAACTATCAGCAGATAATATGGATCCAGATTTTGTGGAGAGACGGAGGATTGGCTTGGAAAACTTTCTTTTGCGTGTGGCTTCACATCCTGTTCTTTGCCAGGAAAAGATTTTTAATGCATTTTTGACCCAAGTATGTTGTTGGTTGGATTTTGTAAAATATCACCTCTACACCTTAATTCTAATTCATCAAATATGTATATGCATTTATAGTAGAAGGCTCTGAGGTTTCTTTCCTGATTTCTCAGGGCTAAGAAATTTTCTGAAAACTAGGACAACTGGTGATACTCAGATAGATGGATCAGCAGACCCACTGTGAGACAGTCTCCTCTGTTTCCTCTCATTCTTATATTCAGTAACTATAGACATTAGAGTGTGTGTATGTTAACCTGCCTTAGTAGAAGATATATTAGATTTTCATATTACCAATTGATTTTTTTAGATTTTTAACCCCAGGGTGGGGTTTTTTTTGACACTGTCAGTCTCTGATAAATCTTTTTTAGAGAGTTAATGATTGATTTAAGATAAATGGTTCCAGTTTAGCATAAAAATACATTTTACTGATATTACATTCCAAAACATGTATAGTGTAAACACTATTGGTATGTTTCCTTCACTGTAATGACTGTTTGTATGAAGAAAGGGGCACTACTGGGTTCTTTATCTAGTAACAAAACTTTCTTAGCAAGTGAGAAAAGGGTGATGCTGCAAAGATTTCCTTGTGTATTGCTGTTCCTTTGATGTCTCTCCGGTATATGACATTAGCCCACACTAGCTTTCTTTGCTTATAAGAACCAGCAGAGTTATGAACAACTGAGCTGGATAGCATTTAATTGCAACAGTGAGATGAATACCATTTACACTAGTTCTTATACCAGCTATATACCACTGATTTTGAAGTGACTTGGCTGGAAAGATTTTGCAAATTGGAGTAGAATTTCTTCTCCTTTCATGTTTCTGATGCAGCAGAAACACCTGTACATTGGTTAAGCATGAGCACTTGAATGAATGACTGTTGTAGTAGACCATCTCTGCCTTGTAAAGGGAGGCAGATATGGTCTTGGACCAAAGTATTGTGTCTCACATGAGGACAGTATAATAAACAGTGCATTCATTAATAAAGTCTTGAAAATAATATTGGACGTAATCTCTGTTTCTAGGAAACTGGCTGGAAGGAGATGGTGAATGAAACAGGGTTTCAACTGAAGGTAATTACTTTATAATGTACTATAATTACATATCCAAAATGACATAATCATTTAAATTGACTTATTAATGAAGTTTTGTGCCAGAGTTTTTTTATTGTGTGCTAAAGTTCATTCAGTTCAAATTCAAAATATTTTTCTATAATTACTTTGCATCTAGAAAATAAATTTTCTATATCCTCCTAATCATCTTCTGAAATATGTGTATCTACATGGTTTAAAAATGCTTCTTAGGAAGACAGCATTTGCACAAACAAATGCTAAATAACTCTGCATACCTTACTGTCATTGTAACTACAAATCACTCTTGGAAAGGAGTAATCTGCTATGATTGTGCAAGACTATGGGGAAAGGAATATACAGCTCTTCCCTAAGTGCCAAGCAACAATTAATAATGCATTTTAAGAGATGCTTAATGCTATCACAAATATTTTGAAAAATGCCTAGCATTACTTTGAAATATTCCAACATTTCTCTCCTAATCTGAATTGGGATTCTGTGTTCCAGCTGCTATTTTCTTGCTTTTGTAGCTTAAAGTAACATTTTTTTGTAGGCAACCAAAATGGATTTCTAATACTGTATAATTACAGCGTGGAAGATCTAAAAAGCTGACTTTGGAATTACTTTTTATATATAGAAAATCCATTATATAAAACATTTAACTGAGATAATGTGCTAAATTGTAGTATGGTACAGTAGCAATTGGAATGTTTGTGCTGCTTACCAGCAACATCATTATCAGTTTACAGGTAGTCCCCAGTTCAAGAACGAGGTCTGACTTTAAGTTGAATTTGTATGTAAGCTAGAACAGTATTATTGTATAATACTGTATAAGTGTATTGTGTAATTAACTCAAACCATTGTGCAATTAACTTGAATCATTGTGTATATAATTTGAATTTTGCTACAATAGGCTTCATTTTTAACAATGGGTCATCTGTAACCCTGGGCATTCTTAACCCAGGGACTATATGTACTTTATTCCCTCATAATATTTCATTTGGTGCATGAATTATTTGCCAAATAAAGTATCACCTGGAAGGATTGTATTGTATTGAATTCTGAGATAATTTCACAAAATCTATGTTTTCTTATCTGCAGGGTATAGGGTTTTTTTTAATCATACATAATTTTTATTAAGAATTTTGATTATAATTGTAAAATCTAATACAAGCTAAAGAAAAGAGAATAGAAAGGAGTAAAAAGTGCAAGAAAAAAGTAGAGAGAAGAAAAGGAAAAGTAAGAATATAATAAGGAGAAAGAAAATAAATATTTAAAGAAGTGATTTCCAACCGTCATCACAAGTAGTATAAACAGACTTAATGAGTTTTCACTCCCTCTAAGGTTACAAACATTTATCTCTTCATCCCATATCCCATCTCTTATCTATAAACCATAGAACATCAACTTTTTAGTCCTGGTGTCAGTAGAAACATTAGAGGGGACTAAATTTTTAGGTAGAGGAAAGATTTACAAACCTGTAAAATGTTGCAAAATATTCTAACAGTGAAAATACTGTAGGAGACTTTTGAAGAATGGAATCAGAAAATAGTAGCCACACTATCAACATTGTTAGTCTATCCACAGAAGCAGACATCATAACTATGTCCAAAAGATGTTTTGAAGAAACGACAGATGTAGAACAAATTTTAGCTGACAAGATAAAGATGGTATCAAAAGTGGATTACAACTGAAAGGCCAAGAGAATGACTTAGAAAAGGATGTTTCACTGGATCTACAGAAGAAATTGGCTGAGGCTTTAAAGTTTAAAAGAGAAATACAAATGAGAAACCAAGAGAGTGACCTGGATAATTTTTTCCTATTGGATTTACAAAAGAGGCTTGTTAAAGTCTTGAAGAGCTCTGTACAATGGGACAAGTAAGAAACGAAGAGAAATCAAATACTATGACAATATTTGAACAGACTAAAGATTAAGACTGTTAGAAGTAAAACGAAGGAATATAAAGTTGTTTATTTGATTGAGGTTAAAACAAGATATGTTGTTACCTCTGGCAACCCTTTACCAACTTTCTTCTGCAGGGTGTAGTTTTATAAGACTATATTTCTTGCAAGGATTCTTACAACAGTTATCACATTCACTTTTGTTTTTTGTATTTAATTTGTGCACATATGTTTCTCCAACAGGCAGATTCTAGGTTAAAAGCTCTTAGTGCAACATTCAGAGTGAAAAATCCAGATAAGTAAGTGTGATGATTACATTTATGTAAACATTTATGGTTATATTTATGTAAAACAATTATAACTATATTTATGTTAAGATACTATACACTTAGATGGAAGCCTGGTTAAATTCAATAGAATTTGTTTCTGAATGAATACGTAGAATAGAATGATTATTTAAAGGGCTGCAATATGCTTTTAGGAGCTCCCTGCTTTACTGTAACTTCACATTCAGTGGATACCATAGCTAATTGCATATTACAAGTTTATTACAAATAATCCCTTGTCATCCTGATATAAGGTTTGTTGCTGAAAGCCTTAAGGAGTAATCACATTGTCACGTTTTCTGTGAGTCAAAGGACTAGATATACTAGGTACTAAACATTTTGGACATAATTTTAGAACCACAAGAACAGTATCATCCAGCTACATATAAGCGAAATGCTGGCTTGCACTCTCTTGGTGCAGTGCAGTGCAGTGTCCATAGGAGTCACCCATCCATTTGTACTCACTTGGGTCTTCAAATGTTTCAAACCCAAACTCTCTCCAAACTCTTAAATTGGCAAAATGTTGCTCATAGGATTTGGCTTCCAATCCCCTCACTATCTTGGTAGCCATTTTTTGAGACTTCAGTTTATGGATTTTTTAGTCTCTGGTGTCCAGGACTAGATGTAATATTCCAAATGGGTTCTGACCAAGGAAGAGTAGAGGTGAACAATTAGTTCCTGCAATCTAGATTCCGTGGTCTTGTTAATATATCCCAAAACAGTATTAGCTTGGCAGAATTAGATTAATAGCAGATGTTCTAGTAGTTGAAATTTTCCATTGTCCCTATTTTGTACCTGTTTGAAAGTTTAATCATCTGATAGAAGAAGACTCATCCATATCTTCCTCCTGTCTAAGTGGTCTATAATAAAGTCCCATGGTAATATCACTTTTGATTTCTCTGAGAAACACTCTCAGAAGGATTTCCATGTTCTGATTTATGACTTTCTGTGCAGATGTATGTTTTCTGAATGTATAGCACAGTACCCCTTCTCTTTCTCTGGAGTCTGTTCATTTGAAGAAGCTGTAGCCTTCCAGGACTATATTCTACCACTTACATTTGCTTTTACTTATTTTGCTGAAGTGCAGGTACACTTTGAAAGCAACCTTAAAATGTATTGCTCAAACTAGCTTTCTGTTGTACTGATTGTAAAGGACACTGGTATGACCAAACCCCACTTCTTAAATTACTTTGGAACAGTGCTGAACTTTCCAGGTCAGATGGGAAAATACATTCAGAATCATTTGATGCTGAAATTGCCTGAGGTAGTTGCCTCATTAAAATATAATGAAGCCTGATTTACAATACCACCTGAAGTCTGTAATAAACATTATCCCTTGTTCCTAGAACATATGCTGGAGAGACAGTTATGAATTTTTCCTCCTCATAGCACATGTTTTCTGTGAACATTAATAATTGGGCCACCCTCCTGAGTCCATGTCCCTCTTAAGTATGTGCAGATTGTCCTTTTATTTTGTATGGGCCAGTTTTGTCCTGTTCTGTGAAACATCTCTATACTTTTCAACAGAACTTTCTTGTTGGTCATGGTCTTTTGAAATAGGATGTGTGGGTCCAGATTTGTATTATTTTTATTGCATCCACCCAGCCCTTTTCCTGTATTTTTTTGAAAACTGTAACTGGGATTGAGTGGGGTATTTGAAATGTCATATTCTGACTCTTGTCTTGCCATGGGGGGAGGGAGTTTGTGTCCCCTACTACTAATAATGTATCACACCATGTTATATTTCTAGGAGGTTTACAGAACTTAAACACTATAGTGATGAGCTGCAGACTGTCATATCGCATCTTCTAAGAGTCAGAGCTGTAAGTGTTTTCATCTTTGGATTCTGATGAAAATAATGTAAGTCAGCATGTCTTAATGTGCAAAAAATGAAATCATCTGTTCCTTTGTGTGACACTAATTGGATCAAATAAGCTTTTCTGCATAGAAGAAATTGTACTGATAATTTGAAAGGATGGGCACATAAGTAGTGAGGTAGTCAATATGAGATATATCTTTCTGGGGAGCTGTGAAAAGAAAAGTTGTGTTAGTCTCTCTTTGTGTTAAAGCTGCTCCAGATCCTTCAACTAGCAGTGTAGGTAGATGGTCTCATGTCTAGGAGGTGGAATTAATTACTCTTGTGCCTTAAGGCGAGTTCTGGGTTTAATGGTAGGGCTTGGTATCATGAATCTAAAAATTAAAATATACATTTTTTAATCTGTTTTTTCTGTATGTTATCTATCACTGTCTTCAGTTTAATAATTATTCTAATCTTAATAGAACACTCAGTTTATCTTCAAAGCAAGCCAGACTTTAGAACTGGGCTTTTTTCCTTCAAAATTAACACTTATCAGAATGTTAGAAAAAGAAAAAGCCCTCAGAACTGATATGTTTCTGAAAAATCAGCATCTGGCTTGCAGATAGAAATTGTATCTCAGATCTAGTATCTGCAAATCTTAGGATATGAGGTATGTGGTTACAGGTATACTTTAAAAAATTGAAGAAGTCCTTTTATAAATGTTCTTATGATTAAGTTAGTGTTCATGGTATATTCTGGTATATGCTCTGGTGAACCATCCTATGAGTTCAAACAGTGAAGAGAACAGAGGTGGGTTCAAATAAACATATTTACAGTGGGGCAAAAAAGTATTTAGTCAGCCACCAATTGTGCAAGTTCTCCCACTTAAAAAGATGAGAGAGGCCTGTAATTTTCATCATAGGTATACCTCAACTATGAGAGACAAAATGGGGAAAAAAATCCAGAAAATCACATTGTCTGATTTTTAAAGAATTTATTTGCAAATCATGGTGGAAAATAAGTATTTGGTCACCTACAAACAAGCAAGATGTCTGGCTCTCACAGACCTGTAACTACTACTTTAAGAGGCTCCTCTGACCTCCACTCGTTACCTGTAGTAATGGCACCTGTTTGACCTTGTTATCAGTATAAAAGACACCTGTCCACAACCTCAAGCAGTCACACTCCAAACTCCACTATGGCCAAGACCAAAGAGCTGTCGAAGGACACCAGAAACAAAATTGTAGACCTGCACCAGGCTGGGAAGACTGAATCTGCAATAGGAAGCAGCTTGGTGTGAAGAAATCAACTGTGGGAGCAATAATTAGAAAATGGAAGACATACAAGACCACTGATAATCTCCCTCGATCTGGGGATCCATGCAAGATCTCACCCTGTGGGGTCAAAATGATCACAAGAATGGTGAGCAAAAATCCCAGAACCACATGGGGGGACCTAGTGAATGACCTGCAGAGAGCTGGGACCAAAGTAACAAAGGCTACCATCAGTAACACACTACACTGCCAGGGACTCAAATCCTGCAGTGCCAGACGTGTCCCCCTGCTTAAGCCAGTACATGTCCAGGCCCGTCTGAAGTTTGCTAGAGAGCATTTGGATGATCCAGAAGAGGATTGGGAGAATGTCATATGGTCAGATGAAACCAAAGTAGAACGTTTTGGTCTAAACTCAACTCGTCGTGTTTGGAGGAGAGAGAATGGTGAGTTGCATCCAAAGAACACCATATCTACTGTGAAGCATGGGGGTGGAAACATCATGCTTTGGGGCTGTTTTTCTGCAAAGGGACCAGGACGACTGATCCGTGTAAAGGAAAGAATGAATGGGGCCATGTATCGTGAGATTTTGAGTGAACACCTCCTTCCATCAGCAAGGGCATTGAAGATGAAACGTGGCTGGGTCTTTCAGCATGACAATGATCCCAAACACACCGCCCGGGCAACAAAGGAGTGGCTTCGTAAGAAGCATTTCAAGGTCCTGGAGTGGCCTAGCCAGTCTCCAGATCTCGACCCCTGGAAAACCTTTGGAGGGAGTTGAAAGTCCGTGTTGCCCAGCGACAGCCCCAAAACATCCCTGCTCTAGAGGAGATCTGCATGGAGGAATGGGCCAAAATACCAGCAACAGTGTGTGAAAACCTTGTGAAGACTTACAGAAAACGTTTGACCTCTGTCATTGCCAACAAAGGATATATAACAAAGTATTGAGATGAACTTTTGATATTGACCAAATACTTATTTTCCACCATGATTTGCAAATAAATTCTTTAAAAATCAGACAATGTGATTTTCTGGATTTTTTTCCCCATTTTGTCTCTCATAGTTGAGGTATACCTATGATGAAAATTACAGGCCTCTCTCATCTTTTTAAGTGGGAGAACTTGCACAATTGGTGGCTGACTAAATACTTTTTTGCCCCACTGTAAGTAGTGCCTAAGGGGAAAAGACAATAGGAAGTCTGCTTCCATTCCTTATTTTATTTATTTCTTGTACAAATTCATTTATTCTTGTACAAGTTCATTTGTTTCTTGTACAAATTCATATTCCCAAATGGTTCTGGGCAGCTTACTCTATGTGCACACATAAAACTATAAAGACGGCAACATAAAAATTCTGAACAGTATGCTAAAAAGGAATGTTTGGGACCTTCTCCTGAACACTAATAGGAAGGGAGCCTCACTCCAACAACAGTTTGTTCCACAATAAAGGCTCCACTTTGGGAAAAGCAAAATTTAGCCACAATTTAAACATAGCCATTTTTGTTTTCTGCAATACTGTACTAAGCTAACTCTAAATGGATGATAATTTCAAAAATCTTGAATGCTTTTTCATGTATTTTTCTGACATGTAAGAAATATGTTTAACTAAGTGGGGTCTCTACTTTTTTAGAGAGTGGCAGATCGTTTATATGGTGTATATAAAGTCCATGGGAATTATGGGAGAGTGTTCAGGTAAGATTTTATCATCCCTTTATATTTTGAAGATTTATCCCCAACTTTTTAATTTTATGTGAACATTCAAAATGATTGAAACACTCAAAAGCCAAAACTTGAAAACAGATTTAAAACACACAAAAGCAGTAGACGAACCATTAGGAGGATGTGAAATAGTGTTGGGGCAGTTAGAAAAGATTATTCCTTGCCCTATCCCTAGCGTTTTCTAAGCACAGTTTGACCATAATTGTATATCAGAAAAGAGAACATTGAGTGTTGGAGAAGTTGCACTTTCACCGACTGGTGGAATGGGGCCAGCTGGCTTTCCGCTTTGCCTGAATGGTTTCCCTGGGGAAAGAGCCTCAGGCTCTTAGTGGTTCTTCCTGCCATGGCCAGTGGCAGAGACCAGATGGCCAGTAAGGATAGGCCCAAGTTGGTTTCCTAGGTTAGGGAGTTCTGCATCCTGGGCTGTATACCAAAGATAGCCATCACATGCATGCTATTTTGGGTGGGAGGCTTAATTGAAACATGAATAGCCCCCCTCCCTCCCCATGCCTGCTATTTTCATTTAAAACAAAAATGTAACTTAAATTGGGATTTGCTTTCCTGCCAGTAGAAATTGCTGAAAAGCAGTATTTGAGACCATTTGCTGTGTTGGCAGTTTGTTACTGAGAGTATGAAATGCAGTTACTCACGGAAAGGAAAAAAGTTAAGAACTGCATATTCGTCTTCTTATAAAAAGCCAGTACAGCTGCATCTGTGTACTTGTGTTTCCCTGCTCTTAATCACGTAAAGGGAAAGAAAAGGAAAAAGCAAAAAAGAGAGAGAGAGAGAGAAATTGTAAAAAGAAAAATATGCATTTATTTTTGGAACAATGACAAATACTGGCAATATCATTATTAATATTAATGTTTAGAGTTTTATTAAGATTTTTAGTTATTTTTAGTTATTAACCTAGTTCTATACATTTAATTTATGAATGAAATAATTATTAATTTTATGACACTTGTAAATCCTTTATTTGCTGATTTTTTAATTCTTTATCCACTACATCTTTTCCCACCTTTTTTCCTATTATGTAGCTATTTATTCTGTTTTTTAAATGTTTTAAACAAATAAATTATTAATTAAAAAAAAGAGTTTCCCTGCTCTTCTTGCTTCCAGCCACCATATACAAAGAAGCAAGAAGGGATTCAAAATCTGTCTGGGTCAGAATAAAGTCTATCTGTACTAGTTTATTTTGAAACATTTATAAACTTGAATCTATGACAGCTGTATGTAAAGCTATTTTATTGCATCCTGCACTTCTGCATATAAAGTGGTTTGTTCCCTTCTCTGCCACAAAGGGAGATGTAGCAGAATATTATTTTTGGACATAAACTCTTTAATACTCTAAAAAAGCAAGCACCGCCAGTATAATTGTGCAGATTTTTAGTTGTGTCTTTTGGTGTGTGTGGTTTAAATGAAAGATAGTGTGCTTAATTTTTCAATGTGATGGAAATTTGGCTCTCTTACTGGGTGGTCTCTCATCTTCTGGGTATAGCTCCTGGTAAATATACTTTTCTACGCCAAGAGCTGGTAACTGTGGCCTTTCAGAAGTTGCTGGTCTATTACTCCCAGCATTCTTTACTATTTCCTATCCTGGCTTGCAAAATTTATCTCCTGTTTAGTGATCTCAAAAAATATTGTTGTGATGTTAAACTACATAACAAAACAATATTAAATCTTTATGTTACATAACACACAATAGATATATGTTGCCAAAAACAACAAATAAACTGTATTTTAAAAGTGTTAATTTTGGAGAAATTCTCTGTTGAAAAACAATGGCCTCTGATATAACTCTGTTCCAAACCTGGCGATGACAGAGAAACAAAGTCAGTATTCCTCAGAAAGGAGTTTCAGGTTTTGGGTATGAAGAATGTTTTGCATTAAAGAACTCTTCTCTGTTTAATAAGAATGTATTGACTATGAAACAGGAAATGTATTGTTTGATATTTCTTGAGTTCAGAGTTCATTCTATCAAGTTCTGAATTACCGTGAAGGCAAAGTGGTCTTCTCTGCCTATGATTTAAATCCCTGGTGCTGCTTTAGCAGAAGTTCATCCCTCAATCTCACTGCAAATGAGATGTCAGTGGCCTGTCTGCTCCTGTGGTGAGAGATCCTTACCCATTTAATATGTATAAGAGCCTGTGAGATGAATCAGGTTATGAAAAAATGGTCCAGGGAGATTTATGACTAAATAGAAATTTAGACCTAATCTTCCTGGTTTTGTTTGACTCCAAATATTACATCCCACCGGTTCTCCACTGAAACTGAACCAATAGCCTTTTACCCTTCTCATACCTGAGCGCTCTTAGGAACTCTCTCATTCCTGAGCTGAGTGTCTTCTTGGTGCTTCATGGCACTAGTAATGGTAGTCCAGTAGTTGTGGAGTTTATGAGCTCTGCAAGCATGTGGATAACTGGAAAGCTATTTTCTTGTTTCTTATTTTGATATGTTCTTTAAAATATGAGAAATTTCTTTTGATAAAGGCCAGGTCAAGTAACCTTTATCTATCTATCTATCTATCTATCTATCTATCTATCTATCTATCTATCTATCTATCTATCTATCTATCTACCTACCTACCTACCTACCTACCTACCTTTAAGATTGGAATGTCTAATGTGGCACTTGTTTTCAATTAGTGATGAGAAAATCTGGAATTCTAGAAGAATTGATCATGTGTGAGGCAAAAGTCCATTTCTAATCTGTCTGATTCCAAAGCACTGTCTGTGGTTTGGTGAGAGAAGTGTGTATTTGAAAATACAGAAAACAAAACATTGAAGGTTTTGATTGTTCCAAAAATTAAATATACTGCTCTTAAAATAATCCAGAGTTATGATAGCATATTCCAGTTTAAATGTTCAATCAAATTCTCCTTTTAGATATGTGCTCCTAAATTATATTGGAAATAGGGCAACTTGTTTATGTCTTGAGTTTAGAACTACTGCAGATTAGCCATTTAAATACCACCTGGAGAAAATCTATTTCTAGGATGCAGATTATTTTTTGCCCTTACATGTGCAATCTTATTTGTTATTTAACTCTTTTTCTTTAGTGAATGGAGTGCAATAGAGAAAGAGATGGGGGATGGGCTTCAGAGTGCTGGTCATCACATGGATGTGTAAGTATTGGCTGTCTTAGAGTTGATGGAAGCCAGATGAGCACATTAAGAGTGGGAGGAGGTGGAAATGGAGCACGTTGAAGAGTAGCTCTGTGGGCTGTGCAATATTTCATTGGCTCTTAGGTTGGGGCTGTTTTAAAATCTGTTGCATTAAGTAGCCCAAAGAGTCCCTGGTGACTTAAAGGGATTTCTTTTTTATTATTATTTTGAAACTAGAGAAGAGGTTGGCGCTGTTCCAGGGTTTCCTTTAAGCTTCTATGCCAGAAAGTTGTAGAATAAAACCTAATGTAATGCAAACCTGATGTTTTCCATTTATTTGATAGCATTAGTTTTGCTCTATTTTACAGATGCTATGTAACTGTACAGATTTGTTTCTTAAATATTCACTTTATTTGATGTTTTAATTTGGGGTGAGTATAGACTTCTATAGCACTGAAAGGAGCCAATTCTTTCAGAAAACTGTGAGCGGAATACAGGGCTTGCTTGGCTGTTTGCTCCATTTCTAGATCCTATATTTTTGACCTATATTACTGTATGTTTTTTTAAAAGCTCAGGTGCTTGCTTTTTCTGATTGGTCAGTGAAGAAGATCATTCTGTACCATTGTCAACGATAATAGTAACTCTTCTGCACTATCAAAGATCATTTTCCATTAGGAGATTATGGTTCTTCTGGAATCATCCTACCATTGTTGCACCAGAATAACAGTCATAAGGATAGGCTTTATATTATACATTGCTTCAGTTAGGGCTGGGTGATGTTAGAAGAAAAGCGAGGAAATGACCAAACCATGACTGGCAAGAAACTGAGACACCATTTCTAACTGGCAAGATGTGATCCTCTTCCTGACTATACTACAGCTTTTAAAATAATTATTTGATATTCTAATATTTGATCAGTAAATATGTATGCCATGTTTGATCATGGTATATGGCATACATAAATAATAGAAATTGTCTTTTAGTTCTGTTTTCATTTATAGTTTAGCTGCCAATTCTGTAACACATCTTCTTGGATATTTTCCCCTATTACAGTAAAACTTCTTTTTCTTAGCAGGAAATGTTTGCCTACTACAAAATTTATCTTTTACTGTAGTAATTATTTGGAAGCCTTTAGAAACTGGGACACTGTATCTTTTGTATTAATTGTAGTTCTGGCTTTGAAGAAAATTCATGCTTTTACTAAGTCATTTTAACTGAGCATTATAAAAATATTTTTAAATAAATATTCCTGCAACATTGATCAATTTTTGGAAACTTGGGTTTGTTTTTCTAACATTCTTTTTTTCTTGCCAGGTATGCAGCTTCTATTGATGATATACTAGAGGAAGAAGAACATTATGCAGATCAGCTGAAAGAATATCTCTTTTATGCAGAAGCTCTTCGGTAAGCATATTGATACATTTCCTTTAATTGTTCTGATAACATTTAAACTATTTCACTTAGCTCATTTGTAAACAGTTGATAAAACTGAATGGTCAGAATAGGCATGGAGGAAACTTTAAGAACTTGCTCGGCATATTATCTTTGAATAAATTACTATCAGCCTTGTTTCTTGATTTATGAATAGTATGGGAATAATGGTGGTTTCTGTAATAAATGCATTAGGAAATGAAATAAAGGAACCTATCCTGAGATTTTATACTAAGGCTGACAGTGACAGGCTCAAATTATACTCATTCTACTATGTTTTGAACAGATTTGTTCTTTATCAAAAAGGTAGTTATTTAAAACTGGCTGGAATTACTGGTAATGGTTTGCAGGTGTTACAAAGTTATTAGAGAATTTTAAGAACCTGGGATTTAGTATATATTTAGCCTACCCGATGGCTGTGTCTTAGTGTTGTTTTCCAAACATCTAAGGCAGGTTGAACCACTGACTAAACTTGCGTGCAAATGCTTACAGCAACGCAGCCTTGAAACCAAGATTATTGGGGTATAAGAGGCACAGGAATTCTTCATACAAAAAACCATCAGGGAGCAATTTCTCTATGCTTTTCTGTCCATTGAAAGGTGTTTTTCCCCTCAAGCAGAGATAAGCAAAGATCAATTTTGCCTCTTCCTGAACTGAAAAAACGAATACTTTGTGGTAGCCTTCAGTAGAGAGAATCCCCTTGACTGAAGTCCTGTGTGCTGATATTGCCTGGCCTACAAATCTCTGCCAGTTTAGTTATTACAAATTGTGTAGAAAGCTGAGTAACCCACAATCTGCTGAGCAGAAAAATGTGAAAAGGAATAGGGGTGTGCAAAAAGTTCTCAGTCTAAAACAATCACTTTTCATTGGCCATGTTTAAACTGAAACATTTTTGTTTTAGATGATTTGGTCTGTATACAAAATGAAATAGAGCTGTTTGTTTCTGTGAACAGACTGAAATGTGGTTGCTTGGGGAAGGGCAGAGTGGAAAAAGCCAAGCTTTTAATGTGTTTGACAATAATGTGCACAAACGTTGATAGAGTGGCTACAGGGAGGCAGGAGAAGGAGAATGCAAGGTGTTCAGAAGATTTGAGATAATTAGGCCAGCAGGATATCCAGTATTGGAGATGGAAGGAATGGAGATTGTTGGAAGATCAAGGGTGGGCAGGCTGGCACGCAGATCATGTGGAAGAGGTGGAGGAAGGGTCTTGTCTTATTCACCCCTTAAAATAAGTCCACAATTACTTTGGGTTTTGCTTCTTCTGAAACTGGAACAACCAAAGATGCTCCAGGTTTTATTTCTTGGGGTCCTCAGACCCCACTTTAAGAAACACTGTTAGAGGTAGGGACTAGAAGGTTAATTTTTACTGCTGCTGAATGTACATAGATTTGGATTAATGAGTACAATATTTCATTTGTAATTTTTACTGGTTATTCAGGGCAGTTTGCAGGAAGCATGAACTTCTGCAGTACGAATTTGAAATGGCTGCTCAAGATCTCCTATCAAAGAAACAGCAGTGTGAGGAATTGGCAACAGGCGTACGTTTGGCTTTATCTATCTATCTACCCACCCACCCTATTCTCCAAAGTCTAAAATGAGAGCCAGGTTCTTAACAAAAATGGCTTGAATATATAGCTTGCTGACAGGAGGCTCATGAAGTGGTGTGTGTGGGTGTGTTTTCGTGAGCCTCCTGTCAGCAAGCAAGTACAGGTAGTCCCCAGTTTAAGACTGAGTTCTGTTCCCAAGGTCTGTCCTCCAGTCAAATTTGCATGTAAACTGGAACACTATTATTGTATAATATTGTATAAGTAGAATTGTGTAATTAACTCAAACCATTGTGTATTTAACTCGAATTTTGCTACAATAGGCTCTGTTCTTAACTATGGGTCATCCTTAAACAGAGTGTTCTTAACTCGGGGGCTACCTGTATATGGAGAAGTATATGCAAGTTATACATCTCTATAATGCATTTCACAGAGATTAATGCTAATCATCAGTAGAAGTGTATGTCTTGACAGTAAGAATGTTTAACATGCTGTTGAATAAGATGCAGGACTTTTGAAATCTTGCAACAGAGAGGAATCTTTCCTTTTCAGATATTTTAAAAGATTATAGAACCCTCTTCTATATGTTCAGGAGCTTGGGAGACACCCAGTGAATTTGGATAAAAAATGTGCTGTATAATTCAGGTGATATAGCTGTTCTAATTAACATTATACATGCACTCTACTGTATAATATGATGCACGCAGTCATGTAATAGATACCCCGTTTGTTAAACTGTGCATAAAGGCAAGGGCGACTTTAAATACTGATGAGAATGCTCTTTTGAATAGGGCAGAAGGGAAGGAAGATATTTCGCTAGAAATATATCACCATTTTTAAAATCTGTACTGGCAAAAATGATTGTTGAAAAGGACAGAAATAAAGAAATTTAAGTCCAGTACTAAATATTGGCAACAAAAGTAGGTTCTATCTATGTCATAGTTCAAAATTAAGTTGTACATACAGTATAACATTTTTTGTCCCTTAATAACCCTACATTTTATAACAATAATTACTGTTGTTGCTTTGGAAGAGTCTGATGGCAGTTCTAAAAGGGATTCAATGTTTCATTGATTCAGTTTAAATTATTCTCTAAACAATTCTGAGGATCTTCTGTGCCCTTTTTTTCCCCTTTTCCCTGCCTGGTTCTTGACTTCATTTCTGTTTGTTATAACTATAGTATGTCATGATGTCCCAAATGAACAGAGCAATCCAAATATGAAATAAGGATGTGGAACTTACAAGGTGCAACTTGTTCTTGATTCTTCTATCTGTGGCTTGGAAGATCATTTGAGCTGTGCTACAAATCACTAATTCAAAATAGCAACTTAAATGCTTTGGTTTCAATTCAGTAATCTGTTTGAACTGGGCAAATCTTGTCTCCTGTTGAACTGTATGTGAAAATGATGTGGAGGCAACATCTGTCATCCCATTAATTGATTCAACTGATATGGCTGGCTAGATGGGGGTCCTCTCCATCCCTCATTGCTCCTTGTGTGTCTTTCCTGAAGCTGTATGCTCAGTGGAAGAGGAAAGAGAACAACCATTGCAGATAGAATTTTTATCTGGATAAAAATAAAGCCTTTTATCCTCAGTGAATATTTTAAAACAACGGCCCATGTAAACATTTTCCATCCAAACATTTGGGTGCCTTGTTTTCCTGGAAGATAGTGAACCATTTCCTGAAACTGCCTGATTATCATACTTCTTTCAGACGGTAAGAACGTTCTCCTTGAAAGGAATGACTAGCAAGCTTTTTGGCCAGGAGACACCTGAACAAAGAGAAGCAAAGATAAAGATTCTTGAAGAACAGATACATGATGGAGAAGAACAGCTTAAAGCAAAGAACTTAGAGAGCCGGTAATCATTGATTGTGCCAGTGTGTATATACTGCAAGTGATCTCTTTATGGGTGTCCCTGGATATGTTTCAGGTGCTTATGAGTATCCCATTATTAGCAAAAACAGCTCTGAACAAACCATTTTGTACATCCTGTAATCTAAACTCTGCAGGTTGAGGCCATTGGCATATTTCCATAGTTAGCAAGTTTTCCACCTTGATTACGGTGCATAATTTTAGTTCTGTTTCACTTGAGGAGTGTCAAACAATAAGCCCCTGAAGATTTATTGCTCAATTCTTTGAAATTATGACATTGCTGGTTAAATGCAACATTTTGTTCTGTCATATTTACATTTCTTAACTGCCCTGTTCCCCCTTCCCACTTATAATTATGATTAAATTTGAACTTATATTAGTTCGTTAATATTGTATGTATTTATATGTTCCTTATATTAGTGTAGTACAAGACGTTATTTTAAAAAAAGTTTAAAAGTATACATTCCAAGGCTTAGAAGTATTAACCATTTCTTTGAGAGATTAAGATTTCAAGCAACAACTTGCCAAGAATACTCCTATGAACTAATGAAACAAATCCAGCAACAAGAAAAGAATGTGTATGATTGTTTGTTTGTTTGTTTGTTTTCAATGTATTTATATGGCTCCAAATATTCAAGTCAATATGTTCCATTGATTGCAAAACTGAAATAAAACGGATGCCGGCTGAGCAAGTGGAGATTTTGTGTGGATGGTAATGTTGCATGAAATGGATATACAAGAAATTGTAATTAATGAACAAAGACGATAACAAGCATTTGAGGGAGGAAGGGAATCACTCCCTTGTTTGAATATCACATATGTGACTCATGTCATTGGCCCACCTACCTGGGGCTGGTTCTGTGGTAATGTATGCCTTGTTTGCTCTAATTTATTTCAGAGACTTCATGAAAAGTGCTTGGGCTGATATTGAACGCTTCAAAGAGCAAAAGAACCATGATTTAAAGGAAGCCCTCATCAGTTATGCTGTGATGCAGATCAGTATGTGCAAAAAGGTATCTCTGACAGAGAAGTAATTTAAAAAAGAACCAGAATATGAAATGTTAATATATGAGGCTTCAGCCCAGACTAATGAAAGCCTCAGGATACACCTTGTTGTATTCTTCAGTAGGCTTCTGGCATCTGTGTATTGTTCTCTGAGGATGCAGAACATTCTGTTCATGTTGTGTGCAAGAATGACATAGAAAACTTAGCAACTTTAATAGAAATTAATATATGGATATTGTCACCAGAAGTCAATCACTTGTCTGCTTGAATGCTTATTTCAAATACAGATTTTTCTTTTTCTTTTCTGTTTTTTTATTCCAGGGAATTCAGGTTTGGACAAATGCAAAAGAATGTTTCAGCAAGATGTGATGTAGGAAACTCCGTCCTTCTTGGCAAAATGCTGGAGAACAGAAGCACAAATGCATGAACATGGATGCTAAGTTGCTACATTTACTATACCATGGAATTGGTGTGTTTATGAAAATAGGGCACAAAGAATTGGTCTATTTCTTGATGGCCACCTTGTGGTTTGTTTTGCATGCAGTAGCAAACTGAACTTTGTAATTCTGTTTTGAGATAAGGCTATAGGAAGGATCCAAGCTGGCTCCATCGATCACATAAATCAAACTATTCACTGTACCACAAATCTGTACACTATGTAAATCATTTCCAAGTGCCCCTTCTTTATATGTTACAGTACTGTAAACACTGTAACCTACACTGTAAACATATGCTGATAAAGATTATTATTTTTTGTTTTCTAAATGTTGTGGTACAAAAGTAAGTTTTTTTCCCCCTGAAATATTGGTAATATCCCACAATATCACATGTTGCACATCTCAGATTGTACCCCACCCTACAAAACCCCTTAAACTTTATAACACAGGTTTTGGATATTCATATGTTATATAAAAGGGATGTTTCTTAGCTCAGAATTTAAAACTAATAGGAATTCCTTACTGATGTTTTCCATTTGCCAGCTCAAAACCTCATACAGTTACTATTACTGATCTCAATAAGCATGATTAATATGAGTTTTATATTTATTCAGCATCCCTGAGCTTAAAGTTTTTGATTCTTAGTTGATTTTTTAATATAGAAATGTTTCCCTTTTGAATACTTGAGAATACCAATACTAAATCAGATAGGCTTTATTTGCAACATAAATATGAATTGCTTTATACATGTCTTTGCCTTGATTTTGTATAATGTATTTTTGCCTAGGTTTCTTTGAAAAGGAGTTGTATAGAATGCATTGTTTGTCCTCTGTACAATGTGTTCAAAAAGCAAGGTATCTTTTGCTAGCTTTATATTAAATCTTAAAACTAAAGACACTCATTCCCAGCTGTCAGAAAGCTCTAATGCTCCTTTGCTGCTTTTTCATAATGATATTTAAGAGATAATATGGAATGAAGCCAGACGTAACTGTGAATCTTCTTTGAAAATCATGGTACTCATTTTGTCAAGCGCCATTTAATTACTTTACATATACTAGAAAGAACTTAATCTGTTTGTTTCCTCAAATCAGACCTCTTTTCTTAATGCCATTATGAAATCATATTTGCAGATAACTTTTTCAGCCTATCATGTAACCTATGATCTTTTTAAAAAGATTAATGATTAATGTTAATAATTACATCTTTATTTCAAAAGAAAATCTAGTATCTTAAGGTAAATCAGCCACATCACTCCATTTTAAAGAAGTGTAGAATATAGGCCCAAAACTGATAAAACTTCTACATTCCAGAAACAATAAGCAGCTACAAACTTAGACTTTTATAGTAGACTTTTAGAGTAGTTGTGCCTTAATTTAATACCAGTAGGCACTTGGAGTCAATATTTTCCATGCACTTGATCTTCCTAGTGCCTTTCTTCTCTTACCCTTCTTTCATAAGCTGTATAAATTAAATGTATTAGTATGTCTTTTTCTTGCTAACTCTATTGAGTTTTGAGAAGGGATCAAAAGGTTTGTGCCAAATATGTTAAATAAACCCACCCTTTATTATGTTTTGTTTTTCATATATATTTTGGATTCTCCTTAAATTTGACTTTATTGTTAGTATACTTAAAAAAAAGAGGCATATTATTGATTTGCAATTACACCATTTTCTGTGTTTTAAAAATTAAGTATTTTGTTTTAGGAAGATTTCCAAGCATTTATTTCTGTTCAGTGATTGTTCATGTTTCTACAGATTTCAAGAAGAGGGTTCTGATTGACATTTACAGTGATTAAAAGATGTTTAAAAGCACTGTTTACTGGAGCACCCCAGTAAGTTCTTGTAAGATTTTACCAACACCTGAGCTTTCTCCAGCTGATTTCTTGCAGTGCCCTATAAAGTTCGAGGATAAGATTATAGCAGCTAGGCTTTCCAAACTCTCTTGCAAAACTATGAACATTTTATGAATGAGTGATATCTGGATGTGGTACTATAGTATATTGTATGACTGACATACTGTCCACTCAGTAGAAATCATTATGCAAAGCTGGCAGAGGATAGTTTATTTGGCAAGAGAAATAATACCATCTTCTCCATGGCTTTCTGGAAACCTGGTAGGCAATGCAGTACCTACAGGATAGGAATAACATGGTTGAAACGGCTCTCATTCATCACTCTGCAAGTAGCTTCGTCTTGCACCAATTGCAATTTCTCAATCTTCAAAGTTAACCCAAGGTAAAACACACAGCATTAGTTTATTCTGGTAGTGATAAGGGCATGAGTTATTGTCACTAGGTCTTCTCATTCCAGGTGGGGCTGCAACAGGCGCACCAGCCAAAGTAGGCCATGGCCTTCATTAAGCAGTAGCTGTCAGTCCAGGAGGACATCCAAATTGTGGACCTGTTCTTTTGGGGGACTATCACCTTATGCAAAGTAATAAGAGGAGCCAACAGAGAATCAGAATTTGCACAAGCAGTAACACCATATTGTTGTGGTTCTGTTCAGCTTGTTTTGTCTCATCCAGGCCTCCGCAGCCTTCAAGCACTGGGTCAGGACTTCCATGGCATTTCTGACCCACAGCAACACACTATACTGAGTATTATTGCCTGCTCAGGAAGGAGCAGAACTAACCTCTGTTAGCTAACCCTTGCATGTAACCCAAAAGGACACCATAGTCAATTATGAAACACCAATGAGAATCAACCCATTCAGAACATTCCCCTCACTCCAGGTTGCCACACAGGTCGGCTATTAGAGTGGCCAGGGCAGTTGCAGTTCCATGCCACGGCCTGAATCCTGACCGAAAGGGATCCAGGTAATCCATTTCCTCTAGGTACTGTACAGCTGAAGCCACACCATCTTCTGAACATCTTTTCCTAAAAAGGGAAGGTTGGAGACAGGGTGATAGTTGTCTAAAATAGCTAGATCAAGGAAAGCTGCTTCTTTCTTGAACATACCAACACCTCCTTAAAGGCATCTGGCACTCCCCTACCACAGACACTGACTGCTTCCCAGATCCTCAGGCCGCCTGAAGGAGTCAGGAGGAGCATCCATCTAAACTACAGCTCAAAAAGATCACACTGAAAAGCACCCTGCCCATCAGAATTCACAACGCGTCCCAGGTAACAGTGCAAAATGCTGACTCAGTTACCACTTCTGGACCCGGAAGATGCAAAGTCAAGATTGTGGCAAATTTTGCTGATTTTGTTGGTAAAATGTGCAGAAGCTTCACAACAGCCAGGTGGTAGCTATTCTTGCTGTGCCTTCCCAAAACAGTTCCATGTTCTTATGGTGTCAAAAAGATAAATCAAAAAGCCAATTCAGCATATTTCTGTCAGGCTTGCTCTGTGCTCCAGAGTAGCATCTAGGTAAGTATTAGGAATAGGACATTTGCAAAATGAATTATCTGTACCTGTATCTGTTCTTAACAACTGAGCCCACAATGCCTTGATTATCAACTATGCATTAATTTTTGCGAATGAAAACTTGAAAATTAACGTACTTCCCCCCCCCCCCCCAAATCAATAGAAGTAGATTTTCAGGTTTGCAATAAACAGCATCCAGTCACTTGTAGAAAGACTAATCTTGTGTCCTTGGTGTTCCCTAAATATCCTGCAAAAGATGGGGGGAGGGGGAATTTCCAGAGCAGATTTGGGATAAAGGGAGAATGAGAAATGGTAGCCTTTTGTGTAGATCCACTTTAATCCAAATTAAAGTATTTTTAAGCTTTAAGCTTACATATAGTTTCCTGTACTCTTGTTTTTAAATGTTTTTAACAATTTGTAAACTGCCCAGAGTTGCTGGGAGTCTGGCAGCATATACATTTAATAAATGTATTAATAATTATAGTTAAATCAGTAATTGAGTCTTTCAGATATTGAAACATTAACATCTTGGATAAACAGCTCCCTGAATACCACAGAGAGGCATTTCATTAATGCAAGTTTATAAAATACTTAATCTGTTGGATTATGGAAGTAATGATTCAGATTTACGTAGTTATCTATAGTTATCTAAAGTGTGCAAGCATATCTTTGTTTTCCTTAGTTAATATATATGATTGATTGATAGAGCTTTATTGGAAAGACGGATAAATCCAAATACTTGTTAGATGCAGCCACAACAATCCCCATATCCAGTAGAGTAGATAGGGTATGACTTGAAAAGACTAACTCTGCTTCTATGTTAAAGAACATAATTATGAATTCTTGAGTGAAACAAAGTTTGATTTGGTTACTGTTAGGTTTATGAATGCACATTTCAAAATAGTGATTTAAGTTTACAGAATGGTTTGTGTAGTTTGTGAATTGCTATACATCCTGAATACTATTACTATTTGCTCCTTGTGCATTTGCTTAGACAAAAATGTTTACACAGCACCCTCTAGTGAACATACTAGATTTAACTATACAGTAAAGGCTTTTTTTATTTAAAAGATTTAGATGTCATTTTTCAAAGACTTAAAGACAACATTAAAAGATAAGGGTCAGTGTGTAAGAATAAGCAAAGCCAGCATTAGCAGAACCAAGAAAATTTGTTCCTGTCATAGACTAGAATTCATCCAATGTAACTTTCTGTGATTGACTCTCCAGATAGGACTGTAACAACTATAACGCTATTATCTCCTAATCTGAAACTAAGTAATAAGGAAATCAATTAGTATTCAAATGTTAGTCTGTAGCCTAGGAAACTTTCAAGGCTGTTTGTATTTGAAAGGCCAGAGTCCTCAATGGGAAACATATAGTATGCAACCAGGACCTTCTCATAAGGAAAGTAGGTAGTAATGGTGTAGCTAATTGGATTTGTATGTAAATACAGGAATCAATCCCACATTCTGTCCGTAGCAGCTTCATCCAGGTTTCACCAATGTTGTCTTTTTTCAGTTTCTACAAACAGGGCTTTTCTCTTCCACATTTGTCCATTATGTTTTCTCCTGGTATAGGGATTTAGAATCTGGCTTGTTTCAGTAGCTAAGGTCGGTCTGATCTCCAATGAAGCCAGCAACTATTAGGGGATGCCACCGCTGCCAAGGAAAAAAGTGACTCTTACTATCAGGTGTGTTAATGGTTTTATTGGAGGGATTCAAGGCTAAAAGTTTTGTATCTCTTTGATATAGAGATCCATGAAATACAACTACGCTGGCTCCAAATGCCTAGGGCTTTAGACTGGTGTTTTTCAGAACGGCTCCTTTCCTGCTTTCTCCATCCAGTAAAATACTTTGTGAAATTCCATGGAGTTTCAAATGCAGTTTTTGATTCAGTTCAAAGCTTGAATTCAAAAACATAGTGATGTAGAATCTTCTTATTCCTGTGCAAGCACTTAGGTAAAATGCTGCTGTCTGGGTTTCTAATATTACTGTGCTTGAATAAGAGGCCACTTAGAGCTTTTCGACAAAGAACATGTAATAGTCTGAGGACTGACACAGAAGCCACAATAGCTATTTTCTGGTTCATGTTTTATGGAATTTGTACAATTGGAAAAGCAGTATTTCTGATTTACAGTGTGATCAATGCTTCTCATTTTTTAAAAAGGATTTGGGAACATGAATTAGTACGTGTAAGGATTATAGACTTTGGAAAGAAGATACAACAGAGATGCTGACACAAAAGAACAGATGGAATGGTGTTATTCCTGTTAAATCATGTTCCTGCTCTATTTATATATGCAGCTTGGCTCAGTAATTTCAGTGAAGAACTCTTTACCCTCGATATTGCAGTAGCAGTTCAGTGTCAGTGAAGGGTGATGAAGCTGATACTGATTGAGGGATATATACACAAGAACTCCAAGTTAAATGAATACTATCAGCCTAGGTAATCTAGTTATTGCCACCTTGAATAGCTCTTGATTGTCAGCACCCATTCAGAGTTCATTGCATGGAGAGGAATTACCTGGACCTTCTGTTTAGATATTTATAGGCAGGTCATGCTCCTTTGCTTCTTTATCTTTTTCCATTTTAAGCACAGGGTAAGTGAAAATCACTCTTTGAAGAGGCTGTTGCATTGCCCAATCAAGCAAATGTTCTATCTCTGATGTGCAAGGTCTAGCCCGTAAATCAGACATCATCTAATGGCTAAACCCAACTTCTTAATGATCCTTGGAATGATAAGGATCAGTGTATTTCTCACCGACTGTGTCACTGATGGCGTTCCACTGGGGAGGCTTTTGGGGGAAATGAAAGCTAAATGTAACTTATTTGGGCCTCCTAGCATGATAACCATTTACAAGATGCTTTTTGGGGGGGGGGGGACTGTTGTGCCAAACCAAAAGCTAGGGCTTTGAAAAAAGCCAGTAACATGCTATTCAAAAGCAAGAACAGTCCTTGGGCTGAGAAAGGTTGTGCGTACTTCTTTAGAGTCTGCCCATCAAAAGTAAGTCCCAATAAATGTAATGACATTTCCTCTAGCTCATAAACACATAAGTTTGGTGTTTAACATGCAAATTCAAGATGGGAACATCTTCCAAAAAAAAAAATTACGTGAGTTATACTCTGCACTGATAATAGCAACAGCACTTTTATAACATTACAATTAATCAAGCTGTCAAAACATATGTAACCAATTTCAGGAGGGGTAGCATGTAAACCTGTTGCAACCACAATAACAGCAATAACAAAAACCTTTAGCGGCATCTTAGAGGCTAACATTTATTTTGGCATAAATTTCTGTGGAGTACAATTGATTTCAGTATATATCCCATGCATTTACTGCCCCCCTGAAGCATCTGATAAATTGATCTCATGCTGGGAGGCTGAAATACATTTCATACAGCTTTTGTTTCCCACAGAAGTCTTTGCCATGTATTCCTTCCTCATCAGGGAATGTTTATACATACTCATGGTTCTGCTGGGAATATAGGAAAAACAGCACGGTCAGAAGGAAGTGCAGATGCAGACAGCAATGAGTAATCAGTTATGTCAGTGTGGTGGTCAATGTAGTGGGAAAGGTGGAAATCTTAGTCCTCTGTGGCAGGTGTGAATAGTATTAACTGATATTCCAACAATGTTAGCTACCTATTGCTGCTCTTTAGGCAAACCAATTTTATTCTACAAAATCTCGTGAGAGAGGACAGCAGTAGCAGTATGCTGCTGAAGACTGGGAGAGAAAGTGGTGGAAGAATCAAGACATAAAGATTGTGGGTCTGCTGACATTTGCGCCCAGTGGTGTAACCATAATTTCCCTGCAATTTAACTAACTATAGGCTTCCAAACAAATTTCAGAAAGGGTTTGAGATGATTTAGGCTTGGAAAAAGGAGTGGTCCTTGTTAGGCCAGAGGCTAAACTAGACATGACGGTGATAATTCTATTCAGTTGCTTCCTGATCTGCTCCTGTTCTATGTGAATTTCTGGTCTTAGCTTAAAAACAAAGCAAGATGTGATGCTATAACTGCCTAACAATGCTTATTCCCCATCCCTGTTGAGGCAGACTCTGCTTTAAAAGAAAGTACATGTAGGTTTGTTTGTTTTTTTAATTTTATGGCCAGTTTGGCTTTAAGGCATCTTTTTTTTCTTAAAAGTATGTCACAAGGGAAAGTAACTGAAAATAAACAACATGACTTATTAGAAAAGAGCAATCTCTTACATTTCAGCAAACTATTATTGCATATTCTTCACTGTTTTCTTTGTTTCAATTATTCTCTCCTCTCAAGGAATATGAACCTTCTAAAAGGATGGCATTGAACCATTATGCTGTTAAAGGACATAAAGGAAGTGTACTTTATGAAATAGCTATGCTTTGTTCACTTCTTGCAATGGCATAATCTTTTTTACATGGCATCATCACTGAAACTTTTTCCTATTTTTTCCTCTTTATTCAGACTTATGAGTAAAATAAAAAGATCTTTTGAGAGTGCATGGGCACATCTGGAAAGCAATCTTTTATTATATTGAACATATGTTTGTTTTTTCACTTACATAAGCATTCTGAACAATGCCTGCTTTTGCAGAAAGCTAAACTGGTGAGGCTAAAGATGAAGCCCATTATTTTTAGAGAAAACCAGCCCCATTTTAGTAAACCATTTAAAACACATCCTTATATCATTTCCCCCAATAGGAAGATCATCTCAATATCTACTAACACAAAAAAGCCACCCATGTACATTTATACATATGTTTTCGGACTGCTCCTCAAAAACCCCCCACACATATTCTTTCCATACAAGTCATTCCCAAACACTCTTACCAACTCAAGATGAACATCATTTATGCATTATATAATCAAGGACAAGTTTTTCTCACCCCAGTGTAACTTTCCAGCTACCCTACTCCCAAGAACTCTTGTTGGCTTTCTTCACCCTTTCAAATGGCAAACATAAACCCCGATCCACCAGATAACTCTGTCTTTCCTTTTCTGTGCTCAATAAGTGTTTGTCCCCCTTTCTTTCCTCTCTGGATTTACATGAGGCCCAGAGATTCGCATGTCATTACACCTTAATGTGATTTATTTTGGTTTGGGTGCTGTGTGAGCCTAGCTGTGATTAGTGCATTGCATATCCTGGAGACCATGCCTTCATATAACAACAATTTCAATTGCCAAGATTTTTGTTTTTTTTAATTGAGAGGGGCCAAATGTCTGGTAGGATCCAAGATCACATTGCTAATAGCTGATGGATCCTGGGAAAGGCAATGGAGCTCCAAAAACGTATCTATGATTGTACCAAGACTTCTGATAATTCAGGTCACAACAAAATGTGAATAGCTCTTTAAAAACTCATCAGCCTATTGAAGAATTTGTACAGTGACCAGGAAGCAATAGCTGGGATGAAACTGCAGTCTGGGAGTATTTCTTGATCTTCAGCTGTCCCTCTATTTATTTATTTTTTAGATTAGATTTTTTTTAAAAATCCCGCCATTATTATTTTTAAAATAACTCAAAGTGGCGAACATACCTAATATTCCTTCCTCCTCCTTTTCCCCACAACAACCACCTTGTGAGGTAAGTTGGGCTGAGACAGAGTGATTGGCCCAAAGTCACCTAGCCGGCTTTCACACCTAAGACCTGCCGCCCAGGGCCTGCCAAATGTAGCTCCCTAGCCGACAGGACCCATAGCATGCCCCCTCTGCTGGATCTGGCGGGACAGGCAGATGTAATTGGGGAGAGGCGGACCCTCAGATAATTTACTATGGCTATGGTATTTTGGCTCTGGGGCTAGTTTCAACTCTTCTTGAACCCGGTGGATCTGGTAATAGTTCTCATCTATAGTATTTCAGTGTGCTTCACTTAGGACAACCCTTGAAAAATATCCAGAAGTTGCAAATAGTGCAAAATGTGTGTACAGTATTAAGCTTTCATTGTACAAAGTACAAAGAAGACATAGCCCCTGTACTGAAAGGCCTGCACTGGTTGCCAGCTGCTTATTGCTCATAACATTCTTGGTGTTGAGAAAACCTTAAGATGCATTGCTTTGGCCAAGCTTTTAATTGTTAATCAACTTTTGCTGTTCTTCACATTGGTGTTTTCCAGATTTCCAAATCTTGCCTTGAATGGTGTTGCCAGCCGGCATTCTTAGTATTGGCCGAGATGGATCAAAATGATCTATCTGAGCTTTGTCCTGGACTCTTCTGACGCTAGTTCCTGAGTGCTGGCTGAGATTCTAAAGAGAAATTTATCGCTAGGCCCTGCATAAAGCTTTGGATTCTTTTACCTTGAACATAAGCCTAACCTATAGCCATTGCATCATTGTTTGCTCACTCACTCCTTGTGTCTTTATCCTCTTAAGTCCTGGTTCTGGCCTACAACAGCAGCCCATCTCATTTTCCAAATGCCAATATTTTATTTGTTAGCTCATTAGAACAAAGTGGATAGGTTTAGGGCTTCTGAGATCTATTGGGAAGTTAAAAAAAAATCACACCCCCACAGAAGGCCACGGCAAGCCAATTCTGCATGGTTGCCATGAAAAGATATGGGTGAGTTCATGTAATCACCAAGAATCTCCCCCAGATTGATGTGGGGGAGTCTTTTATTTTTCATAAGAAGTAAACTTCCAGTCCTTTCCCATGAAAATCCACTCTTGGTTTCTAACTCGTTGCCAAGTTTTAAATTTCAACATCATAATCTAAAGGTGGAAGGAGCCTTTTTGTTAATGCAGTATCAGAAAGATCTACTGAAAACTGACCAATGCTACTAGATCTACTGCCCATCCCTGCCATATAATTCACTTGCCCTTCTCACTCTGCCTTAAAAATAACCATTTCCCCAACACCTACTGCTCACAATCTAGAAAATTCCTATTTCTCTGTCTGCATGTTTTTCCTCCAGACCTCAGCACTGCTTCTTGGACTTTTTCAATCACATTTCCTAAATGGCTTTGTGATGGTATTGTCAGGTTTGATCTTTCAGTTGGAAAATGACACTACTGACTTGTCTCAGGGGTTGGTTTGGATCATTTTTATAATGCACTTTCTGATGGCAGATACTCAAGAGTATTTAAAAGTATTTTAACTGCCTTGTTTACAGGAAGATATCCTACTTGGAGAGACAATGCCCTGTGACACATACTGTAGAACCAACAGGCCTTGTTTCTCCAGTGCCTGTACTACAGAGATATTTGCACTATAGTAGTTTCATCTTACCATTACTACATAAATACCCAGGGTGCACAGGAGAATTTTACATAATCCTGTTGCTTTCAGATACCACCCTTGCTACAACATACAATATTGCCAGGTTCTATGCAGCAACGCTCAAAATTCATTGGATGATGGATGACCTGTGCTCAACTTTATAAACTAGACCTAATGGGCACCTAGTTTGCCATATTAGAGTACTTTATAACTTGATATAGTTTTCCACATAGTAAGGTTTTATTTTCCCCTATACCTATCTAATGCTCCTATAACTTCTTGCAGATTTTTGCTTTTAATATATACTTTTAGTTTTTAACATATATATCTTTTATATCTTCTAGCTTTTAATAATTATTTTTAGATTTTCATTTTCACTCTTGGTACATATTTTTAGATCCTTTATGCTTCTTTTTAATGACTGTACCCCACTCCCGTATGCTGGTCTATGATCATAATAAAAATTTGATTATACTTGTCATGTAAGTATATGGGCAAGAGGGAAAATAAGGTGAGGTGAGCAAGCAATGAGGATTTTAATTGTTTTATAGAAATAATGTAGAAAGTTCAAGTCTGCCTTTTCTTCCAGTTATGGTGGATAATCACCATATGTTGCATTTGTTGTGAATGGGGTCTTTTTTGTACACCGCCCAGAATTACATTATTGGAGTTGGATGGCTATATAAATGTCTTTAATGAATAAATTAAATGAAGAGGCTTTAAACAGATATTGACACACTTTAAAATAATTTATTTGCTTTTTCAGGGTTGCACTGCCACTGAGGATTTCCACAATAGCAATTTATAATGTCACCTAGTCATTGCCGTGATGATAGATCATTAATTGCAGACAGGTTTGATGTTGCCACAGTGGCAATATAAAGTGGCTGGGGAACACTCTTTCTGGTGTGGATATTTTTATTCAAATGGATAAAATTGCATCCATTTCTGGGCACTCCATTTTAAGAAGGATGTTGACAAACAAGCAAGGCCAGAGGATAAGAATGAAGGGCCAGGAAGGAATAACTTACGAGTCATGATTAGGGTGAGGGCAATTTAGCTGCTACATCCCCAGGGAGGGTTGATTTGTTTGGTGCAAGAATACATGCCTGTACTCCTGATTTTTGAACATGTATCTTTAAAAATGATTTATAAACTCCTTTTTAAAAAAATAATTTTATTGAAGTTTTTAATAAACATAGTAAAAACTAATACAAACTAAACTAGAAGAAAAAAGAAAAAGAAAAATTCAGAAGGTACAGAAAAAAAGGAAAAAGTAGAAAAGAAAAAGGCAACAAAGACAATAATAAAGAATTGGCTTCCAACCTTCATCACACCGAGCATAAGCCAATATACTAACTTTTCATCTTCTTTTAAAGTTACAAATAAAAAAACACTTTTCCTCATAGCCTAATTTTTATGTATACGCAATCCAGAAATCATAATCTTTTCAATCCTAGTTCAGCAAAAAGCCCATTAGGAGTTACCAGAAATATCAAACAAGTAGTTTATCTCTGGTCAAAGAGCCCAACTTTATATTCCTTCTTTGTGCTCTGCACTATCTTAGCTGTTTAAATCATGCCTACGGCATCGCAGGATTTGATCTTTCATCACTCTTTGGCATTTAAAAGGAGTCTTCAAAGCTTTCACCAGCCTATGTAAATCCCACAAAGAGGCATCGTCCAGGATTTCTTGTCACAGCTGTTCCATGTCCAGATCCTTTTCTTGATTTGTCTTTCGTATTCTGATTTTGGTAATCTCAATTTTGTTGTCTTCCATGCCTTCAAATGCTATAATGTCTATGTCAGGTAAAAGTTTTTAAAAGCTTTTCTAATCATCTTCTAAAAGTTTATCCATTGAAATCTGTATCCTTTCTGAAATATTATATATTGATATTTCAGCCCATGTAAAAAACTCTTTAAGATAAGAAAAAGTTATAGCTGGCTTAGACATTTTAACTCTTTTCTGCCTGGTCCTTTAGTTCCCTCTAGTGTCCATTTGCAACCTTCATCAAGCCTCAATTCCTAATATGGATTTAGTTCCGTTTTAGTCATTTCCCATGAATATATTATTTAATTATATACTCGTTTTTCAAATCTTATGGCAAAAATAACCAATATTCCAAATCTCTCTGGTGTCCCAATCTGTTTAAAACTTTCTTAAATCAAAATCCTTTTTTTTTCCTTTTTGCCAATTGCATATTATTTTAAATTCTTAAGACGCTATTTAAAATTTCTTAAATCCAAAGAAAAAGGTAAAACTCACCAGGTGTCAAATTAAGCTGACTGTTTTGAAGGTCTCTAATATCCATAAAGTGGTTAAATATTTCCAAATGTGATAAGTGAGTTTGGCTGGCTTAATGTCCTTATGAAAGGCTCCGCTGTTGCTGAGAGCAAAGATGTCTCCCTCGGCTTCTGGTGCTCAAACCCACGGGAGACCACTGTCTTATGGTCTCCTCACAAGGAGCTGCCATTCAGAGTGCTCGTGGGTGATCTCTCCTTCTCCGGAGAGCTTCAAAGGACCAGTCTACTTGCCAGTCTTTTGTTCTTCACAGTGGTCATCTTTAGTCAGCCATGACTCACACTGGCAGCCCCAAAAATAATTTAGAAATTGCATTGTTAAAAATATAGCCACCAAAAGATCAAGAAGAGCAAGGCAGTCAGCACATGCTACTGATTTCCAATTAATTGCCAGCAATTTAAATTGCTAGTTCAATTCTTTAATGGGCCGCACTAAGTATCTGAAAGACGGCTCACATCCCTAAGAACAAGACTGCTATTTGAGGCCTTGCTGTCTGGCCAGGACACTAAGAAAAAATAAATAAATAAAATTGATGGTATTAAGAATAGAGCATTTTCAGAGAAAACTCTGCAGCTGTGGTGGATTTTTCTTCCCCCCTCCCAAATCCCAGCCCCCACTTACTGCTTTCAAGTGATCTTTAACAATGTTTTCCTTTTCTAAAACATTTATACATGCACAGTCTTCTGCACCTCTGCACTTCAGGATACAAATTTGCTTTTTTCCTGTTTTATAAGCTGCTGTTAGAATGTTTTATTTTTAAAACTGGGACACAAATTGCTAATGCAGACTCTGCCTCTCCCATTCATAAACAGAGAGTGATTTTTCTCTTACATTTCAAAATATATGTGAGACGTGCTCCCAGTTAGATGGATTCTATACTACCAAAAATACATAGTACGGTTGACTTTCTTCCTCCTTAATGGATTGTGTGTGCAAGAGTGTGTGTGTGTGTCTACAAAAAAGATTGCTGAAGCTGTGGGAAAATACAAGAGGGCCACAAGTTGGGAGACTCCCTAAAATTCTGTAAGTAAGGAAAGCTGATTACACCAAATATGTTTTTCTGAATCAACCTTAGGTTGAAGTACCTTCCATATATATCCATGTTGATCGCAACCATGGTTTACACAACCCAATTTTCTGTTTGCCCAGCATACTAATGTGGGTGCTGGGTTTGCCAAACTCAGAACGAGAGCACTGTGAACACAACCCTCGTCTAACAGGCGCCGCGGATAGTCCTCTATTGCAGCGGTTCTCAAACATTTTGGTCTCTTTACAATCTTAAAAATGATGGAGGACCCCCAACAGCTTCGGTTTACGTGGGTGATATCCATCGATATTTACTGCATTAGAAATTAAAGCGGAGAACTTTTGAAATGTTTATTTACTGGACTTCGCGGACCCTCTGAAAGGGTCTCGGAGACCCCCAGGGGTGCCCAGACCCCACTTTGAGAACCGCTGCTCTGTGGGAATATCTAGGACAGCTTCCTTCCACCTTCCCGGAAGGTATCCCTGAGGAACCCACCTGCTCTCTGCTGCTTTCATTTTCCTTCCAGACCGGGATTTTCAGTCGAGCCCCTGCGACCGAAGCCGCCGCCGGGGCCGAGAAGGGGAAAGCAAGCTCGGCGGCGCATCAAGGTGTCCGCGCAGGAACGGGGCCCCCCAAGATTACAGCGACGGCCCCCAGCGGGATCCCCCTCGGGCTTGGGCTGCCGCTTCCCCCTCCGCCCCACGCTTGCCTCTCGCGCTCCTTCCCTCTGGGGAGGGCGCACGCCGGTCGAGCCTGGTGGCGGGTTCGGATGCTGCGGCTCTTTCCCAAGCTGCACCGCGGCGGCGGCGGCGGCGCTGCTCTCTGGCTCGGCCCGTCGCTGTCACCGCCAGGAGGAGGCTGCGGCGGCTGCGCTTTCCCGACCGGCCTGCTGCCCGCCAGCCGCCGCCGCCGCCGCCGCTTCAGCTTGCAGGAAGAAGCCACCGCTTCTGCAGTCGCCGCCGCCGCCGCCATCATGGTGCCCGGGGCTGGAGCTCTGCTGGCGGCCTGGGGGCTCTGAGCCCCTCATCACCTCCTGTACCCGGTCGTGCCGCCGCTGCCGCCGTCGTCCTCGTCACCGCCGCCGCCCTTCTCTCCGCCGTTTTGGGCCGCCGGTAAGGACCCCGGGCGAGGGAGCCGGAGCGCGAGGTGGGCCCCGCGGCTTCAGGCGGGCGCCCCTCTGCAGGCGGCGGGCCTCGGTGGCCCTGGGTGGCGGGGCGGGGGCGCCCGCGTTGGGCCTGTGGGCGTGTGAGTGCGGGAAGCGGGTTCGCTGGGGACTCCGGGGTCTCCCTGCTTCCCACCCCGCTTGCCCGGGGCCTGCAGCTGCAGGAGGCGAAGTGTCTCCCGGTCGTGGGCAAATCCAGCAGGCCTCGCCGGAGCTCTCCGCTTCTTCCTCCGAGCCGTCTTGGGTCGGGCAGGCAAAGGCGAGGAAAGATACACAAACAAAGGAAGGGGCTCCGGGGGTGGGCAGGCAGGTCTTCTCTGGCTAGGCTTCCCACCCCACTTTCTTCCTTCAGCCAAGGGGGCCTTCTTGGAAACGGGGTGGGGGAAGGACCCTGGCAGACAAAGGGACTTCTAGGGTCGGTCGACCCCTAGATAGGAAACATTCCTGTCGCTTTGGCCCAAGAAGATTGCTTCTCCTCGTTCTCTGACTCCAGTTTTGAAAGTTAGGACTACAAAAAGGTGGGCAGGCTGCCCTTCGAATGGTTGACACTAGTATAGTCCTCGCTATCAAGAATGACGCCGACAACCTGGTCAGCCCGAACTCTAGCTGCTTCCTGTTTAGCAAAAGAGTTCCCTTGAATCTTGGATACAGGCTGCTCAACATAAGACAAAGGGATTGACAGATCCATATTAAAAAAAAGAAGAAATTGTAACTTCCCTAAGCCTTGGAATCCATTCTCAAATGGTTTTGACCTATTCTCAATCATTTGTTTTGATAAAAGATTAGTGAGCTTTCCTGCAGAAATTTCCCCTTTTTCAAAAACTGCTTTAGATTCAGAATACCTTGAAAATAGATAATTCAGGAATAGCAGTATCTGACTTCTTTTTTGCTGTTTAGCAAGGAATTCTAATCTTTTTGGAGACAGACTGTCAGAAACATAGATTAAGGTTGCATGCCTATGCACATGTGTATGGGAATCAAATCTATTTAATCTCAGTGGCAATCATGTTTGAATAAATATTCATTGGGATGCAAAAAGAATGATGGACCCACAAATATATTTGTTTCCATACTTGCCAGTTTTTTGTCTTTTTTTCCTGTACTACTAATATAAGCTAAATGACATTCCTTTTCAGGATTACATTATGGAAGTTAGAAACACAGACAATAATTAAACCCATCTATTTGCCATCTTTGCTTTTTGGGTGGCTATATACCCGGATAATAAGAGTTCTGTATTTTACTTTTTAAGTTTATTTATAGGTGAAGATGATAAAATGCTTGGGAGCTTACTTATGAGTAGAAATGCCCAGGATTGCCCTGTTTTAAAAACAGTTAGCTAAGATATAATACCTTATACATAATTGTTTGTATTTATCTATTTATATGTAGGATTGAAAATGACTACTTTCCACAAGGCAAACAAGCATTCACAGATCCCAGGCTATTCATTATTCAGAGAAAACTTTGCATGAGTAGGAAGACAGGATGATCCTAGATTAAGGTACTGTGGTAGAAACACATTCGCTGATAGAACCACATATATACCTGTTTTTAAGCCATAAAAAGTGTTGAACCAAATCATATGCTTAAGATCACCTAAAACTTAGGGGCATTTCTAATATGTGTTATTCTCCCTGGAGGTGTGTGTAAAAATATTTCAGTGGAGGATATTAGAATTGATCAGTCATATAGATTTCTGAGGAAATGTTTATCAGCAGTGGTTATAGCTACCTGTTTGATCATGTGTAAAAATCTTTGTAGGAGAACATTTTCAGTGGCACCAAGTTTCCCATATACCCACATGGGAATAATCTGAAAAATGTCTCCAAAATGAATTATGATAATGATAAAACTCAGTCATTATCAAAATATTTGCTTTCCATCAAAAGTACTTGTAGACTGGATAGGAGCATTCAGACCCAAACTTAAATGGAGACGTGCCTAAATATCACTAATGTCTCTTAAATTTCTTAATTGATAGATCTGGTCTTAGTTATCTGTGCTATTGAATTGTTATCTTATTCCCTATGTTAACTCTGGCCACATTCTGATATAAACAATATATTGGAATAAAGATAATTCCAAACTGATAGCTCCTAGCACTACTAACCAAACATACTGAATTTCATTTTTTCTTGTTTTGGTTTGGTTTGGGTTTTTTTTTCTTTTTTCTTTTGCACTAAGGGAAAAGGATGTAATAAACCATGGGAAAATGAATGTTACAGCAGAAGATGTGTTATCTTTGGATATCGTGTAACATTCTATGGATGGGACAATTTTATAATAGAAGTCTTATGGGAAAGCACCTTGTGCATATGAATTGTAGGGCATACGAGAGAAAAAAATGTTTAGGTTACAAACTAGGCTACTCTTAAATAAAGTTTCAGTATAATTTAGAAAATTATGGAAATGTCAGGTCTGTATTTAGTTTTGAGACTTAGTAACACTATTTGCTGAGTTCAGTCATGTTGTTTGTCTGATATTGATGTAGTGTTCTATTGACCCCACTTACTGTGTTTGTAAACAGTGGTTCATAGGTTATTTTACTTCTATACTTCGCAATTTACTGCAGATTCAAAATGGTCTGTACTGTGCAAAATGAGTCAGTTGTACTTAATTTAATGAACCATGTGATGTGCAAAGTGTATGAATATGAAATATAATTTATGTTGAGGGTTTTTTTAATGTGTATCTAATTTATAAGGTTGGGATCCATTGCTAGACATAAGGAAAAGTTGAATCTTGTAGTGGATGGCATTTATATTATTCATGAAGGTCATATTTTCATGATTTTTTTTGTCTTTAAAAGTGAAAGTTGTACATTTAAATTATTATTTAAATTAATTTAAGTAATTTAAGCTGAGCTTCCTAGGGGCTTTATAGTTTAAATAAAACTTCAATATTTTCATGATCTCTTGAATTTTACTCATAATTACTAGCTGCTTTTGCAAGCAGGTGGATACTGAAGCACCAGTAATGGTTCTGGGAAAATATTGTTTTTCTTTTTTTCAGATTGCAATGTTGAAAATGTTAGCCTTGTTTCCTGGATAGGATCTTTGGCTTTACTTCTGCACTGCTTCTGTAGATTTCTCTTAGACTGGCAGATCAGTAACTTTGTATTAGATTGAAGTCTTAATATTTACATAACTTTCAAAAGGGTTAAGGTTGGGGCTTCTGTGAAAATCTGTAATATTTATATGAAGAAGTAATTAACCAATATTAAACAAATGCTTTCATGGTTTCTTTTAAATGTATCTTGCCCTATCCCTATTTATGTGTGTTTGTGTGTATGTGTGTGTGAGAGAGAGATGGAAGATTAAAGACTTCTTTCATATCTGAGCCAACAAAAGCACCCACTGGCATGTGGAGCAGAGGGCATTTTCACTTCACATTTTATCCTTGCAACCCCCAAAGTCATCTCCCACATTACTCTGAAAGATTCCCCAGCTCTCCCATGAACAGTGTTGTCTGTGCAGGTGGAAAGGGGACAGAGTGATGAAAGCAGCATTGCAGTACAAGTCCCACCCCTTTTTTTAAATGCATCACAATGTTGCCCACATACCCCAAAGGGGCAGCGCTTGTGGCATAATGCTGCAACTCCACTTTCATCATTTTGAGAAAAACAGTAAGAGCCTGAGGACCCCACTGCCTCTGAAGTAGATTTTAAGGTAGCCCAGCGATAAGAGAGCATAGGTAAAGATAAAAACATCATGTTAATAAAAGTCAGCAGCATTCCATGAATGAAGGTCTGCTCATTCAAACTGGTGTATATCTGCATGATTCTGCAGATGGAAAAGAAAGTCAGAATTTTAATTATCTCTTCCAACTGTATATGCTGTGGTTGCAAAGGAAGCCTTTGCTGGTTACCACTACTTTTTTATCAATGGAAAGAGCCTATCTTTCCTAGAGAGGCAATGCAGTTCTGACCTTAAGTCTTAAAAAGAAATTTCTTCAAAATCACATCAAACTGATAGGAAAGGTAAAGTTTCCCTTGAACTCAACTTCTGGAGATTTCATGGATACATCTATATAAATGTTGTGATTTGTCAGTAATAGGAAATACCGTTTTAAAATGTTTAATTAGTACTTGAATTTCACAAATAAGAGTTGCACTGAGAATGCTTTTCATTTTGACTGCATTGACCAGACTGGAATAGATTACATAATGGTAAAGGGACATCCTTGCATTTAAAAAAAAAAAAAACTTATAATTTTATAATGAAATCCTTTTGTTGTTATTTATGCCTTTTACAAATATTGATTGCTTTAGGAAAAAACCAAATTCCTTCACCCCAAATGTATATTAAATGAACATTTAACATCATTTTTCTTAAATATTTCCTTATTTTAAATCACCTGGACATCTTTCATAGGGTCTAACAATGTCCTTCTGCTTGCATTTTTTATATTAAAAAAAAGTTATAATGCTGAAAATGTGTCCCCTCCCCAATTTGTTTTTTAATTCAACCAGATCAGCAAAGGCAAAAACCTATTAAGTATTCAGTTTATAATTTAATGAATTCTTTGTGTATTTCTGGATTAAGAAAAGACATTACCTCTATACTGAGAAACCATAGGTATAATCAGAGGCCACCATAGGATGTAAAAGCAATGTTCTTCAAGAGGTGCAGCAAAAACTTTAGAGTAGAATCACAGAAATATTTTGGATAGCACAAAATAAGGCACATATTCACACATATGAATATTGCCAATGCTTTATTAATACTGCCAATTTGGACTCAGTGTGGGTCTCTGATATCTTGTAAGAGCATTACTGGCCAATGTTCAGTCAATACAATCTTAAATAGGTCAGACTGACTAAAATTCATAGAAGGAAAATCTCATGTAATGCCGTCTCGTTTCCCTCTTGAATTACCAGAAGTGTATATATGTGCTCTTTACTTTCAGAACTGAAAGTAAAGTTTTAAATTATATCAGTTTAAAAAGAGTACCTTAACCAATACTTCTGTTACCATTTTCAGTCAGAATATTTTTAAAACCAATATAATATAGCACATATAATATCAACGCATAATTCTAGATTCAAAACAACCAGCCACAGAAGATCACTGGGTGACTTTGGTTGCTACATCAGCTGAACCATCCTTACAGGTTTGTTTTTGTGGTGAAAAAAATGGGAGGCAGGAGTACTGTGTATTACATCATCTTGAGTACTTGATTGAAAGTTGGGCTTAGGTAATCAAGGACCTGATATTCACTCACTCACTCACTCACTCACTCACTCACTCACTCACTCACTCACTGTATTTATATAGCTTCCCATCTCACACAAAGTGACTCTGGGTGGCCTACAACAATTAAAAAGAATAAATACATAAAAACAATTACAAATAAAAAACTATAAAAGCACACAGAACAGGAGCGGATAAAATTAATAAGGGAGCCGGTCCCTCAGGTAATAGCAGTGGTCACACTTTGGATCTGGTCTTCCTGTCAAGGCAGCAGCAACATCATTTGCAATCGGAAGAGATTTCCATTGCTCCCTTGTCATGGGCAGATCACTTTCTTTCTTTTTTCTAAATTTTAGTAATTTTATTAAATGTGACAGTGAAAAAGATAAAAACTAATACAAGCTAAAAAAAATAAAAAAAGAAAAAAGAGAAAGAAAAGAAAAGAAAAGAAAAAAGAGAAAGAAAAATAGGGGAAGAAATGGCAAATTGAGAGTGGAGCCAACAACTGCAGCAGAATGAAGAGCCAGCAAGTGGACCAGCTCTTCATAATTCTTCTCTGGATAAGGAGGGGACTTGGGGTTGCCCACAAGTGCTCCAAACAGTTGCTCCTCATGAGGAGACTGCACGATAGTGGTTTCTGGCAGGTTTAGAGCTCTGGGAGACAAGGGAATGCCATCTTTGCCCAAATTGCAGTCATTGTCTTCAAAAAGGACACAGGGTTCACATACTTCCTTTTCTAATCACTTTTGGAAATTGTTAACTGCTTTTCAGCTACTAGGAACCTTCAGAGTGACAAGTTTTACAGCACTGGGTGAGTTTTCTCCAATCCTTAGTGAGAGAAGTTTTAAAGACAAATTTAAGGACTTTAACACCCTCCTCCTCCTCCTCCTCCTCCTCCTCCTCCTCCTCCTCCTCCTCCTCCTCCTCCTCCTCCTCCTCCTCCTCCTCCTCCTCCTCCTCCTTCTTCTTCTTCTTCTTCTTCTTCTTCTTCTTCTTCTTCTTCTTCTTCTTCTTCTTCTTCTTCGGAATAAAGGAGAAGAATGCTTAAATTTGATTTATTAATACAGAATGGGGCAAAATACTTTAACATTGGACAATATTTGTGAACAATGGATATAGAAGTTAATTTTAAGAGTGTCTGCCATTATAGATAGACTATGTTTAAAAGATGGAAGTGGGACAAGTTTTACCAGACAAGACTGAGACTGATCTGAAAGTGGATTTAAAAATGACAGGCTACAAGAATGATATGGAAAAAGATGCTACACTGGATATACAAATGAAACCAGCTGATGTCTTAATAATTAAAAGGGATTTGCAAATGACAAACCAAAAGAGTGATCTGGGTAACTTCCTATATTGGATTTACTTGTTAAAGAGACTTCTTAAAGTTTGGAAGAACTTTGTGAGAAGGGATAAAGAAAAAATGAAAAGAAAAGTTCTAGGACATTATTTGAAGGGATTAAAGATCAAGATTGTTAAAAGTAAAAGGAAGGAATATAAAGTTGGGTTATTTTATCAAGGTTAAAATAGATATGTGGTTATCTCTATAACCCTTAATGGACTTTTGCTGATCAGGACCGAATGATGAGGTTTTAAGGATTTGTTTATAGATAAGAGACGAGATATGGAAAGAAGAGACCATTTGTTGTATTTTAAGAGAAGGCGATAAGTTACTAAAATTGTTTATACTTGTGTGATGAAGGGGGAAGTCATTTCTTTATATATTTCTTTTCTTTTTCTTTACTATCATCAGATCACTTTCTGATCATCTTAAGAATGTTCTGGGGTGTTCCCTGCTGCATAGAGGTGGGACCTTTTCAATCAGTCCACCCCAAGCACCTGATAGACCCAGTGCACGGTCTGGCCAAAGCCTCAGTCAGTTCTTAGAATGAGAGAGCAACTTGGGGGTTTGGATTGGATCGCGCCTCTCCCCTCCTGTGTATCCTTGGTCTCCCCTTGGTTTATGAAGGAGCTTAGCGAGATGAAGCAGATGGAGCGAATCTGATCAAACACAATCTAGAGTTGCTGTTGGCCTACCTCATAGTGATAAGGGCAGCAAAGCATTTTTATTTTTCTGCCTGTATTATGTCTGCAGATAACCATCTGCTGGCTCTGTTTCAGGTAACTTGGTCCCTGTTGGAGAAGTCAGGGCCAGAGATTCACTTACAGGACCGTGGAGAGGAATGTGATAGGCATCTTGCAGATAAAGTCACTCAGATTTGCTCCAAATTGGACTCTCGCCTTAGTGCAGGTCTCATGGAGTTCACTGAAGTGCATCCTAACTCGATTATCAGGGCTGAGTTTAACCCTGTTAAGTCTTTGAAGAAGTGGACAGGGTTCTCAGGGCTGTAAGGTCCACTGCCTCAGTGTTGGATCCGGGTCCTCATGGCTAGTCAAGGCAGCCTGGGAAATGATGTGTGGTTGGCTCTGGATAATGGTGAATACATCCTTGAGAGAGGGGGACCAATTTGGGGGTCCTTCTGGACTCATTACTTCTATTCAAAGAGCAGGTGGAAGCTATGGCCAGAGAGTCTTTGGATAGCTTTGTATTGTGCACCAATTGCACCCTCTCCTGGATCAGAAGGCACTGCACACAGTCACTCATGCTTTGGTCGCCTCCCAAATGGATTACTGCAATGCACTCTACATGGGATTCCCTTTGAAGAACACCCAAGAAGCTTCAGTTGGTCCAGAATGCACCAACATGGGCAATTATGGGTGTCATGTAATGCCCATGTTTCACCATTTTTCTGTAAACTGCACTAGCTTCCAATTTGCTTCCGAGTACCATTCAAGGTGCTGGCTATTATCTATAAAGCCCTACATGGCATAGGGCCAGCAAATTTCAGGGACCATCTTACTCCCATAATTTCTACCTGTCCTATTTTGTTGGGCAGGAGGGGCATGCTCTGGGCTTCATCTATTATGGGTTGTTTGCTGGGACCCAGGAAGTGTACCTTTTCCATAGCTGCACTTGTCCACTAGTATATCATACTATTTGAGGCCCTGACTCTGCTCACCTTTTAGAGATCCTTGAAGATCTGGCTGTTTTTCCAGGCATGGGGACCAGAGTGTAATTTTGCCAATGCTATTGATAAATGGTGTTTTGGGAGCCACTTTGTGTTAGTTGGCTGGGAATAGTGCCAGTTGTGCCCATTCCTAGAAGGGGAGGCCCTGCTCACAGTCACTCATGCCTTGCTGAAGTCGCTTACTGATTGGATTACTGCAACACGCTCTACATGGGGGTACCTTGAAAGTATTCAGAAGCTTCAGGTGGTGCAAAATGCGGTGGTGTGGGCAGTTTTGGGGCCAATCATTTGGCATATGTGACATCTCTGCTCTGTGACCTGGATTGGCTGCTGGTATGCTCCTGGGTACAATTCAAGGTGCCGGTGGTTACCTTTAAAACACTTCATGGCTTGGGGCCGGGTTACTTATGGGACCGTCTCTCCCTGGTGGTACCTGCCCATTCAGTTAGATCCAGTAGGAGAGACATACTCTGGGTCCTGTCTGTGAGGGAGTACCATCTGGCATTTTTGTTGTGGTGCCTCCCTTCTGGAATATCATCCCCCTGGAGATCAGACTCACCCTGATAGCATGAGTGAGCCTGTTTCTTGGTTGTATTGATTGGAGGATGCTCTCAGCTGCTATTTTATGTTATTTATAATTTTGGTTATAAATTTTTATATATTTTTTTAATTCTGTTTTTAATTGTTAGCCACCCAGAGTTAGGTATTTGAGATGGGTAGCCATATAAATTTAATTAATTAATAGTGTGTGTGTGTAACTTATATATTTTTTAAAATTCTTGTTAGCTCCCCAGAGTCCCATTGGTGAAATGGGCGGCTATATAAATCAATATAAATAAAATATAAATCTAACAAGTAAGTAAGCCCCTAATCTGGCATTGGGCAGGGGATTGAACAGGATGATCTCCAGGATCTTTCCAATGCCTTGTGGAACAAAAAGAGATCTAGAAACTACTTAGTGAAATAAAGGAGTGGGGTAGTAATTTTTCCAGATTTCTCCGTCTCCCTTTTTTCCCATTTCCAACAGACTCCTTGATATATGGGAGGACCTCCTGTGTCCATGGAATAATTGTTTTAAGCACACAAAGGGCTGTTAGAAGAACGAATTAAGAAAAATCAGCATCCTGCACCCCATTTTTTGAGGCTAGTGGATCTTGACTGAACATAACTCCAGATCCACCCATTGAAGATTATATAGGATATTTCTGTTGTCAGACTATGTAGGTTTTGCTTGCAATAGATGAAGCAGGTAAAACTGTTTATGCTTATAAATTAAATAGTTACTATTTTAACAAGAAGACAGATCAGTATGATAATTCCTTATCCCAAATATATTGTTATATACCTTACATTACTTAGATGAAAGTTTGTTTTTAAATCACTCTTATTACTTTAACACATTTTGTTTTTTGACCAATTTGACATTTGCATTTGTTTTTGGACTACAAAATCTGTTGCATTGTGCTCATGTTATTGAACCTATAATACAATTTATTTTTCATTTTGTCTTAAAAGCAAAATATAGTAAGGCTGTACAGTCCTTCAGATTGAATCTCCATATGTGCTCCAGAATGCACGAGAGCATGAATGTAATGTCTGTCTGCCCTACCTTAAAGCAACTGTATCTTTTCCTGGGATGATGCTTGGCTGTTTTAAATGTTGCAGGCAAGTACTACATATGTGCTCCTGTCCTCTTCAAGGAACCTTTTGGAGATAGAATCTAAAGCACTGCACAGCCCTAGTACATAGTTAATTTAAATTTTTAGTTTTCATTGGATGATATTTGTAATTGCAACATCTCACTAGGATCTCTGCATTTAAACTGATAAATGTGCTCAGAATCAGAAAATGAACTAAATTATTTCAGAAAGAGTAACATATACGATGCCAATGCCAAGTCTACTGTTACCAATGACAGTGCAGCTTGTTCAAAGATTCTGGCTGAAGCTCAGTAGCAGGATTCATGTAAACTTTTCATTTATTTCAGATGCATTCAGAATATCATTTTTGATATGTTGTTTTCTTGTTGTTATATTATGTTACATAATTTCAGTTGCTGGTCAGTCTTTAAGTGAGGGCTAGTGCTGGGAAGGTCAGGCACAAACAGCCTAAGACCAGAATAGTTATTGCAATAACAAGGCACAAGTGGCTACCACTTTTCCCATCTAAAGGTATGAGGCTCTCCAAGTCTGCTGTGTTGTGCAAGTAGGAGAAAAAGGCATAGAAATGTACTTTACTTCTCCAGTAAATAGGGCTTGATAGTTGCTGGATTTCTTCTTTAATGACTTCATTAGTTCTTGCAATAAGTATATTTGTCAGAGAGCTGCATCCTTTAGTCACTGCTGGTGAGGCTTCTAGGTCTAAACCAGGAGGGAGAAACATGAGACCAAATCCAGAAACTTTTATTCCCACTTTTATAAGAGAAGAGAATAACTTGGAGTTTCTAGTCCTTGTCCACAGTGACCTCTTTCAGCACCATTGACTGATGATCAGGTCAATAACACCTTGCCCTTGTACTAGAACCAACTAGATGGACCATTTGAATCAGGTAGTGAATTGTCTAACACATTGGTAAGGCCATATCCAGCTTCTGCTAGCTGTTTCAGTACCCTTTCTGGCTCAGGATCCTAGAACTGTAGCTAGAACAGCAGCGGCAATAGCTTCAGGTGCAGTTCTCCACAGTCTTCTAGATCTTTACCTGAGAAGTACAATACAGTCTCAAGAAATTTGCAACCCTCATCACTCAATGTAAATTATACAATTTTTGAGGCTGGTAAAATTTTCCATAGATTGCTCCCAATTAGGACTTATAATTGGCCTTTTGACCAGAGGTGCTGGGAAATGAGCAGCCCATCTTCTGCAACAAATACCCTAAATCTGGCAATTACACAAATTTCACAGCCTGAATGAGAGTTGCTTTGATAATTTACCAAATAGGCAACAGTCAGTTGTAAGATCCAGCATTTATAGAAATGTAGAGCTTCCTTCCTTCCTTCCTTCCTTCCTTCCTTCCTTCCTTCCTTCCTTCCTTCCTTCCTTCCTTCCTTCCTACCTACCTACCTACCTACCTACCTACCTACCTACCTACCTACAATTTTATTGGAATTTTTAAAAGAGAAGTACAGAAAAAATAGTATACAAAAACAAATAAAAATAACAGTGATACCCAACAAATAAATTAATTAAGACATTGTAGTACCAAAGCTCACAAAATGTCAGGCCCAGCCCAAGAACAACAGTGAAATAGGCCAGTTGAGTTCAGTTCCTTTATTTGCTTACACCATATAGACAGAATCTTACCAGACTAAATCTGTACTATTGCAACTAGTGGATCTACCCTGGGAGATTCTAGGGAGTGGCTATCCTAAACCTCTTATGTTTCACGCACTCCCCCTGCGGGCTGTGCTGTCTTTCGTCTCATTTCCCTTCCTGGAATATACCCCCTCCTTTCTGATAGCCTAGCTCTCTGTTGCTATCCACCACATACCCTCCTCTTTGTAGATATATTCCATCACACAAAAAGAGAGAAAAATAGAAAGTTAAACAGGAAAAAACCCCCTTAAAATTATCATAATAATTTACTATAAATCAGTAAATACCATCACATATTCATTTAATCATGTAATAATAAATGTACCAAATTGTGATTAAAAATGTGTCTGTTCTTATAGAATGTTATGTAATCTAAGCCAAAAACATGTGTTATTTTTTTTGTTCAGTTAAAAAAAACAAAAAAAAGTTGAATAAATAATATGTTTCTTAGATCCAGTCTTTGATATCTAGGGGTAATACTACTTTTCTAATCTCTTAATATAATTTGCTTGATTATTCCCCAAATCTGATATAACCAGTATGTCTCAAATCAATCGTTCTACGGTTTTGAAATATAATTCAAAGTAACATTGACAGATGTCAGAGCCAAATTGTTCCGACATCCAAACATCTACTTATATATGTTACAACATTGTTCTAAAAAGAGATCCAAACCAGACATAACCAAATCATGTAAGACAATGTACCTTCAAACTTATTTTACCAGCAAAGAAAATCTACAGTCCATCCTTCCTGATACATTCTTTGAGGAGTCCAATAAACTTGAAATAAATTCCCTTTTAGACATGTTATAGAAAATTTGAATATATAGAAATATCATTATGTTCCAGTCCATCAGCTTTCATAAGATTCATGAAATCATGTCTTTCGTGATATGTTTGACATGATAGGTTGTTTGATGATGTAATTATTTATCCTGAAGTTCCAGTTTCCTACACTGAACAGGTTTGATCTGTACATTACTTGTATGCAAAACTGGAAAAATGTATCTTTGATCTGCCTATCATAAATTATTTGGCTACCACATTTCTCCAGATGGCATCTAGCCAGATCCTGCCACAGTTGAATCCATTGTCTTTTGGGCCTTCTCTTTTCCAACTATTAAGGTTGTACATTTTCTGGAATTAGCAAACTTTTATCACTAATTTATCCCTGACTATACTGCACATACAAATGTTCTAATAGGCCCTGTTCAAGTGAGATTCTTATACCCACTATATTTTTTCCTACTCAAACAGTCTTGTGCCTCACAGCTGATCCCATATGCCCTTTGTTGTTCAAACATATGTTTCTGATTTTGTTTTAGGTGCAGTACTTTTACAGACTGCTGATAGTTTAGGAGAAAGCTTTTTGCCTTGTGCTTTATTTGAGACAGTGTCTGCCAGATAGTAACTATGATATTTTTAACAAGAAAATCGTAGCAATTAGAGATGCCTTTTACCATTGGTGCCATGTTCTGACAAAGTCTGAAAAGACCACAGGACACTGGAAAACCAGCAGATGTCTCACAGATCCATTCATTGAAAATCAGATGGGCACAATTTTCCCCTTATTTTAGCTCTATAAATTTCTAGCTCATAGAACAAGCAAAAGATGATGCTCTGTCAAGCAAGCCTGAATATTTTGTTCACCTTGACCCCTTTCTGGCCTCTACCCTGCAACCTGAGAACTTTGTCCCTTGGTCTGTGAAACACTGGGTGCTGGAAGGCACACTCCCTGCATCACATTTCTCACCCAGCAGCAACCAGATCCATATGGGTGAGTTTGACTAGATGACCTTTAGGACCCCCTAATTCACTCTCCTCTTTTTCTTGGGATCAGGGAGAACTATAATATTATGTCTGGCTGAACATTTCCCTCTCTAAGGAAGGACATTTTGCAGCTCCACCACAACAGCTAGCAAGCTGGATATTTTGGACTATTTAAAACTACTCATCTCTTGTTCTATGACTTTTGGTGGCCTTGTTTCCCAGCAGATGCCAAAGGTTATGTTTCTTCTTGTCACACCTGCTGTGATGCCAAACCTCTAGTTGGTGTGTTGGATCTTGTTCTGTTTCACAGGGGCCTTGAGATACAGTTTCCCTGGGCTTTATTACCAACCTATCATATGTCAAGAAACTAACTGCTGTTTTTTCCAGGTTTGACCTGATTTCAAAAATGGTGCATTTCATCCCCTGTCATGACTTTTCCTTGCCCCTGAAACAACCCATCTGTTTATTCACCAGATTTTTAGACATCAAGACATGCTTTATTATCTGATTTCTGACAGATACTTTCAATTCACAGTCTACTTTGTAGTTGTTAAACTCACTTTTTCCTTATGCCTATCACCTCCAATGTGATGGGAAAATCGAAAGAATGGTACCTTACCACAATAATTTTTTTGCTTTATAAATGATCAGCAAGACAGTTGGAATGATCTTTTGCATATAGCTAAATTCACCTACAATAACTCAGTTTATTCTTTACTTACATGTCACCATTCTAGAACTTGTATGGCTACCACTCATGTCTATTTCCTGACACTGCTACACCTTATCCCATTTCTGAGGTTTTGAACTTTCACCAGAACTCCAATTAGTACAATACAGCATTTCTTCAAGGAACACAGGAATCTTGTCAGGGCTTCCTGTACCACTGACTGACATCAACAAGAAGGCTCTCCCATTGCTGTTGGAAGTTGCATCTGGTTTTCTATGATGTTCGTCTCTTTTATTAGACATTTTTACATAGTTGTATAGGTCAACCTAGATGCCCTTCACCTTCACCGGATGAGCCACCCAAAAACAGATCCAGGGAAGCCACAGAAGATGATCTTGTAACCTGCCTTCTGCAACAATTCTATTTGCAGCACTCATACAAGAAAGGAGGTAGAAGGAGAGGAAATGGAAATTCTTTTTCCTCCAGGTTCTCTTGGATGGGAAGGAGGGGGACGTTTTCAGTTTTAACCAAAACATAGATGGAAGCAGTGGAAGAGTACAGGCTTATCTGGATGGAAAGGCTGGAGAAACACCAGGCTCCTCTATGAAGAGGGAAGAGGAAGAGGAGGAAATGGAAGGAGGGTGATGAGGGCAAATTCTGGCAAGATCAGAAGTAAATCGCCTGAGACCACGCAAATCCATTAGAGTAACAAAGCTCAAGTAGCCACAGCTTCTCCCTCCCAAAGTTTGAGCCCCTCCAAGCATTCCAATTTATGGGCAGGAAGAAATGATGCAGAAGTGAACTTTGTTTCTGCCTAAATGAGACTTGCATTTTATGGACAATTGTTGTGCATAAAATTGTTGGACTTATTTTTAATGGCTTAATTCTTACAGTAAGCATACTTATCAGAGAGTTATATCCTTCAATCACTGCCTGTAAGGCTTCTAGTTTCGGAAAACCTGACACTTCAGTAAAATGCCATGTAAATACCTAACCTGCTGGAACATTAAACAGCTTATTAAGCAGATCCCTTCATCGTATACTTCAGCAATTGACCATCTTTTATATTACTTACTTACTTACCTACTTATTTATTTAAAGAATTTATATAGCTGCCATCTCACAACAGTGATTCTAGACAGTCCACAGAAGGTTAAAACCAAACAAATGTTCAGAATATTACTACAAGACATAGAGCTTAAAATCATTCCATTTCCAATCAGTAAAGATAAGAACTAGATAAACCAACCACAGGCTGGCTTAGCCTTCTTGCCCAAATGCCTGAGGCAATATCTAGGTCTTTAATGCTTTAATCCCCAACAGGGTTGCGGTCATCTTGATCTCGGGGGGGGGGGGGGGGGACACTGTTCCATAGGACAGTGGCTGCAACAGAGAAGGCATGAGAAGGGATTCCTAAGTCCACAAGGTGACATTTCCTAACGGGGATGTGGAGCTTGCCAACCCTGCCACTTCTGGTGGGGTAAGCAGAGGCAGTTGGAGGTCACGTGGTCTTGCAAGTAACCTGACCCAATGCTATGTAGGGCTTTATAGGTGATAACTAGCACTTTGAATTGCACGTGAATGTCTACTGGGAGCCAGTGCAGCTTGCAGAGCAGAGGTGTTACATGGACATACTGTGGAGTGCTCAAAGCTGCCCATGCTGTTGCATTCTGGACTAGCTGCAGCTTCTGAATGCTCTTCAAGGGCAGCTCCATCTAGAGCACATTACAGTAATCTAACCAGGAGGTGACTAAGGCATATGATACTGAGAGTAGAGCCTCCTAGTCTGGAAATGGGCGTAACTGGCACCCAAGGTGAATCTGTGCAAAGGCCCTCCTAGCCACACCTGTCATTTCAAGCAGGAGCCATGATTTCAGGAGGACTCCCAGACTGTGCATCAGGTCTGTCTTGCACTGACTTTCCATATAGGAGTGTCCTGGGTGCCTTTTCCCCCAAATATGCAAGGGCCTATGCTAACCTCTACATAACTGTAAATCAGATAGACTTGGCATTTGAAGGGTAACACTTTTTTAGGGGATGTAACTTTATAATATACCATGGTACTTTTGGAGTATGATTTCTATGGTCAAAAACCTGTCAGGGAAGCCTTTCTAACAATTTTCTCATTGCCAGGGACCTTCTGTTGAACTCCTCTGGTTTATTGGGTTATACACCTCATGGATATATCCTGTGAGCTCTGAGCCCCAGATACAAGTAAAGAAAACCATTGTTAAACCACTGATCTCTTAGCAGCTCTTGGAAATAGGGGTTATTGGAGACTGTCTCCTCCCGTACCATCTATCATCTAGAGACTGTCAGAACAGTGTTGTGTGTGTATAAAAAAAAAAGACATGATAGAAGCAGCACTGCAGTGCTATTTTTGTGTGCCACACACACAAACTTCCATGGAAGCCACTGTGTCTGAGTCTAAAATTACCTGCTAACATTTGGATTCAGGTATTGTCAACTTCTACAATTCTTTGATAGAAATCCATTCAGTTATACATCAGTCAACCATTCAAGCATGACCATGTTACAGATGTTCAAATCTATTGCTTCAGCTCTTTTAAAGTAAGATGTGTGCATAAGACTCAGTTACCAGACTCAATTTGTTATTTACTATAAAATTAGTGATTACAAGTTCTTTCCTCCTGTACAGTGGAGTGAATTTAGGGAAAAAAGAAGAAACTAGGGAAAAGGGGAAGCCGGTAGGATTCCAGCAACAGTGGGGCCCCTATCTTTCTTCTGGTGTTCTAAATTGCACAGTCTCTCACCATCATTGGGAACTCCCCTTTGAGACTTGTTGACCCTCACTCATATCTTTTTGATCTTCTCATGAGATATAAGAAAGCAGGCTCTGGTGAAAGATGGGAATGACAAGATTAGAAGCTCAGGGACTGTTTTTTACTAGGAGAAATCACACTCTCTTTTCTTTTTCATAGTCTCATCTTGAACACTGCCCATCTGCACTTTGTATCCTCTTTTTGAATTCCAGTTACATGGATTCAATCTTTCTCGTTGGTTAGAGACAGCATCCTTTCCCCCCCCCTTCCTGTAAATGAAAATAGCCCACGTTTTTGAAATCTTTACTTCTAGCTTGAAAGGATTTTTTTTTCTTTCTCATAATCCCTGAATGACTTTTGCTATTATATTATATCTTATTGACCTTTTGAAGTTCTGGTTTGGCTAGCATAATAGGTGCTGGAATATTTAACCTTTTGAACTGGAGATTAAGTTAGCAACTGGATGCTTTCCCAAATCACTCCTATTGATTTTTATCCCCTTTTATCTCATTTGGTTTCCAGTTTTCAAATAAATTAATAATTACATGAGAGCCATTCCACCCCACCCCATTGTCTTAAACTCTTCTTTTTACATTTATGTACACCTAGAGACCCTCATATGTAGCATGGGGGAGTGGAAGTAGCAGCAGCATGAAGGAGACAGAAACAGTGACAATGTGGGAGTTTGTTACTGGTAGGTAATAGAAATTGAGAGAAATTCACAGCTGCATTATCACATACTATAAAGGTAATTTAGAGGTGGAAGATAATTATCTAATCAAAAGTGAAACCATTCATTATCATCCTTAAGATGAACTAGTTCATAATAAGAGGCCAAGAGCTTTTAGAACTGTTAATGCCAGAAGACATGCGCGAAACCCCTAGTCCAACTAAATGATGAGATCCTTTCTTTTCATTGCTTAGGCAACCAGATTTCCCAATTATTGTTTACCTGTTTTAAAAGTATTGTTCATAACTTTTATATAAGGATAGAGTATACTATTAGTAACTGTGTGGGAGAAATCCAGTTATTCTTAAAATAGCAAATGAGCCTTCAGAGACATTATTTTCTAAAACAGCCATAGATAAAAATTGTTCTCAAAGTATCCACTCCATCTGTAGTCTGTTGGCTCTTATCCAACAAAGGAAGTTTAATAAAATGTTTACCTTACAATTTTTAAAAAATTTCTATAACATCTTTCAGTGTGTCTTGCCTTGGTTGTTACCACAATAGAAAAGTTACACCCTCATCCAAATACAGGCTCATCCTAAATTTCTGGACAATAATGTGTGTTCTTTTATGTCCTATTCTCTCAGTCATACTCTGATAGCAGATCTTATGCCACAAAAGTTATCAGTATGTACAGTAAAAATTAAGCAGATCTAGATGGATTCTTTCGGTAATTTTCTAAATAAAAAAGAATAGGCCTTATCACAGCTCTTGGTTTTTCTGAGGCTGTAACAATGCTACAAATTTCATAGGTACTTTGTGAATATCTATTTCTGTTCTTTATTTAGATAATTATTAAAAACTTGTAATACAGACTATGCATCTGTGAAATGGGTTGTCTTCTGTGCTTAAGCATTATTGTTTATGCTATCTCATGAAGATGATTCTAGCTCCCCATCAGCACTTGGATTAGAAAATGTCAACAATCCAATCTCTTTTTTACACTTCTACTTATAAGCCTTGCTTGTTTTCATTAACTGGAAGTGAATATAGCATATTGAACACATTGGATTGCTCAATTAACCTTAAAAAATCATTGTTAGTTTTTTCTGGGTCACTGCAATCTTTAAGAGAATGCTACCTTGACTGTTACCTATTTACCAGTTTGAAGTAAAAGGGTTTGTAGATAGGATATCTCTTGTAGATGTCCCCAAAATATGATATTTGTTTTATTTGCTTTCCAAGATTTTTCTTGTGCTGATTTCTTATGGCCTGCATAAAAAACAAAAAAACAGCAAATATTTCATTTAGTGCTTTTTCTATAGTTACTCGTTTTTTTCTCTTAATTATTGTTATTAAAGTATATCTACCCAAATATTTGAAAGATAGGCTAGGAATGGGAATACATTTATTAATATTGTTAACTTACAGAAGTATACTAAAATAAAAATTTTGAAGCCAATCATATAACTTTATCCTGTATCATTTCTAAACTGAACCCTCCAGACATTGCTGGATTCCACTTCCTATCAGCCTCAGCCATCATGGCTTTCATCTGATTTTGAGGAATATCCCCAGACTCTACACCTACCTACCACACATTCAATTTAGCAGAGGTGAATAATTTTTGAGGGGGCAGGGTCACAATGCAGCCTTCTTCTTGAGAGCTGCAGATGTCTGTCTCAGAATTGGACTCTTAATTTCCATCAGACCAAGGCACTGAGTCAAGATATTCTGGGAGTTGTCACCCAAAATCTGGAAAGTTCTTATTAATATTTCTGTTTCACAACAACTCATAATATCTAGTAGATGTAATAAAATGGCTACCATAGCTCTAGATTTCCTTTCCTTTCCTTTTTCTCCAAAGTTTTTTAGAAAGTCCTTCAGACCTTCAAAACAGGTGGAAGCATGTATAGTTTTCTGGGGAGTAAACACTGCTGTTAATGGAGCCTCTTTCACTGAAGGGACACCAGATTCAGCAAAAACATCTACAGTCATGTGAAAAAGAAAGTACACCCTCTTTGAGTTCTATGGTTTTACGTATCAGGACATAATAAAAATCATCTGGTCCTTAGCAGTTCTCAAAAGTTGGTAAATACAACCTCAGATAAACAACAACACATGACATATTACACCATGCCATCATTTATTTTACAAAAAGAAAGCCAAAACGGAGAAGCCATGTGTGAAAAACTGAGTACACCTTATGATTCAATAGCTTGTAGAACCACCTTTAGCAGCAGTAACTTGAAGTAATCATTTTCTGTATGACTTTATCAGTCTCTCACATTGTTGTGGAGGAATTTTGGCCCACTCTTCTTTACAACATTGCTTCAGTTCATTGAGGTTTGCGGGCATTTGTTTATTCACAGCTCTCTTGAGATCCCGCCACAGCATTTCAGTCGGGTTGAGGTCTGGACTTTGACTGGGCCATTGGAACATCTTGATTCTTTTCTTTTTCAGCCATTCTGTTGTAGATTTGTTGGTGTGCTTGGGATCATTGTCCTGTTGCATGACCCAATTTCGGCCAAGCTTTAGCTGTCAGACAGATGGCCTCACATTTTACTCTAGAATACTTTGGTATACAGAGGAGTTCATGGTCGACTCAATGACTGCAAGGTGCCCAGGTCCTGTGGCTGCAAAACAAGCCCAAATCATCACCCCTCCACCATCGTGCTTGACGGTTGGTATGAGATGTTTGTGTTGATATGCTGGTTTTGCCAAACATGGCACTGGGCATGTTGGCCAATCATCTCCACTTTGGTCTCATCTGTCCAAAGGACAGTGTTCCAGAAGTCTTGTGATTTGTAATTTTGCAAACCTAAGCCATGCTGCCATGTTCTTTTTAGAGAGAAGAGGCTTTCTCCTGGCAACCCTTCCGAACAAACCATCCTTTTTCTAATTGTAGTGTCATGAACTTTAACATTTAACATACTAACTGAGGCCTGTAGAGTCTGAGATGTAACTCTTGGATTTTTTGCAATTTCTCTGAGCATTGCACGGTCTGACCTTGGGGTGAATTTGCTGGGACATCCACTCCTGGGAAGATTGGCAACTGTCTTGAATGTTTTCCACTTGTGAATAATCTTCCTCATTGTAGAACAATGGGCTTTAAATTGTTTGGAAATGGCCTTCTAACCCTTCCCAGATTGATGGGCAACCACAATTGCTTCTCTAAGATCATTGCTGATGTCTTTACTCTTTGGCATTGTGTTAACCTCAGTGCTCAAGACCAGCAAACTCCTAAAACTTCCAGCTGTTATAGAGGTAGTCACACTTGTTGATGATCAGTTGATCAAGGGCATTTGATTAGCAGCACCTGGCTGCTACTTAGCTTCTTCATACCTATGGGAGCAGTAAGGGTGTACTTAGTTTTTCACACATGGCTTCTCCATTTTGGTTTGCTTTTTGTAAAATTAATGATGACATGGTGCAATATGTCATGTGTTGTTGTTCAGCTGAGGTTGTATTTGCCTACTTTTGAGAACTGCTAAGGACCAGATGATTTTTATTATGTCCTGATACATAAAACCATAGAACTCAAAGAGGGTGTACTTTCTTTTTCATACAACTGTATCTATAATACACACATACACAACTGTCTATGTCAAGTGATACCTAGTTGACATTGCTTTATCTTGAGAAAGCTAAATGTTACTTGGACAGAAGGCCACCAGGAAATCCCCAGGATATAGACTATACTGGGAAAAATAATCCCAGAGATAGAAGTAGGTAATTGTAAGCCACTTCCACAACGTTTATTATGATTAAGAAATATTCCCCCTTTGATATTTCAACTGAAAAAAAATCAGTTGAACTTTTCATAGTATTCCCTTTTTTTTCCCCTTTTGCTAACAGGCATTTTTTTCTAATAGTACAGGGAGTCCTCACTTAACGACCATTCGTTTAGTGACTGAAGTTACAATGGCACTGAAAAAAGTGACTTATGACTGGTCCTTGCACTTACGACCATCACAGTGTCCCCCGCGGTCATGTGATCACAATTTGGGTGCTTAGCAACCATCGTGCATTTACTGTGGTGATCACCATTTGCAACCTTCCCAGCCGGCTTCTGACAAAGTCAATGGGAATCTGGCAGGAGGCCACAAGTCGCAGTCATGTGATGTCTTGCTTAACAACCATAGGTGATTTGCTTAACAACCACAACCAGGACTGCCAGAACTGCCATAGCTAAGCAAGGTGGTCACATGATGTTTCACTTAACGACTGCATTAGCAATGGAGTTGCTGGTCCTGATTAGGGCCATTAAGCGAGGACTACCTGTAATTACATTTACCTTTAGGAAACTCAGTGACAAATTATGAAAACATTAAAAGTTCTGTAACTTTGACCTGAATCTGTTGTTTTCATGTTTTTCTTGTGTAGCCAATCGCCTTTATTAAAATGTGCAAAACTTACTGTGCCTATATTACAGTGGAGGTCATCAGAGAAGCAGAGTTTAGAATTTTGCAAGCATTTGAGCCAAAATGCAAACAGCTCTTGACTTTTTTTGTAAAGGAAGGAAGAAAAGTTGCCTCTGCCCAATTTTTAGGACTCCAGTCTTCCCACCACACCAGTAAAGAGCTCACACTATTAAGAAGAGTTCGCTAAAGACAATGCTGGGCTGCTGGGAAGAAAGAAATGAGTAAATCAGCTTTTATCATCCATTCTCCATATATATATATATATATATATATATATTTTGGCAGACAGATTTTTAATAATTGGGATTGTTGTTGGATCACTATTGTATGTCCACAGTAAAAAAGGGATTTGCATATTTGTCTCATATTACATCTGCTAAATTGTAAGAATACCCAAGGAAGCTGAATATAATTTTGAGAATAGGAAGAATTCTGCTTTTAAAAGTTGCTTTTTTTTTCTTTTTTTTTTATCAAGGGATATACTAGCTCACTGGAGTTTATATACCCCTAATATGTGAATAATATACATTGTGTTAGCTTGTTTTGCGAACAGTTTCTCTTATAGTGCAGTCTAGTTTGTGGCTACCCTATTTCAGGATCCAGCTATTTTTGAAATTTCAGGTACTATTTCTTTAAAGCTACATTGCTTATTGAAAAACAACTTTGTTAAATATAGTTTTCCTTTTTTTGCCACCTAAACCTAAAATGTGCCTGACCTATCACTGAAAATATTCCTGGGAACCATAGTTACCATTTGCTTGCCTTCTCTCATATGTGTAGCTACATATAAGATGGGGGTATATAGTTGTGCTGCTTTATTAGACCAAAATATTATTCCAGTTATATTTATTTCTTGTATGTGGAAAGCGCTATAGGGTTATTTGTTGGAATTTAATTTGGTGGATATATGGTGACATTTAAGTCCTTCAGAGAAAGAATATACTTTTTCTTCAATTCCATATTAGATGTGTTCCTGACTTGATTATTTCTCAGTATCTTGATTCTTAGTTGATCAGATAGTTAACCGTAATTAGGTCTCTAGTGGCATGGCTGAGCTGATTGAGTGAAAGGTGGGAGGTGGTCTCAACTCTTCTCCCCCAAAAGTCCTCTGAATTTATACACCATGACCCACCTTGGTGTAGCTGCTTTACCTGAGTGCCTGACCAGTAAGTAGCAGAGAAGTAACAACAATAATAATTAAACTTTTGACTGGTATAATAGCAGGTATTATTCAAATCATTTAGAAAACAGCAACTGTTACCAACTAAACAGAAGGCGAATAGATGAAAAACAAAAGGCATTAAAGACCAGCTTCTAACTGTTAAATTGGTTTTAGAAAATTGCAAAAGAAGAAGGACAAATGTGCATGTTGCTTGGATTGATTTTAAGGTGTTTGATTATCACACAATTGGATTTCAAAGTGCTTGGAAATGACTGAAGTGAATCACAAAATTATTTTAAAAACCCAATGCGCTTGTTGAAAACATAGCTGATAATCAATGGTGAATAAATCAGCCAAATTAACATCAGAAGAAAAATATTTCAGGAAGATTCCCTCTTGCCATTACTATTGGTAACATTATTGATTCTGCTATTAATAATTTTGACTAAAATATGGGCTGGATATCAGACATTGAAAACTCAGCTAAACTTTTGCACCTCCTATATATAGATGACCTGAAACTACAGTGATGCTTAAAAGTTTGTGAACCCATTTGAATTTTCAATATTTCTGCATAAATGTGACCTAAAATGTAATTTGTTTTCTACATGTCCTAAAACTAGATAAAGAGAATCCAATTAAATGAGTCAGAAACAGTATACTCATTCATTTATTTATTGAGAAAAATGATCCAAAGCTACATATTTGTGTGTCCACAAACTTTTAAGCACCACTGTATATAGAAAATCACAGTTAAAAATTGAATCACAGCTTCATACAGTCAAAATTATAGCAATGACATTGCCATGGATTTTCAGCTAGGTAAGTGTGTATCATTATTAGTAAACCAAGGAAAATTGGTTAAAAGTGATGGATTGAAACATCAGGTGGAATATCATTAAATAAATGGAAGTCAAACCAGTGTAACCAAGGTACAGTATACATTAAGGTAAGGAAAGTCCAAGCTTAATGGTGGAAATACTGTTAAAGCCATTAAAACCTGGGTTATCCCACTTCTTTGATACTCTGCAGGAATGATAAACTGGACATAAACTAAGCTAGAAGCACTAGATCAAAAAACTCAGAAAATTATGATCGTCAACTGTGCACTACACCCCTGAAATGACATTGATAGGCCATATTTGCCCTTTAGTGAAAGGGGACATGGACTGCTGCAAATGAAAGAGACAACTGAAAAAAAAAGATTTCTGGCTAAATATGCTAAAAGTAGCCAAGAAGATAAACTAAATGACCTAATAAAGGAAGGTGCATTGAAAAGCAGTGAAACCAAGCATATTTATTAGAATGAGCAGCTGATGATGCAAAGGCAGATTTGGCAAAATAAACCATTACATGGCTGGTAGTTTAACAACATCCAAGGAAAGCTAGTGAATGAAAATACACTAGCTTGTGGTTTCAAAAACTTGTGGAATGAAAATACACTAGCTTGTGGTTTCAAAAAGGCACATTAAAGAAGGAAACAGAAGGGGCTCATTTTAGTGGCTCAAGAACAGTCATGATGTACAAATGTAATTAAAGCTAAAATTGAGAAAATTCAGTTTGCCATTTATGCAAAGAGCAGGAGGTTATGGTATGTGGATGTGAGAAGATTGTACTGACTATTTAGAAAGATACAATAAAGTGGTTTTAATTATTAGAATCTTGGTAAGAATTACATCTTACCAACAACCCAATCACAATATTGAAGAAGTGATTGAGAACAAAAAGGTTAGGATCCTATGGGACCTACAGATACAAACCAATAAACATTTAGCCCATAATAAGCCAGATATCACTGCAATTACAAAGAAACAGGTGTGGATAATTGACAATGCAGTAGCTGGAGATAGAAGGGTCAGTGAGAAGGAATTAGAAAAAATAGGAAAATATAAAGACCTTCAAACAGATATAGCAAGCAAATGTGGAAAAGAAAGTCATAGTGGTGCCAGTAGTGATTGGTGTGCTTGGTGCCATACTCAAAGATCTGGAAAAGTACTTGGACGCAATAGGAATGAACAGAATCCAGTCAGAGCTATCTGGCAGACTGTATATAAATAACAACAGCAACAACTTTAATGATAAACAACCAAAGCACTCCATGGACGTGTTTTGAAATATACTGAAGGACAATTGGACAACACCAAAGCATGGCAGTGGCTTAAGAATGGTATATTAAAAGTCAAAATGGAAGGAATGCTTTGTTATTGGGGCACTAGGTACAATATCACAAAGACTTAGAGAAATTGGATTATCTAAATTTGGAACAATTTAAAACAGCCCAACTACAAATAGCACTGCTGGGGGTTCATAAGTAATTAGGTGCTACTTATGCAATTCTCAAGTCTGTGGGTAGAGTTCAAATGAAGAACAAAACTGACCAACATTGGCCATGACACATGATTAGTGGAATTGTATTTATAACAACAATAATAAAAACTATAGATCCTAGCCCAGTGATGGTGAACCTATGACATACATGTCAAAGGTGACATGCCATGATGTTTTGGGTGACACACCAGCATTCACCAACACCCATCAACAACTATTCTCCCTGTTTGAGTTACCAAAGAGACTCAGTTTGTTTTACTTGTATTCCATTTTGGTAATTATTTGACAGTATTGACAGACTCAACCTCCAGACTTACTTTTTAAAAGAAGTCATGTGTAAAAACAATTAATGGTAAAGAAGATTAATGTGCTAAAATTATATACTGCTGCTCTGAAAGTTCTTTAATAGAGAGATTCACAGGAAAATTATAAGATCCTGGGCAAATCCCAAGATAATGTAAATGTGTAAGAAAGTGGGGAAATCTGTGGCACCAAATCCTGAATTCATCAAACAGCTTGAGCTTGAATAGAGGCAATGGATATTGGCCAGTAAAGTAGACTAAAATGCACAGAAACTAAAAATAATCTTAGTAAAGTGCTTACTAGACATTTATCTGTGTTTACCCAAGTAACAAAAGAATCCAGAACTTTTTTCCTGATTCCATTTTACTTTGTTTTCTGGAAATTTCCAGTTTTAATTTGGGACTGAAAGATAATAGTTTTCGTATTTCTCTTTTTTTGATCCCAACAAAACACTTTTTTGTTTTGCTTTTTACATCATTATCACATTTTATAAAACAGGTAAAATAAGTTTTTGAAGATTTTTTTTTTTTTGGTTAAAAAAAGCACTCTAGCCTTCATATTTGTTTCACATGGATTTTAAGGCATATATGCCTACTTATTGCTTATTCTTCATGAGAAACATAAAAAATCTGAGCAAGAGCATTTGGAGAATAGAGTTAAGGAATTTGTCAGTACATTACATTGCAGAGCTTAATTCCTTTTATGCACTTCATACATAATTATTGAATCACATGAGACAAAGATATTGTGAGTAAGGGGAAGGACTCAGAAATTATTGACCTCTTGATTAAAATAGCAACCACAAGATACTACTACTAAGGATGCTCAGGGCAAAATATATAATGAAACTTTTTTTATATTTTTATTCTCAATTTTATAATACTAAGGGAAAGGTTACTGAGAGGGAAATTAATCATTTTTACTAATACAGTTCATCCAAAGATTACATATGACCAAGGTAATTATCTAATTGTACCTTTATATGTACAAAAATTAATAGCCACTATTAAGTTATGAGAAGGAAAACTAGTCCGATTCAGTAGTGTAACATACATAATGACGGGGGAGGGGGTCTTCTTTATTGTTGGAAGATTATAATAAAGCTTGCTTCAGTTTCCTTTAGCAACGTTTATATAACAGTGATTTTGAAGACTGTAAAGATTTGGCTGATTATGCCAGTTATTGCCCAATTTCCTTGTTAAATAAATGTTGATACTAAAATGTTGACAGCAACCCTGTCATATAGACTACCAGAATCTGGATGTAACAGTAACTCTATCCCCTCAAATGGTCAGTTAAACTGAGGGGTTGTTGTTCTTTCATTTTAACTCCTGCACAGTCTAGTTTCATAAAAGGTCAGCAAGCCTTTTATCTATTACATTATTAATTGATACCTTAGATATATTTTTCTTTTAAAAAATGCAATTGGCAGTAATTATCTCATTGGATGAACGAAAGGCCTTTGATATGGAATAGTTCAAATTTTTGAGGCATGATTTGGCCAGACATGGTTTCCTTCTTTTTTATTTATTGGATTCAGACCAAGTCCAGGATCATTACAGATGGGACTGTTTCCTTACCTGTCAAGATGTTTAATGGAACTCATCGAGTGTGTCCTTTGTTTCCTCTTATATTTAATTTGACCTCTTTTGTCAGGCAATCAGAGTGGCTAGAGTTGAAAAAATTGTGTTTATATGTTGATGATATATTACGTCTTATTCAGAATTATGTATGTTTTGTGCCTAAATGTATTGATATTATACCACAGTTTGATAAATTATTAGGTATTTCAGTTAATTGGAATAAGTCTTATTTAATTTGACCTCTTTTGTCAGGCAATCAGAGTGGCTAGAGTTGAAAAAATTTTGTTTTATGTTGATGATATATTACGTCTTATTCAAAATTATGTATGTTTTGTGCCTAAATGTATTGATATTATACCACAGTTTGATAAATTATTAGATATTTCAGTTAATTGGAATAAGTCTTTAAAATTTGCTGTAGGCTCTAATATATTTGTGAAAATCTGTAAAAAAATGGGGGTTCATTCTTTGAGTTCTTGAATTCTTTAAATATATTGGAATAATTATTTTAAGAACAGCTTCTTCATTTGTGGATGTAAATATTTCAACCTGCTTGTCTCAGATTAATTTTTATATAAAGTGGTAATTAATAGGGCAATATGTATCTTTCCTATTCTTTACAGGGAAAGATACATGTAATAATTAATGTTATTCCAAAATTCTGAGAAGGAATTCCTTGCTAATACCTTTAAGGAACTTGAAGCAGGTTGGTAAGTTTTGAAGAATGCTTTTAATAAGACAACCCCCCAGAATTTATCTAAATTATGGGTGGCAGATTATAATAGGGATTTTAACTTTCCTGATTTTCAGCTCTACCATTGGCTATATTTTTTTAGCTTCTTTTTTTTCTTTTTTCTTTATAATAACTTTATTAATTGTTTAAAAGAACAGTAAAAACTAACCAAAACTAATATTAAGAAAGAAAAGAAGAAAAAAAGAAGGAATTGGAAAAAAAGAAAATAGTAAAAAGCAAAAGTGCAGAAAAGAAAAAAAAATAACAAAAAAAGAATTGACTTCTGACTCACCCCGCAACAGATATAAGTAAAATATTCATCAAACTCTTGCTCTAAATTTACAACATAACTTCCATTATTGTATTAACCCATATAATTTCTAATCATCAAACCCTTACAACATAATTTCATTTTTCTATATCCCACAAAAGCCCCCCCCAAAGTCCAATTAACATTAAAATTATACAATGTCTTATCTTGAGTCAAAACCATCACTTTTGCCATCTCAGCCAACTCCATCAACCTCACAGACTATTCTTCCACCTCTATAAAACCTTGCTGCTGTTATTATATATAAAAATAAAATTATAGATAATGTCATGCTCTTCCACCTTTATGCATATAAAATCCTTACTATTATTGTCATATATAAGAACAGAAATTCCATAAATTTAATAACAAATATATTTTAACCTTAGTGAATTTTATGCCAAGATCCTTAAAACATCATCATTCAGTCCTCATCACAAAAACAAATCCCATTAATAACTACCAAGAACCTCAGCATATATGTTAATCATAGTCCAGTAAATTCACTTTGTAAACCTTCTGTTTACTTTTAAAAAGCTTAATCTTTAATCCTCTCATATAATGTCGCACAAGTTGATTCCCCATCATCTCTTTATCTTCTCCCAGAAACATCTCCAGTAGTTTCTCCAGGAACAGCCTCACTGATGCAATACATACCTTTTGCAAATCCAAGATAAAAAATCTTTCCAAATCACTTCTCCATTATTTGTATGTTTCCTTTTGAACATTGTGACATCAGTTGATACAATTTGTAGTTCCATTCTGGCATCTTTTTCTATATTATCCCTTGGCTATCTTAAGTTTATGTTTAAATCCACAAATTCTTTATTCATACCACTTTCATAGTCGGACATTTTTTGTGAACTTCAATCCACATCCAATTCAGTCTCCACCTCTTTTTCAAAATTAATCATCTTACTGACTCTTTCCTTTATCTTTTTTTCAAGGGACTTAAATTTAGCTCCTAGTTCATCAAACGTTGACTGGAATAAATTTAAAGGAGTTATTTTATCATCTAACAGTTGCTCCAAAGGTCCTCTTTTTTCTTCTTCTTCTTCTTCTTTTTTTCCATTTAGACAAGTAAAATGTATAGCCGGATATAATGAATCACAAGCTAAAGTAAACTGCAGTTCACACCTTCTAGTGTCTTTCAAGCTGGAATTGCAGATGGACGTGCTCACTTCAAAGGGAGCACACAGGAATCAAGTTACAGTCTACTTCTGTTTTAAGAGCCCCACCAATCAGCAGGCACAATTGAACAAAACAAGAAACTTTCCCATAGAAAAGGCAAACTTCGTTGCTGCAAATGGAGTTTCATAAAAAAAATAAACTTTTAACAAATACATTTTCCTTTTTCGCTGTGAGTAAATTTTAAGTCTGTTTTAAATTCCACTTTCCTCCAGCTTGTGAATTAAACAGCCTGATTTCAAATTCTATTTCTTCATTTAAAAATATTGTCCCAAAAACAAAGATAAGCCCCAAGAGATTTACTTATCTGTTGTGAAGGAAGGTCTCTGTTAAGCTAAAAAATAGTTATAATCCAAGGTGTTTAAGAAATAAGAATTGGAATTTAAGAACTGCAGCGTTGAACGAAGATGGATCCTCCACCTTCCAGCCGCTTGACTCAAAAGCCATTCACAGAAGCTTCTGTCTCTGTGATTAGCTTTGAGGAACAGCTGTCCGGAGACCATATAGATTGATTGCCTCGCTTCCTCCTCAATCTGGAGCAAGGTGGGCAGCTAGCGCTTGCTGCAAGCCACCAGTCCAGCTGCGGTGTCATCTCCCCTGTCACGAAAAGATGTTTAAGCCCCCATGATTGATTGTTTGTTTATTAAATTTGTATGCTGCCGTCTTTCCCATCGGGAGCCCATTTTAGCTTCTTTTTTCCTATGGAATTCAAATAATCAAGTTTAAAAACAATTATAGGCACAGTTATAAAATTATGTGATCCCTCTGATGTCATAGCTGAAACTTGGGTGTTTGTTTTTTTAGTCAAGATTCTGCTTTATTTCCAGTATTAAAGGGAGCAAGGTGTATTTGAAAGATCTTGGGGCAGAAATATAATTCTGATTCTTATTCATATGAAAAATTTACAGTTTGGGATAATCCCAGTCTAAATATGTTTGTTTGGTTTTGTACTTATGGGCTTATAGAAGAATGGATACATTAAATCAACTTACTAGCAGTCAAGTTTAGTCTTGTGCTGCACTTCCCCATTATCCAATATTATACAATAGTACTGTTCTGGCTTACATACAAATTCAACTTAAGGACAAACCTTGGGAATGGAACTTGTTCTTAAACTGGGGACCACCTGTATTCCATAATTAAAACATATTGGCATATATTATATGCTAGCAAATTAAGGCTTCCACATTGCAAATATACATTTCTGTATTTTCTACTTGTTGTTTAGTCGTTAAGTCGTGTCCGACTCTCCGTGACCCCATGAACCATACTGCGCCAGGCCTTCCGGTCCTTCACTGCCTCCCTGAGTTTGCTCAGTTTCATGCTCATTGCTTCAGTGATGCTATCTAACCATCTCATCCTCTGCCGTCCTCTTCTCCTTTTGCCTTCAATCTTTCCCAGCATCAGGGTCTTTTCCAAAGAGTCCTCTCTTCGCATTAGGTGACCAAAGTATCTGAGCTTGAGCTTCATTATCGATCCTTCCAATGAGCAATCAGGGTTGATTTCCTTTAAGATTGACTGGTTTGACCTCCTAGCAGTCCAGGGGACTCTCAAGAGTCTTCTCCAGCACCACAGTTCAAAGGCATCAATTCTTCGGCGCTCCGCCTTCTTTAGGGTCCAGCTCTCACAGCCATACATTACTACTGGAAAAACCATAGCTTTGACTATGCGGATCTTTGTCGGCAAGGTGACGTCTCTGCTTTTTAATATGCTATCTAGGCTTGCCATAGCTTTCCTCCCAAGGAGCAAGCGTCTTTTAATTTCATGGCTGCAGTCTCCATCTGCGGTGATCTTGGAGCCCAAATAAATGAAGTCTGTTACTGCTTCCATTTCTACCCCTTCTATTTGCCAGGAATTGATGGGTCCAGATGCCATGATCTTAGTTTTTTTAATGTTGAGTTTCAAACCAGCTTTCGCACTCTCCTCTTTCACCCTCATCAAGAGGCTCTTTAGTTCTTCTTCACTTTCTGCCATTAGGGTGGTATCGTCTGCATATCTGAGGTTGTTGATGATTCTCCCTGCAATCTTAATTCCGGCTTGTGATTCTTCCAGCCTGGCATTTCTCATGATGTACTCTGCATATAGGTTAAATAAGCAGGGTGACAGTATACAGCCTTGTCGTACACCTTTCCCTATTTTGAACCAATCGGTTGTTCCGTGACTGGTTCTAACTGTTGCTTCTTGGCCTGCATACAGATTTCTCAGGAGACAGGTAAGGTGGTCTGGTACTCCCATCTCTTTAAGAATTTGCCACAGTTTGTTGTGATCCACACAATCAAAGGCTTTTGCATAGTCAATGAAGCAGAAGTAGATATTTTTCTGGAACTCTCGTGCTTTCTCCATGATCCAGCGAATGTTGGCGATTTGATCTCTAGTTCCTCTGCCTCTTCGAAACCCAGCTTGTACATCCGGTAGTTCTCGGTTCATGTATTGCTGAAGCCTAGCTTGTAGGATTTTGAGCATAACCTTGCTAGCATGTGAAATGAGTGCAATTGTGCGATAGTTTGAGCATTCTTTGGCATTGCCCTTCTTTGGAATTGGAACATAAACTGACCTTTTCCAATCCCGTGGCCACTGTTGCATTTTCCAAACTTGCTGGCATATTGAGTGCAGCACTTTAACACCATCGTCTTTTAGTATTTTAAATAACTCAGCTGGAATACTGTCATCTCCACTAGCTTTGTTGTTAGCAATGCTTCCTAAGGCCCACTTGACTTCACTCTCTAGGATGTCTGGCTCAAGGTCAGCGATCACACCAGCGTGGACATCAGGGACATTAAGATCTTTCTTGTATAGTTCTTCTGTGTATTCTTGCCACCTCTTCTTAATCTCTTCTGCTTCTGTTAGGTCCCTGCCTTTTTGTCCTTTATCATGCCCATCTTTGCACTAAACGTTCCTTTCATATCTCCAATTTTCTTGAAGAGATCTCTAGTCTTCCCCATTCTATTGTTTTCCTCAATTTCTTTGCATTGTTCATTTAAGAAGGCTTTCTTATCTCTCCTTGCTATTCTCTGGAAATCTGCATTCAGTTGCTTATATCTTTCCCTTTCACCCTTGCTTTTCGCATTCCTTCTTTCCACAGCTATTTGTAAAGCCTCATCAGACAGCCATTTTGCTTTCTTGCATTTCTTTTTCTTTGGGATGGTTTTAGTTGCTGCCTCCTGTACAATGTTACGGACCTCCGTCCATAGTTCTTCAGGCACTCTGTCTACCAAATCTAATCCTCTAAATCTATTCATCACCTTCACTGTGTACTCACAAGGAATATGATCTAAGTCATACCTGAGTGGTCTAGTGGTTTTCCCTACATTCTTCAATTTAAGCCTAAATTTTGCAGTAAGAAGCTCATGATCTGAGCCACAGTCAGCTCCTGGTCTTGTTTTTGCTGTCTGTATAGAGCTTCTCCATCTTTGGCTGCAAAGTATGTAATCAATCTGGTTTCGGTATTGACCATCTGGTGATGTCCATGTGTAGAGTCGTCTCTTGTGTTGTTGGAAAAGAGTGTTTGCTATGACTAGCTTGTTCTCTTGACAGAACTCTATTAGCCTTTGCCCTGCTTCATTTTGTACTCCAAGGCCAAACTTGCCTGTTATTCCGATTACTCCTTGACTTCCTACTTTAGCATTCCAATCCCCTATGATGAAAAGGACATCTTTTTGGTGCTAGTTCTAGAAGATGTTGTAGGTCTTCATAGAAGCGGTCAACCTCAGCTTCTTCAGCATCAGTGGTTGGGGCATAGACTTGGATGACTGTGATATTGAATGGTTTGCCTTGGATACGCACTGAGATCATTCTGTCGTTTTTGAGGTTGTACCCCATTACTGCCTTTCCGACTCTCTTATTGACTATGATTGCAACTCCATTTCTTCTAAGGGTTTCTTGCCAACAGTAGTAGATATAATGGTCACCCGAATTAAATTCACCCATTCCCGTCCATTTCAGTTCGCTGATTCCCAAGATGTCGATGTTCAGTCTTGTCATCTCATGCTTGACCACATCCAGCTTGCCTTGGTTCATAGATCTTACATTCCAGGTACCTATACAATATTGTTCTTTGCAGCATCGGACCTTCTTTTCGCTTCCAGATACATCCACAGCTGAACGTCCTTTCGGCTTTGGCCCAGCCGCTTCACTCTTTCTGGAGCTACTTGGAATTGCCCTCCGCTCTTCCCCAGTAGCATATTGGACACCTTCCGACCTGAGGGGCTCATCTTCCGGCGTCATATCTTTTAGCCTTTTAACATTGTCCATGGGGTTTTCTTGGCAAGGATCCTGGAGTGGGTTGCCATTTCCTTCTCCAGTGGACCACATTTTGTCAGAACTCTCTGTCATGACCTGTCCGTCTTGGGTGGCCCTGCACGGTATAGCTCATGGCTTCACTGAGTTACGCAAGCCCCTTCGCCATGACAAGGCAGTGATCCATGAAGGGGGTATTTTCTACTGGATTGTCCCAAATTAAAGAGGCAGCAGAATTAACAAATATCTTGTACTTAGATTTGTCTAATCAGTAAAGTATATTGTGTTCCCCACACTTAGTCAGGAAATACTCTAATCTTTTCAACAGTGCTATTAGCAAGACTTGAGTATCTCATACATACTTTTCAACTTAGTTTATTAATTTCATTTTATAGGTTATTGCACTTAAGAATGAACATTGAAGATAAGCTAGGAGGATTGTTTCTTAAATGTGGTAGCATAGAACAAATGCCATCATCGAGGGATATGGTTGGAATGGGTGCCACCTCTGACCAGTCGGCAGTTTCTGTAGAACGGCAAGAAGCAGTGCTTCAAGACCGGGCTATGGCACGTCAAGAAATTCTTTCTGCAGATGAAGTTTTACAAGAAAGTGAACTCAGACAACAAGAAATGATCCCACATGATGAACTTATGGTCCATGAAGAGACGGTGAAAAATGATGATGACATGGAGGGACAAGACAGACTTCCTCAAGGGCTTCATTATGCAGTTAATGTTCCTGTAAGTATTTTCTTTCACTAATTTTGTGTGTAGATTTGAGGATGTGTTGTTCAAAAGACAGTCAAATGAAAACCAGAATAAAAGTATTTAACTGGCACTTTTACAATTGGAGCTTTTGTACAAAAATAGGTATCAGTCCCTTAGTTTGTTTTGTATCTTAGCTGGCTTAGATGGTTATGGAATTATGTAGAGATTGCTTCAAAGTGTAAGCAAAGGGTAAACATGAAAAAGTCAGTGGTTTGTGGCTATTTTATTTCATTAATCAGTGATGGATTTGGTTTGATGTCAACAGTGGGAAGAAAGTTAGATGAAAAAAAGGTTGTTTTAAGATAACTTTATCCAGTTTTTCTAGTTGTTGGCATCTTTGACACTATGTATTTGTCACTAGAGGCCTTTCTCACGTCTTCTCTTTGGTCTAAAGAGAGTAATGGTTCTTAAAATTACTGATGAGATTATAACACTGAAAAAGAGTTTTCCTCTACTAATAGATACCCTCCTCCCCCAGGTTTGCAGGTCTGTTTTCTTTTTCATTTTGGAATACTTAGAAAAGTTTCAGCCTTTAAGCAGGTGAATGGTTGAGTGAGATTGGAGGAGAGTGGACAGGAGAGCACTGATAAGGACTGCGGGAAGGCAGAGGAGACAACAGACATGGCAATTAGAGTGAGTGATTGGGAATGAAGTGGGGAGCAGTACGTTGGATAGACATGGGGTGATGAGCTATACTGGAAATCCTTCTGGGCCACTTTACTTTTCACATGTATACAGGATGGCTTTGATTCTGAAATGAAAGACAACAGCTAAGATGGCTGATATGAGCACTTTACAAACACAAATTTGCTCTTAAAGCCAAACTGCTTTATTGATGTTGATGAAATTTTGTTTTGTAATAAAAGAGCAATGGAAGATTTACAAATACTTTCTCAAGGGAAAGTTCTTCATGACTGGGTTGTTTTTGTATCTGCTTTTTTCCAAAAAATTCTGATAAAGTTCAAAGAAAATTGCAGAGTTCTATGATGATTTTACTCAGCAAAATTTACCCCTTGATTCATGTCAGATGTAAAGTATATGCAACTTAGGTATGGGTTTGCATTTGCCATATAAAAAATTATAAATGTGTAGGCAAACCTGTTTACCCCAGGTAGTTCAGAATTTGGAAATCTGATTCTGAAAGGATGAAACGAAAGGATACAAATCTAATTTTTAAATTGTAATTGAAGAAATCAGCAATTACGGGTAGTGCTCATTTAGCAACCACAATTGGAACTGTCAACTCGGTCATTAAGCGAAGTGGTCGCTGAGTGGAAAATCACATGATTGTGATTGTGTTTATGATTTTACTTCAGCTTTCCTTTGCTTTACAGCATCAGAAGGATACAACCCCAAACAGCTGGGTGAGCCAAACAACAGACAAGATTTCCGAAACTTGACTCTTATAGCCCTTTTTCCCCATTCCCCTGCCCTTTGGAATGCTCACCCCAGAGCTGGGATAATTAGCAAGAAGGGAATTAATGTTTGTATTTACATTCATTGGAGAGGAAGGGATTACAAGAGAGAAAGCAGGCACACAATGGGGAATACACATTGTAAGCAATGTGCTGGTGCCAGCTGTTTGCCTAGCATGCTCCCAGCTCCCAGCCATTTAGGAGGCAAATAAAAGCCAAAGGTGTGAAACTGATTAAAGTTTTGTCAGTTACAGGTAGTAGCTGTAAGCCTGGACTGAACCTAGAGTCACTTGTATAGTGAGATGAGCAGCATATATAAATTTGAAAAATAAATAAATGAAATAATAAATAAAATAATTAAGATCACAGAGGTGAGCTTGTTAACTTGCCCTTAGCACTTTTTAGGGAGGCACTACACTGTGGAGAAAAACAGCTTAGGAAGAGATAGCTTGTTTAGGCAATCTCCATTCTGCTGGCAGGGTGGGGAGAGAAAAAATGGATAAGGCACAGGACAGCATCTACTAACTGACTGTAATGGTGAACACATGACTGAGAGAGAGACATTGCAAAAGTTGTAAATGTGGGCATTGGTCATAAAGTTACTTTTTCATCACCGTTGTAACTTCAAACGGTCACTGCCTGAGGCAGTTGCTAAGTGAGGTCTACCTGTATGTTTTCATCCATTATGTATGTTGTCAAATTTTTCACCGTGATCTTAAAATTTCATTGCGATCTTAAAATTTTCTGTTAAAAATCTTGGGGAGGGAAATGAGACATAGGACATGAGACATGAGAATTTTGTTATAAACAGTTATATGGAACAAAGCCATGTGCCTAAATCTTAACGCCAAACTGAGCACATTTGTGACTTAACTTCCCTGTGGCATTTTTGTCCAAAAAGTTATGGAGTTGCACAGAAATTAACTTGGAGTTAGGAAAAAAAATGTGTAATTCACAACCTCAGAAAACCTAGACTGTTAAACATTTCCCAACCTTCTGTTTTGACTGTGGTGCCTGCTTTGAATGTAAGTATTACATTTCACTGTTCAAGAAAGTATTAGAGAATTACAAGTAGTTGCTGTTCTATAGGAAAAATAACACTGATTTCAGTCAGGGAAATTCTAGAACTTAACATTCTTTTGGAATTTATCTAGCAGCTCTGCTCCAGTAGCAATCAAAATTTTAGGTTAAAAATACTATGACCTAGGTGCCAATTTAATTACTGCCTTTTTGAACAATACACCAATTTCTAGACTCAAGTTCCCACTGCAGAATTGGCATTCCTGTATATTGTGACTAAGACAGCAGATGTCAGGCCTAGTTGACCTAAGCTGAACTTGAAAAGCTAAACAAGGATCTGGTTAATACTGGGATAGGAGACCATCAAGGAGTCCCAAGGTTTTGTAAGACTGGGAAGTAAAAAAACATATAGGAAGAGGTCAGTGGTAATGACCTCAATATTGTTGCCAAGAAAGCAAGATGGATGTGTCTGTGTAATCATGTCCATGTAAGCATCAGAAGTGGAGTTTGATTTGAGGGAGAATTTATTTTTTGTATTGTCATGAATTAGAAATTAAAAATCTTTTGTCTGTTGATATAACTGTTTTAAATGTTTAAGTAAACATGTTTTCAGTAAAGTGTCAGTTTAACAGACCTCGATGAAATGGACTTCATATGCAATGGACAAAATTTCCACTGTATTTATGTCATCTTATCATTACAGAAATTTGCATAATTTATGTAACAACATCACCACAGATGATATCCTCTCTGATTTAACACAGTTGGCAGTAATGGACACAGCCTCTCTCTAGCTGTTCCAGTAAATCAAGGTTTCATTTGTATATATGGCACATAATTCAAGTAATAAATAGTAACTGCATTTGAAGGTATAACAGGAGGGCATCATCAGTAGAACATTCAGTAAACAAAGTTGTTGTTCTCCCCTTGAGCCCAACATAATAAAAAGGTACAGAGTCCTGCCAAGTGAATTGCCATTATTTCTTTAAATAGCTTAAAAATATAATTAATATGCTGCAATTGCTATTTTAGCAGATCAGTGTGAAACAAGAAATTACATTTACTGATGTGGCTGAGCAGCAGAAACGGGACAAAAAGCTAATGCGAGAAGGTATAGATATGCAAAAAAAGAAGAAAAGAAAGCAGCGTTCTCCAGCAAAGGTAAGACAATTAATTAAAGACCTGGTAATTAAGGTGCATGGTGCATGGAATCCATCCATTCCACTGGAAATAATATCTGACAATAGTAGATTCACCTAATAGTAGCTCCAAAGCAAAGCAAAAAGATATTCATAGCATGTTTCTTTAACCTTCTTTTCACAGCACATGTCTTTGGCGTACTGTCACATCTGCCTCCTCAGGCGACTCCTTCTCTAAATATTTTTTCTATAACTATGCAGTACTAGAGATCATTTACCAATGAATATTTAGATGAATAACACAGCTTTAATAGGAACTTAGTATTAAGATGAATTAAATAACACTGTATTTTATGAATTTTATTTTTATTCATACAGTGCATTAGTGCTGAAATTAATCATTGAGTATTTTTGAAATGAAGTAATTGCCTTACAGTGAAAAGGTGCTATTCATAGATGTAGTAATTTGAAAGAAATTGTGTAGATCTGAAACTTATTATTTAAGGTTTTGCATTTTGAGTTTCCTTTCATTAACTGAGGCAAAAACGTATGAGACCTTGAGAATGAAACACATATTTTTTAATTCAAACTCACTGTTACACTGTGGTCATTTGCAAATATGAACTCCAATTATTTGTCCTCATTAATTTCCACTCAGCAGTATGTCCTAAGTGGCAAGTTTCATACTGTGAGGTTTAAGCTTGAGAATGTCAAATGTTGTCTCTGTTCAAAATAATTACTGAAAATAATTGTTGAAAATATTTCTCCTGTTTAATTCAGTTTCTAAAGTTTTCATTAAATGGATGAAGCACTAGTTAAACATTTCATATGGCTGTTTCATTCATAATCTGAAAATACTGAAAGAACCGTTTTCTCCTTTTTCATTTGATGTATTGCCCTTCAAACTTTGTTAGTATTGTATAAATTAGGTTTCAAAATTGACTGCAAAAAGTGGCATCTGAGTGCTACTTGAAGAGGTCTTTTTTTACATTGGCTTTGAAGATTATAATTTAATCTAATTAGAGCATGACAGTTAATATGCATTCCACTGTATTTCATGTGTGTGGTTGGAGATTAAGAGTCCCCAGCCTTTAGATTTGTGTTTTTAAAAGAGTAGCTTTTTGTGAAAGTGATATCCTATGATACTGCTTTGTTAGTAATAGGGAAAGACAAAATTCATGGTTCTCACATAAGGTTAAAGATAACATGGACTGAGGTGGTTTGTCTAGCTGCTTCTGCTGGCCAGAGAAGGAGGCAGGAGAAGTTGAGCAAGGTGAACCAACATACTGCTTATTCATGAACATGTAATTAAGACTAAAAAACCTGGCTATCTTAGCTTGGTGTTTCACTGAGAGAAATCTTACAATTTCACTAAAAATCTGCAAGTAAAATTACCAAGTTACATACCATGTTATGTATGTATACTATGGCTATATCAAAAACAAAATAAAACAAAAACAACTTTGGAGTTGGTGGGTATTTTTCAAGTTCTAAGCAAAGAAAAAAGAGTTCCTCTATTTTGTAGTTTATTTTGCTGCTTGTTTTTTCTTAGGTCTACCAAAAAGGTCATTTAAAGTTGCTGTATGATGCCACTATTAGGAGAAAAAAATGTTACAGCAGCAATAAGATTAACAAGTTTCTAGCTTTTCTATTTCATCTGATTATTTACATGTTCATATATATAACAAACACTAAAAAGATAATGTTTTGTTATGTCACCAAAGGAAATAATTGCAGTCATCCTTGTTTATAAACTCCCTAGATATTTTGCATTGTGGTTTGATACTAAAGTGCTTAATTTCCCCCTATTGAATTTGAATTTACATTGAATATAATTATTCAGAAATTAATGTGAGACTGAATTTTGCCGTTTTAAAAATAGATCCTTACAATAAATGAGGATGGATCACTTGGTCTGAAAACTACCAAATCTCATATTTGTGAGCATTGTAATGCTGCCTTTAGAACCAACTACCATTTACAAAGACATGTCTTCATTCATACAGGTACTGCTTGAATTTAAATTGTTTCTTTTATTATCAATCTGAAACAATTGACTGAATAATGAATATAAAGTAATGTATACTCTAGATTCCAAAGTGCAGGACATCTGGCATCTAAGCTTAGGTATTTCATGCACCAAGGTGTCAAAAAATACCAGAGAGAATTAGTGCCCTTATTGTTAATTTGATATATATAGTGTTGCTCTTATACAGAGATGCTATATATTTACAAGCAACCTACTTTCTGATTTTGCTTTGTTTATAAAATAGGCTCTGGATTTTTACTTGGCCGATGAAGGGTTTAAATGTATATTGTATAGTGTCTCAGGAGCACTATTTTATCCCAGATAATTTAGGTAGACTTTTTATATTAAAATATTTTGGGGTCACTTGGATACTGGCTTCCAGTAGTCTACTGTTTTATTTCTCAACAGAGTATTTAGAAATGAATGTTTGTAGCTTTTAACTTACAGATGTGGAATTATATTGTTTAAGGTGAAAAACCATTTCAGTGCAATCAGTGCGAGATGCGTTTCATACAGAAGTACCTGCTACAGAGACATGAGAAGATTCATACTGGTGAGTATAGTGCCTTGAGTATCTTTGCTGATGTGTTTAAAAATTGTTCCCAAATCATGGCCAGGTTTGGGGTGATTTAACAGCTTTGTTTTAATATATGAAAGAATTTAGGTGTACAATTTAGTTTGCATTTTTGAATTGCTGAAAAACTGATAACTGGTATGAATACTGCTTGGGAAATATTTACTGTTGGGTAAGTGATAAACAGGAATATTCTAAAAAATGTATAGGCCAAGTGCCTGTTGCCTAGGCGTTTGCACCTTGTTTTTACAAACTTTCATATAGAAAATTAAAAATGAGGTAGAGATTTAGCAAAAGACAGTAGAAGTAAAAAGACCCAAACTTAAAAGTTTGGTTACATTTGTCCCTTTAAAAAATCTGCTTCAGGAAAACCACATTTTCTAAACAGGCTTGGCTTTAGTAGGTTTTTGGCATTTTGGTGCATGCCTTTTCATTGCTTCCATAAATATTTAGGAATACAGTCCCCTTGGACTTCTAGATGCCAATTTTCAGACTCTTTTTCTGAAAAGTAGAACTTGCACATAAGCTAAGTGTTGCTTGGTGAGATATTTCATATTTGTAAAATTACTAATGCTTAGTTTTTTGTTTTGGTCTGTATGTAAACCTTGAGAAATGCAACAGCATTTTTTTTTCACAGTGAAGTTGTCTGCACAAGTCTTGGAATGCTTGCATCTTAGTTTTAATGGGTTTGCAGTTTGACTTATCTTGACTCCTCTGTTTTTTCCAAGCTATGCTTAATTTTTGTCTTTTTTCCTGGCTTTCTTCTACTGCTGTTCTTCAATATTGTTGCTATCCACTTAGTTAAACAATTGGTATAACTACATAATAAGTATTTAAACATACAGGGTTTTTTTTTTCAAAAACTAATTTTCTACTCAGTACACTAGTGATATGTGAGCATTCTGCAGAGTCAATTGAAATGATCAGCATGTATGTTTGACATAATAAATACTTCTCCTCCAACAGATTTCCAACATTTAGAAAGAGGAAGAATTGTCTAAAATGTATTCTAGGTGCCACTTGTGAAAATATTTTAGACTCATTCAGATAAATTATTCAGATTATTTTTAAATATGCATAAACCAGCTTAATTTGTACAATTTATTAGAATACAGTGGTACCTCTACTTACAAACGCCCCTACTTACGAATTTTTCGAGATATGACCAGCTCCGGCCCCAAAAAATTACCTCTACTTACGAACCGGATCCGCGGCCATTTTCCCTGCTGCCACGTCGCGGCTTCCTGTGGGCGAGATTGCGGTAGCAAGGAGACGTTTGGTGAGGCTTGTGGTGTGTTTTGTGGCGTTTGGAAGGTTTTTGTGGCGTTTGGAAGGTTTTTGAGGTTTAAAAATAAAATGCATATGTTTCAGAACTGTTTAGCCGTATTTACATCGAACCTTATGGGGGAAATTTACCTCGGGGTGCGACCAAATTCGGAGGGCGGATTAGCTGTATTTACATTGAACCTTATGGGGAAATTTGCCTCGTGGTGCAGCCAAATTCAGAGGGCGGAACGGATTAACCGGATTTACATTGAACCTTATGGGAAACTTTACCTCGACTTGAGACCAACTCGAGTTGCAACCAGAGTCACGGAACGGATTAAGTTCGTAACTAGAGGTACCACTGTATATGCTTTTCTAATTTATGAAGAAAAATCTCATAACACCCAACAAGAAAGTAATATTTTACTTGGAAGAGATGGTGACATGAAAGGAGTAGGATCCAGCTACAATGGAATTCATAATCTATTTATGACAGGCAAGCATCACTGGGAAAGCCAGTTAAGAATTAGAAACTTGCTTTAATAAACCTGCAATTCCAATATATTAGTCTGTAGTGGTACATGATGTGTTTTGTAACAAGAAACTTGCAGTGTTTCTCCTCTAAGATAGTAATAGCTAAGCTATGCAGTGCTTTTGACTTGATTTCTAAAACGTGCTTCAGAATGTGCTGGAAAGCAAATACACTAAAGTAGAGCCACCTTTTCCTTGGATTTTGCAGCTGCTCTAGTATTGAGACAGTAGCAACATTCATGCTTTCATGCACTCCAAAGCATCCTTTGGAGGCAGAATCCAAAGTGCTACACAGAATGATAATAAAAATCAGCCATAGGAAGCTTCAATCAGAAACAAAGAAGGAAGTGTGATTTACTTTTCCCTGCTGATCCTTTTTCCTCCCAAAATAGTATCTTGAGGATGTTCCTTTTCTTGTAGAGAGAAAAAAGTTGGGGATCAGTACCCTTACAATACATTTAAATGGGGGAAGATAGCTTAGGAAAGATACTAGATTTGCTGCCCTTTCCTGCATTCCTACTTAAAGCTGGTTGTTGTTGTTTAAAAAAAGAAATACTAAAATCCTGAGGTATGCAATATGTACAATTGTCATAGATATATTAGGACCATAGAAAGTATCTAATATCAGGTAAGACTATTAATCCATCAACTGTGTGGCAAAAATTCTCTAGATTCTTTTCCAGTACTTCTTTGCAAATGTTTTTGATTAGAGAGATCTGGAATATATAACCTGTAACCTTCTGTATGTGAAATTATACCTCAATATTTTACTTGCATTTAATTTAGATTTCAAGGGCAATGTCACTGAAATTCAGTGCATAATTAAAATGTATTTTATATTTATAAATCTTTTTGTTTTCTGAGTATGTTTAGATTTTGGTTCTCCTTTTATATGTAGGAGTTTCAATATTGCCTTCTAAATACAGTGGTACCTCAGTTCACGAACTTAATTCGTTCCGCGACTCTGGTCGTGACCCGAATCAAATTTCCCCATAAGGTTCAATGTAATTACGGTTAATCCGTTCTGAACCATATGTGTTTTTTTTTTAAAACCGCAAAAATATGAAACAAAATACAGTACGAAGAGAGAGAACGCTAACCTTGCTCGACGCGACTTCTGGCGTGGAGAACAGGAAGGCAGGTGGGGAGGCGGTTATTGCTTGGAGGGAGAGTCCCCCTCCCTACAGGAAGCCGCGACCACGTGTCACGGCAGGGAAAATGGCCGCGGATCCTGTTCATCACCCAATCCGGCGTTCGCGAATGGAGGCAAAATTTTGCAAACGGAGCTGTTCATGACCCGAATTGGTCGTGAACAGAAGCATTCGTGAACCGAGGTACCACTGTAGTTTTAAAGAAATACTTCTGTTTCATTTTTTATCCTCCAACAGGGTAACAGATCCCAAATTTTAGCTGAGGTACAACAGTAGTCTACTCTTTCTAATTACCTCAACCACATAGATGAGCAGGAATAAACTGTAGTGAGTTTCAAGCTTATAAACTCCAACTCTTCTTTTTTTCCCTTTGCATATAGTTCTCAGAATATTTTGAAGGGCTGTCCTATGTAAAAAGTCTTAGTTGTGAATTAGGATTCTGCTTATTCTGGAAGATCAGTTTGATAACTGTGAATGCTTCTTGATTATATGTAATCTGCCTGTTCAGGTAGTGGCTATGGCAAGGGGTACATTTGCACTATTACATTTAGTACCTTTCCCAAGTTGGTATAATATAATTCATATCACAATTATGTAGAACACTACCATAGTTACCGATGGTTTCTGTTGCAGCTTTACATTATAACGTGTACATTAGAGTAGCACATTGTAATAGGTTGGCTGCTAAATGGTACATAGAGATAACTAGGCTACAAAATTCAGGGGCTAACTAGATGGTAACAGAGTTTTTCGTATCTCTTTGCTGCCATCTAGTGATTGCCAAGATTTTGGTCACTTAAATATGATATGATTATTCTGTTGTAATTTTTAATGCTTGGGTCAGTGGGACTCCCCACTTTATTGAAGAAAAAAGTTGCCATCAAAATTAACTCTAAATCTTATAGAATCTCAGTAGCCTATATGGTACTGTGGCAAAGCAAGGGATTGACTCCACTGTTAGAGACCCACCTCTCTAGTTGGATGAGGAAATAATACTTGAAGGAATAATTAAAAATTGCTTACTTTCCAAGTACCAAATTGAAATATGATAGCTGCACTTAAATTTTGTATGCTTAACTACTATTCTTATGGTTTTCTTTTCCACATAATAAGCACTCAGTGGTCTGTCTCTCAGATCACATTTCCTTTAAATTCATCCAACCAAATCCTACATAGTTCAGTGGCTTTCAGCTGCTCTCCACTTTTTCTGTTGCTTCTGATTTCCAAGCTGAGTTACTTTCCAGACCTGTACTTCATTCTCCATCTTCCTAAAACTCTTGGGCCCTGGGTTCTACTGCCTGCTTGAGGTTTTCATGAAAGTCTTCAGCACTGAGCTCCAGATTTTTTAACACCCCCCACCCCAGTCTAAGGATGTTCTTAGAGTGGAAGCCTTGCTCTTTTTCCTCTTTTGGCTTCCTTTAGTCATAAACAACTCCTCTGTCATGTACCATTTGACCTTACTAATATTTTCTTGTTTAAAGACTTGACCAGAATCTTTGACTAATCATATTCCTTATTGGCCTTGTAATTACTAATGTTAATCCCTTGACTAATCCACATGGTTCCTTCAAGCTACAGCTTGAAATTGCCCTTCCCTAGCAACTCTACTCAAGGCAGTTATGGTCTTTTATCCAATATAGGATAACATAACTAGCTGTCTGGTATATTCAGGCGACAACATAACTCATTCCCAGATCTCTCTCAGAATAGAATGATTACAGTATATAAACCAGAATAAATACCATGTTTCTTCATAATCTCACACCAAGGTTAGTGAGACTACACTGCTAATATATCTAAATGGAATGTGGTGTGATTCACATAGCATATTGAATCTTTGTGTGAACCATGGATTCTAAACCTTGGTTTATGATACTTATAATGTATTCATTTTATGTATGAATCTGGTTATGCCTCTGACTGCTGAGATCGCTTGGCAATTTGCAATACAATACAATCCTTAGAACGTTGTGTGGATCTTTTCTAATTAAGTATTAGTTTTTAATTATGTAAAACTCTAATAAAAATATTATAAAAAAAGAATGTTGTGTAGATGCATCCAAATATGGTTCATTCTATAAACCATGGTTAAAACAGTTTAGGAGAGGAACACAATCTGAGACACAAGTGCTGCATACTGGTAGTCCTCGACTTATGACCACAGTTGGGATTGGAACGTCCATTACTAAGCGATGCGGTCATTAATGAGTCACACCCAATTTTATGGCATTTTTTGCCATGGTTGTTAAGTGAATCACAGCAGACATTAAGTGAATCATGTGTCATTAAGCAAATCTGGCTTTCCCCATTGACTTTGCTTGTCAGAAGCCCCCTGTGAAGGTTGCAAATGGCGATCACATGACCCAGGGATGCTGCAACCATTGTAAATACATGCTGGTTGCCAAGCACCCAAATTTTGATCACGTGACCGTGGGGATGCTGTGACAGTTGTAAGTGTGAGGACCGGTCGTAAGTAACTTTTTCAGCACTGTCATAGCTTTGAACAGTCGTTAAACAAATGGTTGTAAGTCAAGGGCTACCTGTATGCTCTTTGAAAACCTTGCATGCAGTCCCTTGATATGTTCTGTTACTTTCACTGTAACAGGAAGGGGAAATGATCAAATATGCAATTAGAGAATAATCACATTAATGATATATAATTTTACTTGCATGTAAACAAAATAAAAGTCTGAATGGGGTTGGCAACAAATAAATGTAATTAATAAGTACATTTTGTTTTTGATCTGGTCTTTTTGGCATACAGTTACTAGCACATGCTCAATTATGGCTCTTGGACTAGAAAAGTGAATTTTTCAGCGAAAGCTGCAGCACAGGTGAACTGAAATCCCTGGATTTAAGTCAGCTCAATTATTTTTAAATCAATGAGACTGAATTGGCTTAATCCCAAATTATTTATTATTATGTAAAGGATTAAGCTAAACCAAGATAACACATTTTATGGAAAAGGAAACGAGAGATGAAAAAGGAGATGAAAATTATAAGATGAAAATTATAATTATAAGGAAGGAAATTAGTATTAAATCTTTATTTAGAATAACAGGACAAGTGGTATTAGGCTTCCTAAATAATTCATTGGTGGCAAAATAAATCCTTTGTCTGGATTTTTTAAAAAGGAATATGTCCAGTGAGTAGCACTTTTCTACAGAACTCTCCAGTAGTGCCAAGACTGAATACAAAATAGTGCTAATCAGTAAGAAATTTCTCTTTTGTTAACATAGAGTTCTAACAGTTGTTTAACATTCAAAGAACATATTCTGTTCTTTGAATGTAAACAGCCACCAGTACTTATCCAGTATTTGTTACTGGATTTATCTTTACAGATATTTTTTCCAAAGCCCTTACTGTATTTTGCTTTTTGGACCATTCCATGCCATATAAAAAACTTAGAGTTTCATTGTGACTTCTTATCATGAGTAAATTTTATTTTTAAAAGTGATGACATACCAAAGCTTCACATTTACATCACTTTGCTCACCATGTCCCACATATTCAACAGAGTCATCATCACTAGAATCATCAGTACTATCCTTCACTCTATCTTAACAAATATTATTTACCATAGAATACTATAAAAATTTATCTGGAATAAGAAGCACACGATCAAGAATAGCAGTGACAGCCAACATGGTATTTGCATTCAAGGTAACTCTGTACATATATTGTGGTTCTGCAGTGAATCACTACAAACAGTAGGTAGTTGGTTGTACTTATTGTACGGTATGATAAAGGCAAGTGTTTGGCATTTCAAAGAATACACTTCAGTGAACCTATATTTCAAAATCCAAGATACTCTTAATATCAAATTTGTTATGGTATGATTACTTTTGACACTTGTAACTTGATAACTGATGTCCAGAGAAGACTTCCATCTAGGTTTATAATCCAATTCCTGCAATATGCTGCAGGGATTGTTTGTTGAAAAAAGCACCATAACAGCATCTATCCACTTTCATGAGGGAGAATTTGCCTTGTGAAAAATTCTAGAGAAAAGTCTCTCTTTTCCTGTTTTTTATTTCAAATAATGCGATTTCTCCTCCAAATTCTGCCATGGAACAGCCCATCTTTCCCACAGAAACTTTTCTTCCCCTCCCTGAGTTAAATATAGGTGTGACGGTATAAAAATGCATTTGATTTTGGTTTCAAAAGTTTTCTTCACTAATTTTTAAATTAAATAATGGTTCTCATCAAGCTTTCCTACTCAAATATTTCATTTCTTTTGGTCTATGAATTTTGATTATGTGCCATCAAGTCATTTTCAACTCCTAGCAACCACATAGGTAGATTTTCTCCAGGATGAACTGTCCCTAGCCTGGTCTTTCAGGTCTTCCAACAGTGCACTCATCACCACTGTAACTGAGTCCATCCACCTTGCTGCTAGTCGTCCTCTTCTTCTCTTTCCTTCCACATTTCCCAGCATTAGAGCCTTTTCCAGAGGGCTACAGTGGGGCAAAAAAGTATTTAGTCAGCCACCAATTGTGCAAGTTCTCCCACTAAAAAGATGAGAGAGGCCTGTAATTTTCATCATAGGTATACCTCAACTATGAGAGACAAAATGAGAAAAAAAATCCAGAAAATCACATTGTCTGATTTTTAAAGAATTTATTTGCAAATCATGGTGGAAAATAAGTATTTGGTCACCCACAAACAAGCAGATGTCTGGCTCTCACAGACCTGTAACTACTTTTTTAAGAGGCTCCTCTGACCTCCACTTGTTACCTGTAGTAATGGCACCTGTTTGACCTTGTTATCAGTATAAAAGACACCTGTCCACAACCTCAAACAGTCACACTCCAAACTCCACTATGGCCAAGACCAAAGAGCTGTTGAAGGACACCAGAAACAGAATTGTAGACCTGCACCAGGCTGGGAAGACTGAATCTGCAATAGGCAAGCAGCTTGGTGTGAAGAAATCAACTGTGGGAGCAATAATTAGAAAATGGAAGACATACGAGACACTGATAATCTCCCTCGATCTGGGGCTCCATGCAAGATCTCACCCCGTGGGGTCAAAATGATCACAAGAACGGTGAGCAAAAATCCCAGAACCACACGGGGGGACCTAGTGAATGACCTGCAGAGAGCTGGGACCAAAGTAACAAAGGCTACCATCAGTAACACACTACGCCGCCAGGGACTCAAATCCTGCAGTGCCAGATGTGTCCCCCTGCTTAAGCCAGTACATGTCTGGGCCTGTCTGAAGTTTGCTAGAGAGCATTTGGATGATCCAGAAGAGGATTGGGAGAATGTCATATGGTCAGATGAAACCAAAGTAGAACGTTTTGGTCTAAACTCAACTCGTCGTGTTTGGAGGAGAAAGAATGGTGAGCTGCATCCAAAGAACACCATACCTACTGTGAAGCATGGAGGTGGAAACATCATGCTTTGGGGCTGTTTTTCTGCAAAGGGACCAGGACGACTGATCCGTGTAAAGGAAAGAATGAATGGGGCCATGTATCATGAGATTTTGAGTGAACACCTCCTTCCATCAGCAAGGGCATTGAAGATGAAACGTGGCTGGGTCTTTCAGCATGACAGTGATCCCAAGCACACCGTCCGGGCAACGAAGGAGTGGCTTCGTAAGAAGCATTTCAAGGTCCTGGAGTGGCCTAGCCAGTCTCCAGATCTCGACCCCATGGAAAACCTTTGGAGGGAGTTGAAAGTCCGTGTTGCCCAGCGACAGCCCCAAAACATCACTGCTCTAGAGGAGATCTGCATGGAGGAATGGGCCAAAATACCAGCAACAGTGTGTGAAAACCTTGTGAAGACTTACAGAAAACGTTTGACCTCTGTCGTTGCCAACAAAGGATATATAACAAAGTATTGAGATGAACTTTTGATATTGACCAAATACTTATTTTCCACCGTGATTTGCAAATAAATTCTTTAAAAATCAGACAATGTGATTTTCTGGATTTTTTCCCCCATTTTGTCTCTCATAGTTGAGGTATACCTATGATGAAAATTACAGGCCTCTCTCATCTTTTTAGTGGGAGAACTTGCACAATTGGTGGCTGACTAAATACTTTTTTGCCCCACTGTAGGTCTTCACATAATATGTCCAAAGTAGGATAATTTTGAGCCTGATAACTTGTGCCTTGAGTGAGATACTAGCTTTGAATAGTAATCTCTTTGCCTGACTTATGACATATTTTCAATGATGATTTTGAATTGTAAATTATTTTACAGTTTATTATATATTACAGCTATTATGCACTTTAAGTTACTAGAAGCAGAATTAGACCTAATGTCAATAAATATAAAAGTATAATTTTGAAGACATAAAGTTATTTCCAGTATTTTACAATTTCAGATTAGAACTTGCAACTAGAAGAAAAATACAAGTATTAATTTTTATTCCATTGGGAGCTGCTATCTCTGTGAAAAATAGAGAGTAAAGTACAACTGGAGATCAGAAATGTATAGTGCTACCTGATCACTATACAGGTGAATTAGATTAGCAGATAGTCAAAAAGAAATTCGTGAAAATCTAATTTTTCCCTTAAATGTTTGGCTTTCAGTTGTTGGAGTAGTTTTGAAAATACAGAACAATTGTCACTGTTTAAAGAATTGATATTAACAGACTTTAATATCTGTTGTAGATGGTGCACATCTCATTTTTGGGCAAAAAGGACATGTTTTATGGGAAAAAAATAACCATTAGCATATATTTGATAGGTTGAAACTTAGATCCCAGAAGGACATTTTAAAAAAGAGTTTAAAAACTATGGATATAATTCAGTATACATTATGTCTGTGTACATTTTCAAGAAAACCCATGATTTTCACACAACCCTCAAGGACCATGTTTTCTTGATTTGACATGGAATTGCGCCTTTTCTTCAGGAGTAGTTTAAAGAAAGTTCAGAGAAAAACATTGATTAATCTAAAATTATATTAATGATTCTATGCATTTTCTCCAGGAAAGCTGAGGAAGCCAGTGAGTAAATCAGGAATTTACTTTCTTTTCATATTGGCTAATTAAATGTAGAATTGGGATATTTGATTAGTTAACAAGTAACTACAATATATTCAAAGCCAGTATGATTACTTGATCTTTTTACAAAACTGAGAAAGAATAATTGGAAATTTTAAATGCAACAGTTTTGTACAGACATTTACTATTTTTAAACCACTAGGTCATAAAGAATTACTCTCCCCCCTCCTCTCCCTCCACATAGCTCTTTGTGTCAAAAACTATTTAGGAGAGAATATGTGTCTGATACTTTTTTTTACATTTCTAGTTCTGAGGTACATATCTAGTTCTGAGACACCTGAATGAAAATAAATGTATTCAATACTGGTTTTCTTCCAGTATTGGAAGAATATAATGGCATTTTCTTCTTGTCAAGTTTTTTGGTGGTATCTTATTTGTATTTAACAGTAAAAATTACTGAATATTAACATGGAAACATATACATAGATATTATTTCTCATATATTTAGCAATGCTTTCCATTTTTATTCTTAGGTGAGAAACCATTTCGATGTGATGAATGTGGCATGAGGTTCATACAGAAATATCACATGGAAAGACACAAGAGAACTCATAGTGGAGAGAAGCCTTATCAGTGTGAATACTGCTTGCAGGTAATTAGAGAAGGAGAAAAGAAAGATAGAATGAAAATTGTTAGAACTATTTGTCCAATATGACTGCAAGTAATTCATCTTAGTATATCAGGGAAATAAATATAACCAAATGACGAACTTACTCTGCCAGTGCAGGTAGTCCTCATTTAATGTCTACTCATTCACCGACTGTTCAAAATTATGATGCCGCTGAATGAGGGGTACTTACCGCAGGTCCTCGTAGTTGTGGCCATCTCAGCATCCCCACGGTCACATGATCACGATTTGGGTGCTCGGCAGCCAGCTCGCAATTACAACATCGCAGCATCCTGCAGTCACATGATCAACATTTGTGACCTTCACTGCTACCTTCCCACAAGCAAAATCAATGGGGAAGCTGGCAGGAGGCCACAAATGGTGATTGCAGAACACTGCGACTGCACAGAAGTCGCCTAATTATGGCAACTAGGACTGCTGGAACTGCCATCATAAGTTGGCATGGTCACATGATGGCGTGCCTTATGACTACATTGCTTAGTGACAGAATCCCCAGTTCCAATTACCATCGATAAATAAGGACTACCTGTATTACAGTAGTTGATGTTAACATGTGCCTCTTGTAGCAAGGGAGCACATTCGTTTATTGTAATATCATTTGTATATTTAATTTTAGAAAAACCTTTACTTGAATCTAAAACAAGTTATGATTATTCAACAAGAAAAACATAACCCCTTGAAGAACCAGGTTTTTAGTTGCAGAAAAAACGAGAACAGAAAAGCTAAGACAAATCAGTGCTGTTGATCAGAAGTAAAAGGTTGAATATTGCAATAACTAAAATTGTTTTAACATATATTCTGAGTCCATATCTTTTGACATGGTAGGGTTTTCACACTGCAATTTCTATCTGTAATGCCCTTCTGGGAAGTTTTAAAATTAACATGACAGCAAAATGACTTATGAAGACTTTCCCATGTCAAAAAAACCCAATAAATTGGCCAAAAGTCTGCTTTTTTTTTTCTCTAATCCAAAAATGTCCCCTGTAGTTCTTCTCAAGGACTGATCGTGTACTGAAACACAAACGTATGTGCCATGAAAACCGTGACAAGAAACCCAATAGAAGTGCCACCAAAGTTGGCCTTTTGACTCCTGATGAAGATCAAGGCTTCCCTATGTCTTTGAAAGACTGTTCTTTGCCAAAAAAGAAGAGGCAAAAAACTGAGAAATTGAAATCTTCTGGGATGGATAAAGAAACTGGGACAGATAAATCTGAACATAAGAAAGATAAGAATGATTTCTTGCCATTGTATGCTGGCAATACTAAGATAAAGGATGAATATATGGTGGCAGAATATGCAGTTGAGCTGCCACATTCTTCTGTCACTGGAGGGCATTTACAAGAAGCAAATTCTGGAGAAATACACCCACCTAAACTAGTGCTCAAAAAAGTTAACAGTAAGAGAAATCTAAAGCAGCCACTAGAGCAAAGTCAGACCATTTCATCCTTAGCTTCTTATGAAGACAGCAAGGTTTCAAAATATGCCTTTGATCTTGTGGATAAACAAGGCTTACTGGATGCTGAAGCCAATGCTGACATTGACCAAGTTGATTCTTTACAGGAAGGTCCCAGTAAACCTGTACACAGCAGCACAAACTATGATGATGCGATGCAGTTTTTAAAGAAAAGGCGGTATCTCCAAGCAGCTAATAGTAACAGCAGAGAATATGCTTTGAATGTTGGCACTATTGCATCGCAGCCTTCAGTCACACAGGCTGCTGTTGCTAGTGTGATAGATGAAGGTAGCACAGCATCAATATTGGATACATCAGCACTGAATGTGGAGATTAAAGGAAACCATGACAAAAGTGTCATTCCAGATGAGGTACTTCAAACTCTTTTAGATCATTATTCCCATAAAGCCAATGGCCAGCATGAAATTGCTTTCAACGTGGCTGATACTGAAGTGACTTCCAGTATATCCATAAATTCTTCTGAAGTGTCAGAGGTTACACAAACTGAGAATGTTGCAACAAGTTCTCAAGGCTCATCCTCTGATAAAGCCAGTATGTTACAGGAATATTCCAAGTTTTTGCAGCAAGCTTTGGACAGAACGAGCCAAAATGATGCCTATTTGAACAACTCAAGCCTTAATTTTGTGAATGACAACCAGACTCTTACAGGGCAACCAGCATTCTCTGCTATTGACAAACAGGTCTATGCATCTATACCTGTTAACAGTTTTCGATCAGGAATGAACTCTCCCTTAAGAACAACTCCAGACAAGTCTCATTTTGGACTTATTGTTGGTGATTCCCAGCACTCTTTTCCCTTTTCAGGTGATGAGCCAAATCATTCTTCATCATCCTCTACCCAGGACTTCTTGGATCAAGTGACTTCTCAGAAGAAGGCAGAGGCACAGCCTGTCCATCAAGCATATCAGATAGGTTCTTTTGAGCAACCATTCAGGGCTCAGTATCATGGAACAAGAGCTGGATTATCATCTCAGTTTAATACTGCTAATGGACAAGTGAACCTGCGGGGACCAGGGACAAGTGCTGAATTCCCAGAATTTCCTTTGGTGAATGTAAATGATGCTCGGGCAGGGATGAACTCATCACCTGATGCAACAACAGGCCAAACATTTGGCTAAGAAAATCTGTAGAAATAACATTGGCACTTTACCACAGGTCTGTTGAGAATGAGTGTCTTCTGTATAAGATGGATCCTATACAGATTTAAGGCCTTGTGTTATAATGAAAAAGTAAGCTGGTACAGCATATTAGTAATTACTTTTTTTAATTAATTGTCATTCTTTTTGAATTGCCTTATAAGTGGGTGTCCATTGAAAAGGCAGGTGGCTGTTTCCTTTTTTGAGATCAGGAATTTGCTGTGCTGAGATTGAATACAAAATGAAGCAAACCAAAAAAAAAACAAAAAAAACAAAAAAATAAAAAAATAATCCAGTTAAGATATCTCTCCTATAATAAATTCCTAGTTTGGTAACTCTGATTATCTGGGAGAGAATGATAATTATGAGATTATTCATATTACGTTTCCTAATTAATCTAGCCATTGCACTTCATCAGGGAATATGAATAAGCTGTACAAATCCAAAAGTTTAAACGTCAGGAGATTGTGGCTAGAAGCTACAGTGTGTTGGGGGTGGGGGAGCCTATTTTAAAAACCTCTGTTAAAAAAAGTAATACACATAATGTCCCTTTTATTGGTTTCCTTGAATACACTTTAAGAAAAATAATGATGTTTGCTAGACACATTTTCCTATTTAAATGTTTGATTAATTAAAAGTAATTTAAAAGCAAAATCCCTATTATTCATGCATTTAAATTTTAATTAATTTTTACCAGTGATGACAGGGATTGAGATGTTTAGATTTTAGCAAAATGCTCTGCAGTCTATGTTCCCAGTTTCATAATGTTTATATAAATGATAAACTCCAAAATTTTAAATTTAACTATACTTCATCCTACAAGTTTGCAATAATTAACATTAGAGCACTTAGATCCTTTCTCATATTTCTTCTTTAAAAAAAGCTATTTTTGAGATTTAGGCTCATTATCCTGCATCATTTTCACCTTACATTGTAGGATTTTGTATTAACAATGAAAAGGAAGGGGATGCCTTAACATCCACAAAATTAAGATTGCTTACCCAGAAACTTGGCACTTCAGTTTGTTAGATACAGTAAACTTTCTCTAAAGCAGTCATTCTTGCTGCACATCTTACCTAAATGAATAATTTCACCGTGGTGTTGCCAGCCAGAATTGGTGAACGATGTTAGTGATAGAAAGCTATACAGTCCCTATTTTATTATATTTCATACACCATAAAGTGTATGAAAGGCATTTTATCCCTTTCCCATTTTAACTGTAAATTGTCTTCAGTTAAATAGTGTGCTGCAACAATTCTATATACAATTTTTTAAATGGCATGGTTTTACTTAACATAAATGTTGGGATGGTTTAACCATTTTTAAAACTGAAAAAGTATTTTTACTTTAGTCAGTAACAGAATAAATATTTTATTCTTTTCATGAATTCTATTCTATGTATTCACTAATGGAAAACTTTAGGTAGTATTACCTAAAGGCTGAGTATTAGGAATGTAAGTTTTTTCTCCTTCCCAAAGATAAGAATAATTCAGATAGGGAAGATTATTTTAAGGTATCGTATTCCTTGCTATTACCTCTCACAGAACTTAGGGAACCAGATATCTTAAAAAATGTGGTTAAAAAAAATCCAGAGTAATTGTGACTTTTAATTAAACATAGCTTCCCATTCTGATGGTAGTTTTCTTCCTCTATTCCTTCAGTAGGATTTCAGGGCCATCATAGTATATACCTAACACTTCTGGATGGCAAGATAATCTCATTAAATCTACTTGTGAATCTTCATAGATTCATAGTCTCAACATTCATTATGCATTCTTATCAATCACAAATAGGCTATTTGCATTCTATTTTTCTCTATACAATGCCTAATAATTTACATATTCAGTAAAAAAAGGTCTGTTAATGATACAGTTATAACATAAAAATCTCCAAAGAATTAATCTTTTATTTTTCCATTTTCTAGTTTTATTTCTGCCCCGATAAAATGTGTTAATTTTAACTAAGCATTTCCAACACAATGTCTCAGAATTCCCCTATTTATTTAGTTAACAATAGATTATGTTCCAGAGAGGTAAGCAAGATTACCAAGTAAAACAATGTAGACACATTCAGTAGCTGGAATGAAAAGCTAGGAAAGTTTGAATCCATTTGTGGATAGCCAAGAGGAACCCAAGGTGTGTGGAGCCAGGGTCTGTAACTGTGGAGAAAATAAAGGTGTTTACTTCTTATGAACATACCCATTATGAAAAAAATGAATAAAGGGAGGCGGAATGAACTCTAGCAGACATCCAAAGTGCTCTATCTGCATGGCTAGAAACACCAGAGTGCTTGATTAACTTTCTGATGGCTTCTTGAGATGCACTGAGGGAAGTTACTCCATAGCATCCCTAAATCTGTAGCATTCCTAAATTGGAGGGGGGGTGCTTTAGCAGAGGCTCTTTAAGCCCAAAGTGGCATAGATGGAGTATGCATGCAATATCTCAAGTATGAGTAGAAGCATTCTCTTTGGGTTTTGTGATCCTGTCCACAAAAATCATGCAAGATCCAAAATTGCTTTTTATCTAAAAGCAGCTTTCTAAATTAACTAGGATTAAGTAATTTTATAGGTCTATTTCATGCACACAGTACATATTGTGAGACAGTACTAAACTGTATTTTGCTGGAATAATACTTTATTATATTTTATTTAGGACATCTTAGTTATGGTCCTAAAATCCTTTTCAACTCGATAGTATATTTACAGTTCAGTTGACTATTTTTTTGGTGTCACCTTTAAATGCAAATGCTTACTTTTTTAAGATCTCATTGTCTCAGTCTTCAGTAGATAATATTTGGGTAGATGCTGGGTCAGAGTCTTTCTTAAAAAAATGTAAATGAAGGAATTGGCTTTTGGTTTATAGCTGAAATAGCCACCTTATCCTCTCTTGGTCTTAATTATTCAGGCTATATGATTTATCAAGTATGATTTATTTAAAGAGAAACAGCATGATTAACTGCAGTGCACTACAGGTTTGAAGAACAGTTAGAATGATTTGTTTTTCATTTATGTTGGATCACCTTTCTTGCTTTTTCTGAAATTGGTCTAAAACTTTTAATATAGATTCCAAGGTAAAGCAGGTTGCCACGATATTTTGAGAGAGCAAGCAGTTTGTTGAAACCTGAAATGTTTTTGTGATTTCTGTTGAACACCTGATAATTCCCAAGCTGGTTTTTCCTTGTTTCTCTTGAGTGGTGTAAAGTCATGTAGTAGAGATAAAACTATGACTGTAACTTTAGCCAAGCGTATTGCAGAATATTTGTGTAAGTGCTGCAAACTAAGAGACTGTGGTCAAAATGAATGAAATACATTATAATGTCATATGCTTGCTTTTTTTTTTTCCTTATTTATTTTGTGATTTTCAAGGGGGGTTCAAATCAATAGTGTGAATTAACAAGTTTTAATTATAGCTTTTGGATTTCATTTCCATAGTTTTGGGGTTATCTTCAGAAAAAGCTCCACTTGGATACATACAACATATATTCCATGTTTCCTCAGATTATTTTTAATGATGTGTGTAATATGTTTCATGAATATTTGAAGAAGATCCAGAGTGGATCCAAGATCAGCCTGCTTGAATATTTCAGTATTAACTTGCTTTGTATTTGTAAATTTGCAACCTAAAATTTTGTCGGGTAGAAATTAAATTCTTACTCAAGTTGCAGGGAGATAGATATTAGAATATAGTTCAGAAATTTAGAAAACAGAAATGTGTTTGTGATCTGGGTATTTCATTTGGTAAAACCTCATATGTAATTTTTCCAATTGATAAAATTATTAATAAAAACTATGTTTATATTTTCATAAATTCTGCTCAACAGAAGCCTTGCAACTTTTTGAAATGCTTTTATTTTCTGTTAATGCATGTTTTTTAGGTATGCAAGACTTTTAACTACTCTTTTTGCGTGCAAAGAGGATGTTCTGAGGAAGTATTACAATGAATGAAAAACAACATTATGTTAAATTTAACTTCCATTATTTTTCAATTGATTTGTTTCAGGGAAATTTTCTAATTGCTTTTGCTATACATATATAAAATCATTGTTTCTCTTTTCAATAATAATTAAAAGAGAGAGAGAGAGAGAGAGAGATCTTTTGGTAGTACACACAAATAGAAGCAAGCAATTTTCTCAGAGTTGTTTCTTGCATTCTTTACCCCAGTAGATGGAAAAGTAAAAATGTGTAAATGTTTATTTTATTTTTTTATGCAATATTGTTCTGTAAATATGAGTTATTAAATAAGGATGTACCTATGATTGAATCTTTTGATTCAGCACAGTTAAGAGTTTATATATAAAATATAAATGTGTCTTGACAATCAAGGACTTACTGTCAGTCTTCCTTTATGATGTTTTATTAATGTTATGCATTCCATTTGTTAGACTTGAGTACCAATGTGGGAATTTGTATTGTCTGTAAAGTATGTAATGTTTTTACAGCTTGTTTTTAAACTAAAAAGGAAAAAAAAGAACCTTGTATATAAAAGATCATAGTACTGCTTTATATCAGGAGGCATATGATGTACTGTATGTAAGCAATAATGCCTAACCATGCTAACTGTACAAGTAGCATAAGGATAGTTCCAAAAACTGTTTGGGGGATTCAATAGCTTTGTTTAAGTTAATGTTTTTAATCAATAAATCCAACATTTTTCTGTTTGAAGCATAATGTTGTTTACACAGCACAATCGGAGTTGCAGGAAGAACAGACTTTAGATCTGTATTACACCTGCACACACATTCATTATGAAACTAATGGCTCAGTTGCACTTCTGTAAGATGATGAAGACTACAAATGTTAGTGTCCTGGAAGGAAGAAAAGACTTTTCTCCCACACCATTTCTGTGCCGCTTGAAAATATGAATATGCATCTATATAAATCAGATTTGTGCAATACAAAAAAAAATAGTTCTGTTCATATTGTACACTGCAGTTGAGCATTGAGTCATGGTTTATTTTTATAAAATTACTTTTTGCTATAGGAATTATCAGTTGATGAGATGAGCTTTATTTAATTCAAGGAAAAGAAATCAAAAAGTCAAACTAAAACTGAGTTTGAACTGTGGTTTCAAGCTGTACAGAGCAACAGAATTATTTGAAAACTCTCATTGTTTCAGTGGAGAAAGATCACAGATTTATAAATGTAAATGACCTACATTTTATAGGAGGAAATGTTTTTAAATGCTAGTCATTTATATAATATGTGCTTTGAAGGATTTGCTAGTTCACTTCTGTCACTTTTAGTACACTGGTATCTTTTTATATGTAATGTATGCTTTTTATTATTGTAGCAAATCATTTCACTAGAAGGAATTTTGCAACAGTGTTTGGGGAAATTTTATTGTCGAAAACTAATTATACTGGATTTTGTCTCTGTAGTTTTGTCTTTATTTTAACAGTGTTGGGAAAAGAATCCTGGTATTCAAATAAACCCAACTTTATTTTTAGAGTATACTCAGTGAACCATGCTGTGTGATCTACAAATGGGTCCAGAAATAGGATAACTTTGGAAAAAAGCATAAAGTTTTATTGTACAGCCCATTAAAAGAATGCAGTGCTTGGACCCAAGGAAAGAATAGAAGAATTTTGCTGGAATGCATTTTCTGATACAGTATTTGTTTCCCTGAAATCATATGCATTCTTTAACTTTTAGTTCATAAAATCCCCTCTAATATCAATAATGATTTATTTTAATGTTAATACAGTATTAGCATACAATAACAAATCTGTTTTACTGTTACTCATGGTTTTATCAAAGCCAATTAAATTCCCAGTTTAAACCTGAAAATATGTATAAATAATACAGACCATTTTGTATAAACCTTGAAAGTATAAATTTGTGTAATTATTTTGTATTTGAAATAAATTAGGTGATGCAGGATTCCTGGAACATCAGGAATTTCGTGATGACTGTGTATTTCTGTGGTGATTGTGAATGAATGGTGGTTGCTTATTTGAGAAATGCAAATCGTTGTAAGAGACAAAAGAAATAATAGTGAGTACACTCACACAATAATTCATTTTTCGAAAATATAGACTGTACAATTCTTGAAGAAAGTGCCCAAATTTTCCTGCAACGATAGTTTTTCTTTGTGTGTGCATGTCTGTCTCTCTCTCTGCGTGTATGAGAGAATAAATTATCAGGAAGTGCCAGTTCATGCAGTATGACCATGTAATTGACTCCTAATGTTGTCACACTTTCAGTTTTCGCTTCATCCATTTATAATGTTTGCCTTTTTTTTCTTTGTGCTTTAGCAAATAAAATAATAAGCATATTAAAAAAGACAATTGACTCCTTAAGCTATCAACTAAACTCGTAGGAAGAAATCAAAAAAAGAAATTGTTGCCTTCAGAACTGCATAGATATTATAGACAATTACTGTTTTGCCCTCTTTTCCATTAATCTACCTCTGGGCTCAGGCTAAGGATGTATTTCAGCCAAACCTTGTATTTTCAGGCAATTCCATCCAATATATATTTTTTCCACTACAGTGGTAGTGAACTGTAATGAACTGTGTAAGTAGAGTCCAACAACAAGTACTGCCTGACAATTAAGCCGGAACTGCTTGTAGGATCAGAGTTTTAGTATAAAAAAGGTTTTACTCAGAAATCAAAATATACTTTTTAAAAAATATAGTTAAACATTCTCAGGTGGAACATTGATGCTTCAACTTCCCCATCATTATGAGCAATTTTCATATTTTTTAAAATGTTCAAATTATTCTTAAATACATTGTAATAATTGTAGCTTACATAAAACTAGCTTATTTGGAATAAGGGTAAAATGATTTGGATGAAGTATGTGTGCAGGAAATATAGTTTAATCATCCTTACTCTCTCACAAGCATCATTGAAATCATTCAGGTGGTTTCTCTCCAAAACAAAACTGATGACAGTCACTATAGTAAGTGTGTGTAGAAATATTGATTTTAAGTCAGCATTTTAAGATAAATTGTGGGAGAAGCTGGAAGCCTCCTCAACTGTTCAGTATCTGCTACGTCTAATTCATAATCTTGCTGAGGGTACAAAGCTGAAAGTCAGATGTAACCCCCAGGCACTTGCATCAGTAGGCAAGGTCAAGAGGAGGGCGGGACAACAAAAGCAATGTCATGCTGTAAGCCTCACTATCTCCCCAAAGTAATTTAACATCCACTGTACCAACAAAGAGAGTTAAACAGGGATGTATATTAGCCCCGTTATTGTTTAACTTCTACATAAATGACTTGGTAGATTCCTAGCAAATTTGGACTTTCATCTGTCTAAGTTGAGTGAGAAATCTGTTATATACAGATGACATGGTTACATTATTAGGACTAATATAGGTCTCAGAAGAGCAATGAAGACTCTTACATAGTTCTCCAAGAAGATAAACTGCAAATTATCTATCAAAAGACCAAAATCCTGAGTTTTGCTAGGAGATCTAAGAGTCATGCCTAGCACAGAAACAAGCAATTAAGTCAGTTATAATCCTTTAAGTATTTGGGAGTGGTTTTTCATATTCCTATATTGCCCAAAATGCTCAAGGAGTACATCTGCCATTAAAGTGTTGTGAACAGAAGGGAGCTATATATTATTTACAGTAAAAACACTGGCAGAGATAGTCTGCAGTGCACAGCTGGGTCTGGCCTGCTGAGTGAATTCAAACTAAAGTTTCAAGATCAGCAATCCAGGTGTCTCACTGTGTTACAGTTGCTGGTGTTTAGTGAAAGTGGAGGCTGGACCATAGATAACTATACTAAACAACTAGCTAAAACTATCTTTTTCCCTTCTGGGCCTCTGTCTCTGGATGGATTCCAGTCTGTTTGGAAGTAATCCCTGATGATGAAGTCAGGTTCCCTAGGGGTCTCTTACTCCTATCTATAGTCCCTGGGATTTGATCAGGCCAACTCTGTGTTGAAACAACAGATATGGACATAGAGCACCAGGTTGATCTAAATAGGCTTTCAAATCTACCTATGGAGTCCTTGGTGCTGTCTGAGCTTCGTTGATTGCTTTCAGATGTTTCATTACTGGACCAGGTAATGAATGTTTATTAATGATGTTTACGATATTACCTAGTCGGGTAATGAAATATCTGCAAGTAAACAACCAAGCTCAGAGAGCACCAAGGACTCCACAGTTCAACCCTCTTGTATTGAAATCTACCTATCATTGACAACTGTAAATGTACAGTAGCACTTGTGGCACATCTTATGCAATTAGAAGTATCTAAACCTAGAAGGGTTTCTCAAACTAGAAACCCCAACTCTTGCATGGTGTGATACCTTCCCTTCAACTGTTTTAGGGGAAAATAAAATATTATGTATCTGGAACATTGATGCTCCTGCAAGTCTGGAAAAGTTGAGTTTTCTGAACATGGCTTTCAGTGTTAATTCAGGAGGAAATATGAAGTGCTTTTATCTCCCCAACTTTTTGAAAATGTTCTAGATCATACAACTCAAGCCTCTGTTCATTAGAACCAGACTGTAATCTCACAATAACATATACAGTTGCTATATTTTGCACTGCAGCATGTATAACCCCCAGGATCTGACTGCCAGCAAGGGTTGATGAGAGGGAAACCATACTCATATTACATCATTGTCTAGGTGATCTAAGCTTTAATGTTTCATTGGTATAAATCTTCATTGCATCATGGTTATTAGTATTAATTTTGATTTGTAGAGACAATTTTTAGAGTTAAAATATCCAGTTCTGGGCTAGTAATGTTAAGCTTTTGTTATTTACTATAGTTTACAGCTTAGCTTGCTTCTGCGTAGAAGTAGTATTTTTTCATTGTTATCGTTATTAATATTTAGAACGCTTTATATTTTATGTTGCATGTTTTCTTCCAGGTAGTCTTAGTATTAATATTTAATAACAGCATGCATTTAATACTAATGTTAATACTTTAGTTCTTTTTTTATACATTATAGTCTAGACGGATAAAGTTACAAATGATTGATCATTATTCATTCTTGCTCAGTTTTTGAAAATTGGTAAGATAGAACTTCAAATACTGTGTATATTTTATGATGGAAGATGTATCTTTTTCAGTTAAACTTTACAAAGAGTAACAATCCTAAATACACTTTTTATAAATAAACTCCATTCAATATAAGCCAATTCACTATTGACTCAGCATAAATAACACAGATGTAAATCCACTGGGTTGTTGAATTCAGCTGTGCTCCACCCAGGTACTGTACAGAAATTCATTTTTGCTGTGCAATGTGAGAAACAGCTTCCTTTTTAAAAAGGAAAGTAGAAACTCTGCTTTTTCCCCTCACAGCCAAATCTGTAGAATGGCAATTAACTTTTTTGGTAGCTGATACTGGAGAAAATCCCAAATACTAGTGCCACTAATCAAAATTATTCAGCCTCACATTGTAAACTTTATAGAACGTTTCAATGGTAATTTAGGATCAACAGCAATAAATTAGAAGAAATGTGTCTCACAGGATTTCATTATTCCTATCATATCTGTGTGCTCTTCATGTATTTTTTCTGTGAACTCAAATTCATACCAAATGTTCTATAAAAGGTTGTAGTAGGATAGTCATGTCTGAATCCCTATGGAGCTATGCTACTTATTATGCGTGACATGGAAATAATGTAAACTTGAACCATGTAATGAAGTGGCTGAACCAGATGCTAGTCAGGTATTTGGGCTATTTTCCACCATTCATTTCAATTTTGTAGAGAATCTGTATAACACTGTTTAATCATAAGCCTATATTTTAATCTCTTTTTCTCCTGTGAATGGGGTTAATGTGGGCAGAAAAATATGAATTGGAAGTGTCAATCTAAATATGCGAATGTTCCATGGTGCTTTGTTCTTACTGGCCTGGCCTTAGGAGAGATTGGTGGCTTTAGCATCAGCAATACACATTATCCATGATATCCCCCATTCCCTTATATACAAATCTGAGCACACATGAATGTTTCATCCATCTGCCGATGCTATTTTTTACACTTCTTTTTTAATACTAAAATTTGAGAGAGTGTCAAAGTCCTATAGCTGTAGTTTTAGAAATAGCTTGGTGCTTTGCATCTATCCACCTTTTATGTTCAGAGATTAAGGAACATTTATCATTCTCAGCACAGAAGTTGGCAATCTATTTATAAGCACTGTGTATTATTTTCTACATTCTGTATTCTACATAATCCGCAATAAATGCATGTTTTCTTGATAATCAGATTCCTATGTAGAAGGAATAAGTATGCAGTAAAATCCAATTGTGAGCACAATAGGAAGGAGACCCGTTCCTTCCTGCAGGCCTCCATGTACCCTCAAAATGGGTACAATGGGAGGTCCCTCAGTGCTTCAAAGGGGTTTTTGAGAGAGGCCTGGTGGGCTGTAATGGGGAGGGAATTGCTAAAATTTCTGTTGCACGAGCAGAGTTTGGCTGGCACAACTGGATGCCACCCTTACTGGCTACTTTATCATCAGGAATAAGTTGCTATTTTTCATGTCCAGGATGACCAAATAACATTTCATTGTTAATAAAAACACAAAATGATACATATTTATGATAAGCTGGTATGTTGTAGTTCCAGAATTCTACTGTAAAAAAACAAGTGTATAAGCAACTGGGTACTACAGCTACAATCACACTCACAACTATTGTGCTATAAGGGGACAGAGCGGAAATGTTCACTGGGGAGAAGAGAGGTAAACCTGGGTAAAACAAGTATGTAGAATTCTACATACGTTTTATCATCCCCAGTGCAGTGATGTGGAAGGGATAATGGAGACCTTGAAATGTGGGAACAAGTGTGCGCTGTGAATTGCAGTTTAACCAACCACGCAACTTGGAAAAACAAGTTTGCTTTTAATACAGTCAGGTTCTCACAGAAAAAAAAGGAAGCACAGGACACTACCTACCAAAAAAACTGTTTTACACTCTCAAAAAATCCAACTACAATTTTAGCAAGTATTCATGATTATAGTATTTTCAAATATTAGATCAGAGATGGGTAACTTTTGGATGGCTGGGGCTACATGTCACCATTTAGGAAAGGACAAGAGCTGCAGTTGGTAGGATGAGAGCACGAGGTGGGCCAGGCTACAGCAAGCAGAGCAGTTCAGCTGGGGATTCCCATTTTCCCCACTAGGAATGGGGGAGAGGGGTCACTTGTCTCTATGAGTTAAGCCTACTTTAAGGCTTACACTATAGCTCTTATGTGTGTGGTGCCTCAAAATGACAGGAAACTATGGGTGATTCTGGGCCTAAAAATTGAGCAGTATTGTTAGAAGTAGCTCAAGAGGCCACAACTTCAGATTGCTCAGCCTTGATCATAAACCATTGGATGAAGGATCTGTCATAGCCATCCTTTTCAAACAGCCATGTACCCAGATAATACGATATAAAGGATGTAGTAACAAAACTATAGTCGAGTAACATTCTTTGGTTGAATAGTACAATAGTGTAGGTGCTATCTTGGATTTGTACACTGTATCTTTTTATATCAGCAGAAGAGAATAAAACATTTTCTCCCACAACTGTTTTAATATGATGGTCTATGAAACTGAAAGCAAGAATTCAATTATGGTATTCCTCTGGAATTTGATAACTTAGATGCTACATGAAATAGAATGGTGGCTATAAACTGTTTGCATAGATTAATAATTAATTCTTTCAGAATCTTCATGAAATATTTGTATCGATTATTTTTACCAATGCAAGTTGATTACTTTTTTCTTCTCTCTCTGAAGAATAGAACTGTCTGGAACAAGTCTGGTGACATCCAACATTGAGTACACTTCTTTTCCTTTTCTTTCTTTCCCTCAAGCCCTCTAGAATATATTTTAAGGGTGCAGAATCTGTAGTAGAAAGAGGGAAATTTCTTCTGTCAGGTGTCTCCAGTAGACAGACCCAACTGGATTTCACCAACTTTTATTTTAGTAAAAACGGCTGTATATTTATGATTATCTTTTTTCTTTTTTATGTCTTTTGATACTAAACTTCTATATGGATGGCAAAATGTAACAGCCTGTGGTAATCTCTATGGTACTTTTTTAGTTGGAAAAAGTATTTTAAGAATAGAGGGATATGCAATAACTGTGAGATTGTTCATTCAGTTTATACCAAGTTTGATCTCTTCCTATGCAACTTCTGTAGGATCAGGAGGAAACCATTATAAATCTATTATTAGAGGGTGTGTGTGTGTGTGTGTGTGTGTGTGTGTGATATAGTTAAACATAAGGGAATATAAAGAGGCACTTACATGGTTGAAGTGTCTAAACAAATATGATTCCACAATAATGCATATCTGCTGATGAACCAACAGGAATATTCCATTCTGATTAGCTGATTGCTAGTAAGTCTTTTGCATCCTATCAATTGCTTATAGCAGGAATTATCTCAATTTGTAACAAATATATTTCTCTTTGATTTGCCTCCATAAATCATTGGCCTTTGGATGACTGTATTTAGAGGGATATTGTAGGAGGAGAGCTGTGTTACTCTATAGTGGCAAAAACTCAGAAATCTGGTACCACCTTTTCATCTTTTTTTTTAATTCTAAATTTAATTTAATTTTTCACAAAGTAGTAATGAAATAATTTAAACATAAACAGCAAAGAACAGCCCTCAGCCCACCTTGCAATCAGGCATAAGGATACATATAAACAGTATAAATTCACATGAAGGAAAATCTTGATAAATGTAAATTATAGGTAGTCCTCACTTAACCATTCGTTTAGTTTGAAGTTACAATGGTGCTGAACAAAGGGACTTACAACCGGTCCTTGCACTTACAACCATCACAGCACCCCCACAGTCACATGATTGCAATCTGGGCGCTTGACAACCAGCTTGCACTTACGACTGTTGCAGTGTCCTGGGATCATGTGATCACCATTTGCGACCGTCCCAGCCAGCTTCCAGCAAGCAAAATCAATAGGGAACCATGTGATTCACTTAACGACCACATGGTTCGCTTAATGGCTGCAGCAATTCACTTAATCACCATTGCAAAAAAAGGTGGTAAAATTGGGTGTGACTCACTTAACAACCACCCCGCTTAACAATGAATTTTCCAGTCCCTATTGTGGTTGTTAAGCAGGGCTACCTGTAAAGAATAGGATGCAGAAAAATGAGAATGTTGCAGTAATGCTATATGAGGGCATGCCTCATTATTAACTATTTTTGAAAGAACACAATGCTTAAACTGATCATACAATCTTCTGTTTACCACTTTGGGGATTACTTTCCTAAACCGGTGTTTTTGGAGCTTTGGTCCAATATCCAAAGAGGAGCAGATTTTCTGTTTTTGTCAAGCTTTTTTGTGAATCAGAAAACTCTTCTGGCTTTATTTAATTATTTATTATTTGGAAAGTAAATGCAAAGAATCACAGAAAAAGATAAAAGGAAAAAAATTATATTGATTTGCATGAAAAAAGGAGAAAAAAATAAATAAAAATATTATTAGGAAAATACTTGATTCCAAATTATACTCTTCCTACCCATTTTGCCTCAAATGATAATTGCAGTCAATATATTTCTAAGCATTAGAATTGTTTCTGGTTTCTATGTAAGACTTTTTGTCTATTTTTTCCCTTAAAAACCATATGTAATCTAAGTGTGCCTTGCTAGTGATATGTGATACAAAAGGGAATCATTCTTGCTTAAATTTTTTTGAGCTTCTGTTGTAAATATATATGGTTAGTTTTCCCATTGTGCCACAGTTTCCTAATCGGCAAAGTGCTTTGTTTACAGTGTGGTACCAGATTTATCCTTGTGGCTGTCAATATGTATCTTAATAAATTACTGTGTTTCTTGTTTATATGTTCTAAAATATAAACATAAATATTTCCAATTCCTAGTAGAAATATTTGAGGTATATATTGTGTATTTCTTTCCAGTACTTTTGAGGGTTTTTTAATATAACCACCATATATGATAAATATTCCCTCTTTAGCATGACATTTCCAACTTTTTAAATTATATGACTTATCTATTTTTGTGAATATTGACAGAATTATATACCATCTGTAAAATATTTTATACTAATTTTTTCCTTAAATTATAACTTGGGGTAAATTGTATTGATTTTTTCCCCATAATTCTCCTCATTGTTGTATTATAATTGTTTCTTTAAAAATTTACATCCACTTTATCATGTCGTTTTTGATTTGTTCAAGCTCCTTGTTATATTTTAGTAGCAATTTATATATACATCCCAATAGCTGGTCTTGATTCTGTATAAGTATTTCCAATTCTGTCATCTTTCTTAATCCATCCTTTCTTAAGATCACTTTTTGTTCTTTCAGCAATTTGTAAACAGATCAACTAGGGTAAATTCCTGCCTTCATTGAATAATTCTTGCTTTTGGGAGTCTGAGTTCACATGCATATGTAATTACAGTTCTCTTATTGTAATCATCCCCAGAATAAAAACCATTTATTTATTTAATTAACTTCTATTTAATGGTGAAGCTGTTTTTTTTAAAATGCCATGTTTTTATCAAACTTTATCTTATCACATGTCCTTTCAGATTTTTGTTTGTTTGTTTCAATACACTGTAACTATCTATGAAATCCAGACTCTGATAGCACCTTTTCTGACTAACACATTTTGTTAAAAGACATGAGTTTTGTGATCTACAGCTCACTTCATCAGATGCATGGACTGCTAGATTGATGTAGGATTTATCTTTTCGGTAAACTGCCCAGAGTTGCTTTTTAACGAGATGGTGACAAATTTAATAAATAAATAAATAAATAAATAAGCAAGCAAGCAAGCTTGGAGTGAGTTGGGGGAAAGGAAGGGGAAGATAAGTTGGTTATGCAGATGCAGATTACATGTGAGACAGATTACAAGTACTTTATCAATTAACAATTGTAATGTGTTAAAACCCATTGTGTTTCTTGAGACCCTCTGAAATTGCTTGAAAACTTGATGTATGTAAGTTCAACAATTTCTCATTTCATGGTGCTGTTAAAATCCCACTTTCCTAAAACAGTCACTATGGAGTGTCCTGGGAGGTTGAAATGCTTTGACGTTATCTTGTCCTCATTTTGAGTCCTGATGTCAAACTTGTATCAGTTATTTCTTTTGTGCAAAGTTTGCCCTGTTTATCCTATGTAGCATCTAGAGGGGCATTGTTGGCAAACCACATGGGAGGAAGAACACCTCTAAACTTGTACACTTGTTGGGCCCTGTGATACAGCTGTTGGGGGCAAAGTAAACATCTGTATTTGTTGAAGGGTCTGGTTCTCATGCTGGCATTATTGCCCTGTTTCTTGCTGTTTGTGAGAATCTGCTTCAGGTTGGTGGTTGTCTGTATGCAAGTATGGGCCTGCCACTGAATGCCTGAAAAAATACAGTATCATTGTCTGGTATGGTCTGTAGCTTATTAATGATGCATTGGAGTGGCTTATGCTGTGAGCTGTAGATGGCAATCCATAGTATTCTGTTGTTCAGTTTCTGTATTCTGTTTTTTGTTTTTAATAGGCCCTCCCTGGTTATTGATCTGGCTCGGTTGATTTGTTTATTGATCTTGTTGCGGGTAGTTCAGTTTCCTGAATGTCTGGTTTTAATGTCTGATGTAAGTACCCCTCACGAATGAGTCTGCATGTACTGCTATTTTATCTATGTTCATGTGCAGTTCTTTAGCCAAACTCTTTAGCTTACTGGCTTATCCTGAAGCTGAAAGTGCTACTTCCATTGTGGATTTTCAGAAATCAAGGTTGCACCTATAAAAAACCTTGAGCAAAAGCCCTGTTTTTCAGAAATTCAGAATGGTAGTTGGGGCTTGGAAAACATTGTAAGCCACAAAATATATTTAAAAAAAAACACAGGCAACAGGAAGTAAAATGGTAATGCCTTTGCAGATTAACTGACCGTTTTGGTTTAGCACGTCACACAAACACAGCCACAGTTTGCTCATAGGCTGGAAGGATTTGTAAGTCACGTTTGTCTTATCTCTTTCAAGCCCTTTCATGTGCTATCTGGGCTCTCTATTTTCTTTTCTTTACTTACTGCTCTTTATTTTGCCAGGAGCTTTTCAGTGCCAAGATATGTTCTTGGTAGGTTGCTGAAGAAACAAAGAATACTCAGTAATGCTCCATACTTCCACATTCCAATCTCATCTACTGCTCATCTATGTTGTCGACCAGGTCTTGGAATCGAGGGGCAATTGTAGAAACCCACATTCCAACAGGGGAAAAGATTTCTCTCCCTGTTCTTCATCTTGCTGACTGCTTACCTGCATTCTTCAAGCATGCAAGCAATAAGAAGGAACACAGCCTCCAATTGCCTTAATCTCTTTTGCCTCAACTTCCTTCTGAGCACTGATGTGCATTGACTCCAGACAAAGGGAGACAGGACAAGGTAACAAACTGCCATGATAATGGCAAGAAGATGAACTCATTCGGAGGAAAAGAATCCTCTTCAGTCTCCCAAAATCTCAAATCAATACTTGAATCTCTGCAATTATTTGACTCTGTGTCACTGATGAATTCCTTACTCATATGTACAGTTTTACCTCTTTATTCACATTCACATACTTCTCTCAAGGAAACATCTCACTGCTGAAGTCACTGCAGTATTGCTCATTATTACTCATGGCTACCCTGTCCAGTGGTACTGTAACATTCTAGAGTCGTCATTATTTAGAGCATAGCACAGGCAAATTTAGTAGCTGTGTGTTTGTCTCTGATACTCAAAGAAAGCAATTGTACCTGAATAGTTTATCTCCAGCCACCTGGTAACTTTTGCTTCCTCAAAATCACTTGCCTGCTGTAGGAGACTTGCTATAGGAGGCCTTCCGGTGAGCCAGTGACTTCACTAGAAAGAGTGGGGCTAAACACTCAGGCCATTTTAAAATGAATTTTCTGGGTTTGGAATGGGAACGAGCATTTCACTTCCCCAGAGGCCTATACTCCCATTCCTACTTTTACTTTGCTGTTTTTGACCTAAAAATTACACCACTGAAAGGTGGCCATTTTCCCACCAAAATCTGGGAGCACAATCTAGGAATGCACTGGAAGCTACGAATGAAGAACTGGAAGTGCAAATGGGATATACATAGGTGCCAGGCAGCCTACCTATGCAGAACTACTGCAAAACATACCGTTTCGGATCTCTTTCAGAACTACTTTTATCCTCAGGGGTCTCTTCAGTCAAAGCCTATTAAGGATAACCAAGTCAACCCAAAATCAGAATTATCTGAAGACAAAGAAACAATGGTCCATATCCCCCCCTTTTTTTAAAAAAAAAAAGCTGTTCTTCTGCATGTGATAGTAATTGAAGTCATTTCAATGCTATCAGTAGCTATCTTAAAGCTATCTTTAAAATTTTTTTTTTACTTATGGTCACATTCCCTCAGGGGGCTTTGGGAGGTGGAAATGAATCCAACATGGGATGGCATCAGAGCCTAAAACAACTGATACCATATCCCTCCTTTGTGCTCTTACTGACACCTGCTTTTTCTTGTGTGTTCCCCTTTCTTATTTGTTTCCCTTTCTGTATCTCATTCTCTGTCAGATATCATCTTCTCTTTCCCAAGCTGCAGACTACATGGGAAGGGAAGGGACAGATAGCTTTGATCAAAGGTCAGATCTAATTGCTTCCAGAGGACTTTTGAAAGTAAGCCAGGAATGCCATATGGCCATAGACCACATGTTTCTCATTCCTAAAATAAAGGTTAATAGTTTTAAACCGACGAGATATATATACTCTGCATATGATACAAAATTTTCAACCTAGCATCCTCCAGATGCACTGAACCTACATCATCACCTACAACAAGCACTGCTAATTAGGGCCATGTTGGCTATAGACAATAGGAGTTGTAGCTCAGCACATCTAGAGGGCACCAAGCTGGGGATGGTCTAAAGTAAACCAAAATCATGGCCTTCTCTTGGATCACTATTTTCTCTTGGAACTATATTTTTTTTCTAATTATTTATCCTCATTGCTCTTTCTAAACCAACAATTCCTTGGAGCAGTTTTGCTTTCCTTTTCTTTGTTGCTTAACATTTGCAATGTTTTTTCCCCCCCATGCCTCCCATTTACCAGATTCTATGATCCTGTGGGATGTCTACTTTACTGTGAAAGTTCTCACTAATTTGGCAAGGAAGATGGGCTGTTGCTGTAGCAACTTGCTGCCCTAAAAATACTGCATTCTGCTAGAGAGCTTAGCTGCAATATTTTGTAGCCACATTTTCTATTTCCTTTTGTCTGCTGGCACTGTTCATTTCACCACAATTCTTCTTTGGGCAAAAGCTAGCTTTTAGAACAGCCAATTGTTGGAAATCAGCTTCTTCATGATAGGAAATGAAAATTTCACCTTAGTTATCATAACTTCCATGTGTGACCTAAGAAGTTTTGAACCCTGGTCACTCTGCTTTTTCTTCACAGTATGAAGTTGGCTTGGGGGAAAACTACTCCAAGAGCCTGCTCCTGATGACCTCTTCCTTTCCTACCATGTCTGGCACAGAACCATTTCCACCTACTGCCTTGTTGGAAGGATCCCTGAAGGGAGATGGAAGAAGGCAGGTGAAGAACACCCCAGAAACCTGCTCCACCTGGACTCTTCCTTCCCACCATCTATAAGGCCATTGCCACCACCTGTTTTGTGGAAAAAAAATCCCAGTTTTTTTTTTTTTAATTGTTGCTGATCTTGTTTCTGAGATGCTTTACTAGAATTTGTACCCTCAAATAAATATATATATATCTGAGCAGCTGGATAGTGTAGTGGTTACAGCACCAACCTTTGATGCAGAACACCAGGGTTTGAATCCCAGCTGATACCTACTTTACCAGTAGGAGTCCTTGGGCAAAAACCCCCTAATGTTTCACCTGCCTACCTCAGATATAAGAGTGACATGAACTAAAAGAGTCATGCCAGCTGGATGTTGCCCAGATTAACAAGGTCCGTGCCAGATGTTGGGGAACTAGGACAATCTGACGATAAGTGGTCTTCTGAAACAAACCATACACGGATGAGACAAGACGACCTGGAATTGGTGGAATGCTACTACAACAGTAGGCCTAGTGAGAGGCGATATATGAAATGTATGAGGGAACTATGGATGAACAGAAGACCTACATCCACACTAACTGAGAAACAGCTAGTTACCCAACACTTCGACATAGTGAAGAGGAAGCTGCTCTCACAACTTGAGAGAGACCAACTACACATTACATCTCAGACTTGAGAAGACCTGGAAGAACAACTGGATGTGCAGCCAACACCTGAAGCTGGAACATCACTGCCACCCCCTCCATTACAGAGCACAGCAGCTGATATGAGGCATAAGATCATGGATAAACTAGCTACAGTGAACACTTGAACCAATTACCAAGGCTCAGTGAAGATGTACCATTAGATATTATGCTAGAAGATGCCAAAACAGTCCTCACGACAATCCCTGCCACCATAACTCAAACCAATGAACTGTTATACGCTACAGCCGCTGTAATCCTGGAGATGCTTGGCTACATGATCAAGAAGAACAGCAGTATATACCCACCCTGGAAAATGTTGGAGGCTAAGGACAAGGCAACTCAGAGAGAAGTTAGAAGTTCCTCAGCTGGTGGAACTACAGAAGGGTGTGGAGATTAAGGATAAGACTCAGCTACTGAAAAAATGCATGGGCCTGACTCCATCTGAAGCCCCAGAGACTGCTAAACAAAGGCTCACAGCACTGACTGCCAAGCTAAGGAGATAGACTAGACAAGCAGAGGCCAAGAAGATAAATGCCCTGTTCTCCAAAGAACCAACCAAGGTATATTCCCAACTGCAGTGCAACAACACAGTAACAGTAGAGCCACTAACAGCAGAAACTGAACAGTACTGGAAGAACATATGGGAGAAAGAGAAGACACATAACACCAGTGCAAAGTGGCTGCAGGATCTGAGAGTAGACCACAGCAATCTCCCAGAACAGGAACAAATTGAAGAGCTGGACAGCACCTGGCCCGGACATGATCCATACCTACTGGCTAAAGAAGCTAACAGCAGTGCATGAACGCCTAGCAGCACAGATGAACCAGCTGCTAGCAGCAGGCTCCCACCCAGACTGGCTAAAACAAGGAAGTACAGTGTTGATCATGAAAGACCCCAAGGGAACGGCACCATCCAGCTACTGGCCAATAACCTGCCTCCCCACAACATGGAAAGTCCTATCAGGCATCATAGCAGCCAAGCTACAAGACCATATGAGCCAGTACATAAGCACAGCTCAGAAGGGCATTGGGAACAACATCAGAGGCTCGAAACACCAGTTGCTCATAGATAGAGAGTTGCCCAAGACTCAAGGTCTAGACAGACCAATGTGAGCACAGCCTGGATTGACTACAGAAAAGCCTACGATTCAATGCCACATACATGGATCTGTGAATGCCTGGCACTATACAAAGTTAAAGGTGTGATGGAATGTGAGGGTGACCTTGGAAGATGGGGGAAGAGATGCCACCTAGGGAATAATCAGATAAAAGAGAAGGGAGTCCACAACAGAGTAATGGCCAGAAAAAGAAACTTAGGAAGGACCCGCCCTAACTACTCAGTTGGTAAATAGGGAGGGCAGGAGATCTGTGCTTTCAGACTTGCAAGATTCTGTTAATGTAGCCTTACAATAAAGTAGAATTAGTTCATCTAGTTGTGTTTCCTGTCTGGTTTAGTTTACCTGGGAGGGCTGACAACAGGATGCTAAGGACCTTCCTCAAAAACTCAATGGGACTGTGGAAAACAACCCTGGAAGTCATCTCAAGACAGCTCGCACAAGTGGCCATCAAGTGCGGCATATGCCAAGGTGATGCACTGTCCCTGCTGCTGTTCTGCATAGGCTTGAACTCCCTCAGCCAGATAATCACAAGGACTGGATATGGATACAAGTTCAAGAGTGGAACTACCATCAGCCACCTCTACGTGGATGACATCAAGCTGTATGCTAAGAGTGAACAAGACATCAACTCACTGATCCAGCAGACACAGGTCTAGTGAGGACATTGGGATGTCATTCGGACTGGAGAAGTGTGGCCGGATGGTAGTAAAGAGAAGGAAGGTAGTTAAGACTAATGGGGTGGAGCTACCAGCAGGCCACATAGCAGACATACAGACCAGTTACTGTGCTATCCCACAGTCACATGGGAACCACAATGAGGAGGCAAGGAAGAGAGCAACATCCAAGTACCACTAAAGGATAGGACAGGTCCTGAAGAGCCAGCTCAATGGGAAGAATAAGGTCCACACCATCAACACGTATGCCCTGCCAGTCATCAGATACCCTGCTGGTATAGTGAACTGGCCAAAGGAGGACATGGAGGCTGCCGATGTGAAGACCTGGAAGCTTCTCACAATGTATGGAGGTTTCCATCCCAAGTCCAACACCCAGAGACTGTACACCAGCCAGAAAGAGGGCAGATGGAGTCTGGTGAGTGTCAAAGCCGCTGTCCTGGACGAAAACCTGAGCATCCAGAAGTACATCAGTAAGATGGCACCCAAAAAAGAGCTGCTGAGAGAATGCCTGAGGCAGCAGCAGACATGGGAGGAAGTTTAAGCAGAGGACCATGGCAAGACAAGACCCTACATGGGATGTACCATGAACCGATAGCTGAGGTGGCTGACATTGGGAAATCCTACCAATGACTGGAAAGGGCTGGACTAAAAGATATCACTGAGGCACTATCATAGCAGCACAAGAACAGGCACTAAGCACCAGATGCATAGAAGCAGGGGTCTACCACACTAGACAGGACCCAAGGTGCAGACTGTGCAGAGAGGCCTCAGAGACAGTCCAACACATAATGGCAGGGTGTAAGATGCAGGCAGGAACAGCATGCACTGAATGGCACAACCAAGTAGCTGGCATTGTGTATGGTACAGGAACATCTGCACAGTGTATGGGCTAGACCCCCTCAAGTCCAGATGGGAGATTTCACAGAAATCTGGAGAATAACAGAGCTAAGATCCTGAGGGGCTTCCAGATCCAGACAGACAGGCAGATACTGACCAATCAACCAGACATCATGGTAGTAGACAAGGATCAGAAGACAGCCATAGTGATAGATGGAGCAGTGCTGAATGACAGCAACATCAGGAAGAAGGAGCATGAGAAGCTGGAGAAGTACCAGGGCCTGAAGCAGGAACTAGAGAACATATGGTCCCAGTGGTGGTAGGAGCACTTGGGGCTGTGACTCCTAAGCTGGGAGAGTGGCTCCAACAGATCCCAGGAACAACTTCAGAGCTCTCTGTCCAGAAGAGTGCAGTGCTAGGAACAGCCAGGATACTGTGCAGAAGCCTCAAACTCCCAGGCTGCTGGTAGAGGACCCGAGATTGAAGAAGACACATACCACCCACAGGGGTGAGAGGGGAATTTTTTATATAATAATAGTGCACTCATGGTATTAATAGGTGTCTCAGCTGTGACAGTATCTGTGACAGTATTTTGTCTGGGCTCAGGAGAAGGGTAAGTCCTATTTAATACATGGATGGGAGACTACCAGGGAATTCCATGGCTATATAGGTTAGAATGCAAAGCTGAAACCTGGAAGAAGACAAAATTGAATATCCTGGAAGAAGGCAGTGGCGAACCACTTCCACAAAGTTGCCAGGAACACGGCATACAGTATATGTGTTTATGAAGTCACCAGGAATTTAACTTATCTACCTTTACTTTTTAATATTATTTATATATACACTTGCTGCAGGTTTGACTTTAACTCAGAGTTGAGCCTTTTCTCTGGCTATTATGACTCTCTGAAATGTACTTTCTGCAAATCTGAAGGGATTGAACTGTTTGCTGACTTTTAAAAAGGCCCTAAACTCTCACATTTACACTGTTTCTAATCCTTTATTATTTTATTTTGATGTTAATATATCTGGTCATAACTGTGTTTTTTTCTGCTTTTTGCTATAAAATGCTGAGAGACCTCAGTAGCTGGTTGGTTAACAAGTTTAATAAACAGACAAAACATCTGCAATGCTTCGATATATATATATTTTTTTCAGAATGTAAATGACAGTATCAGGAGTTGAAAGCCTTATGTGCTGCTTTATTTTGAAACAGTTCAAGGCGCTGCTGCCTACCTTAACGGAATGAGCAAATGGAGCCCTTCAGTTAATTAAGGTCTAGCTACTAGTAATGAAATCAGATCTTGCTAACAGTAATTTGCCTCTTTCCTGGCTGCTGTTAGGAAGAGAGAGAAACATCACAACGGGAAAGACAGAGAGGGGAAAAATGGGTCAGAAAGAGCAAGAAGGTGTCAGAGAGAAAAGAACAAGAAGATTTTATCCTGACCTCTCCAGTTACAGAATGGTCTCTCCAGGGAACCTTATTCATCCTGATATTTTTTCCTGCACAAGAAGAGGATGTTTTTACTCACCCAGGAGTTTTATATTTTCATCGCTGTACAGTTTCTAATGCTTTTAAGCTGGTGTGTGTTGCCCTTTTACTTACTGCTATTTTATCATTATTAGAAACATTTGGCAACAGGCTCTGAAAATCTGGGCTGTAGAGGGGGATATAGGGAAACTGTAATAAACAATGAACAAAAGACAACTATATGCCATCTGTATATCACTTTTTTCAAATATTCTGCCACTACATTTTCAGATCAACTTCAACTAGCACCTAAACTGTGAGTTGTGTTCTTCATGATTCTAAAAAAGCCACTCGAAGTGGGTGGGCCTTATGTTGCCTGTGCTTAGACACCGATTGTGGTCTCTAATTTTTTTTCCACAGCAAACCATCTT